>NC_053489.1:361461731-361828606 GCF_905171775.1 Rana temporaria
CAAGTCCACCATGCAGGACTTGGGAGCAGCAACGCCACGCCAAGGCCCCAATGGTGTTGCTGTCCATTCATACCTCTCCCCGACGACCCAAGGTGACACGCCTTGCTGGCAGGTATGTCACCCACACATTCACACACCAGTCACACTGTAGCCTGCACTACTGACCGTGTGCACTCACTACAAAAAAAAAAGGGCATGCCATTGGCCGACATGGCATGCCCTTATAGGAGGACGGCACATCCTTCTGTGCACGTCTCTCCTAAAAACAAAAAAGCTCATACTCAAAAAAAAAAATCAATTGCCCTGTCGTGGGCCACGCCTGGTGCCACGGCTCCGGGTACTCAGTTGTCTGGGGGGAGCCTCAGGTGGGGGGTAGGGGCATCAGGAGGAGGATCATCCCCTGGTCTGCCACTCCTGGCAGATGCTGGCTGTCTGCCCTCCAATGCCAAGGCAATGCGTGTCAGGACCGAGTTAGTCTGAGCCTGCATCCGCAGCTGGCGGGTGGTGGTGTGCCGCTGGTGGCGCCTGGTCTACCGTCCCTCCACCTCGATGGCAGCAGTATTGGCCTGTACAGCCACCCCCAGGCTCTTCACCTCTGCCACAAGGCCTGCTGCTGTGGCCTGCAGCTCCCCAATGGCCAGGGTATGGCGCTCCAGGCTGGCCTGCATATTAGAGCCCTGGTCACCAGATGGTGAGGGACCCCCTGCCACCATGTGCTACCGCATGGCCTCCAGGGTCTGGGCCTGATCACCCATGCAGGTCACCAGAGCAGCGCAGTTAGAGCTCACATCCTGAAGACTATCAGAGATGGAGCTGCTCTGATCAGCCTACTGCGTGAGGCACTGCTGCACAGCCAATGTGCATGCAGCCTGGGTCTGGGCCGAGGAGGCCAGGCTGTCTGCCACACGGCGCAGGTCACCGGCTAGAGCCCCCATGTGGTGGGTCTGCCGGGCCTGCTCCCTTCTTGGAGGGCTCCAGGTACACACCTGGTCTTACGTAGAGCCTTCCTGGGGGATGGAGAGGCTTGTGCCCATCCGGACGGGGTAGACCTGGAGGGGGTAGCTCGGGAGGGGGTAGACCTGATTGGCGGGGAGGTGTCTGAGGGTCCGGGTAGATGGAAGCCTCCTCAATATAGAGGCATTCCTCTTGGTGGACATCCACCGGCTCCTCAACAACAACCTCAAGAGGAGAGGTGTGGCACTTTTTTTAGGGGTTGGTGTGTGGAATAGGGAAGGGAGAAAGGGTGAGATAAAAAAGCGGGGGGGTGGGTTAAGTCATTAGTGGCTTTATGGCCCGACCGAGGCCTCAGATTTCAAACACTTGGTAAAAGTGTTTTTAGGGGAGGGGGTAACAAGGAATAAGGAGCGATAAGCTATAGAATGGCTTTTTAGAAGCCTCATATCTAAGGGATCACTATTTTTATTTATTTATTTATTTTATTTTCTGTTTGGTGTTTGGAGGGGGGGGGGGGGAGAGAGCCACAGGGAATAAGTGAGGGTGGGGGGGGGGGATAATTTTTCTCCCCTTTTTATTTTATTTTATTTTTTTCTCTTTTTTTTTCTCTCTCTTTATTTTCCCCGGGGGGGGTGGGTATGGGATACAGATAAGGATGTTTATTGTACAAGGGTGTGATATAATGTAATATATTGTTAAATGGTGTCAGGTCACCTGTGGCCAGGTGACAAGTGCACCCTGTAGGGGTCAGGGATGCACCACAGGGAAGTGAACCCTATAGCCGACTACTGCTGGCAGGGAGGAAGCGTAACCCAAGATCACCCAGGGCGCGGAGTCTAAGACCCAGTTTTGTATTCACCAGAGCCCTTGATGGTAGGGATGGTCTTGGCCGCAACTGGGTCCAGGTCGCGTTCCCGGGATTCCTCAAGTCACACTCCGCAGGGAGAAGGGGGAAGCAGCCAGCAGGACAAACAGCGGTGATGGACAGGCCGAGGTCGGGGCAACAGGCAGACAAGGATAACCGTGGAACATGCAAATAGTCAGGGGCACAGGCAGACAAGGAAGTCGGGGACAAGCCAAAACGGTACACGGAAGATGAACGAAGCACTCTGCAAACAGGAACTAGCAATACACTGCAGACAGGAACTAAACATAGGAACACTGTTGAACAGCACTGCAGACCTGTAGAGCAAAGGTTAATATAGGCTTCCTGGGATGGACTAGGGTGGAGCCATACAGGAAGAGGAAGTGATAAAAAGGGAAACCAGAACAGGATCTGCCTCTAATGAACACATGGAGATCAGGTAGGCAGACAGACTTGATGCATATTCATGACAGTACCCTCCCTCTTACGGGGCCTCCCCCTTCCCCGCCTGGGTCCGGGTTTAGAGGGAAACTTCAGATGAAAATTCTTCAATAGACGAGGTGCAAAGACCTCTGATGCAGGAACCCAAGACCTCTCCTCAGGACCAAAGCCTTTCCAATGAACAAGGTACTGAAGAGCGCCTCTACAGAGTCGGGAATCCAGAACTTGACTGACCTCATATTCCTGATTCTCCTCAGAGACTGGTGCCGTGTTGGGGAGAGGACGAGAGAACCTATTAAGGACTAAAGGCTTCAGAAGGGAAACATGGAAGGAGTTAGAGATTTTGAGGTTTTTGGGAATCTGGAGTTTGAAACAAACTGGATTCAGCTTAGCCATTATGGTGTATGGACCAATGAATCTTGGAGCAAACTTCAGAGAAGGAACTCGGAGCTTGATGTTTCTGGTGGAGAGCCAGACTTTGTCCCCTGGTTGAAGAGAAGGCGGTTTACGCCTGCGGCGGTCAGCAAAGCCTTTGAATTTGTCGGCAGCTGCCCGGAGGGAATCATGGATGTCGCTCCAGATGGAATTGAATGACTCTTGAGCTGAAGCCAAAGCTGGGATATCCAGAGAACAGGTCATGGGAAGTGGAAGTTGAGGATGTCTTCCATAAACTGAGAAAAAGGGTGTTCTCTGCGAACTGGTATTTACATGATTGTTATGGGAAAATTCCGCCCATGGAAGTAGAGAGGACCAATCGTCATGATGAGCGGAGACTAAGGTACGAAGAAAAACCTCTAACTCCTGATTAACCCTCTCCGTCTTTCCTTGGATTGAGGATGGTAAGAAGAGGAAAAATCCAAAGCAATATTGAGGGATTTGCAAAAGGCTCTCCAAAAACGAGACGTAAATTGAACACCCCTGTCCGAAACAATATGAGAAGGAACCCCATGAAGACGGAAAATCTCTCGAACAAAAATGGGGACCAAGGCAGGAGCAGAAGGCAGACCAGGAAGGGGAACAAAATGTGCCATTTTGGAGAACCGATCGACTACCACCCAAATGACCGTATTACCGTCAGACAGTGGAAGATCGGTGATAAAATCCATGGCAATGTGAGCCCAGGGCTCCTTGGGAATGGGCAAGGGCATGAGGAGACCAGCAGGAGCTTGTGTGGAGGATTTGAACTGAGCACAGACATGACAAGCCTTGACATAGTCTTTAACCTCTGAGCGGAGATTTGGCCACCAATAGTGACGACTAATGAGTAGGAAGGACCGGAGGAAACCAGCATGGCCCGCCACCTTGGAATCATGTCCCCAACGAAGGATCTTGGCTCTTAGCTCAGTGGGGACAAAGGGCCAAATCCACAAAAGAGATACTCCGGCGTAAGCCGTCGTATCTCTGGTTCTAACTTTGGAACTGATCCTCAGAAGCAGTTTTCCTAAGTTAGGCAGAAGATCCGACATCTGTAAGGGACTTACACTGCCGGATCTTAGGATGCAGTACCGCATCCGCCACTGGGGGCATTTCGAGTCGAAATGCCTCTGTTAGTATGCAAATTAGCACTTAGGGCGATCCTCAAAGCTTTTGTGCCTAGTTTTTTCGCCGTAAGTGTTAGTTTGCCTGGTGTAAAACTAGGGCTGCTTTTACAAAGTGTAAAGTTAGTCACACCTTGTAAAGGCCCATTCAAGCGACGGCATTTGGTATGCATTCCCGAGGGAGAACTCCACGGCAATTTGTAAATTCCAAACCGGCATGGGTTCCCCCCCAGGAGCATACCAGGCCCTTAGGTCTGTTATGGGTTGTAAGGAGACCCCCCCTCCGCCGAAAAATTGACGTAGGGGGTCCCCCTACAATCCATACCAGACCCGTATCCAAAGCACGCTACCCGGCCGGTCAGGAATGGGAGTGGGGACGAGCGAGCGCCCCCCCCCTCCTGAGCCGTGCCAGGCCGCATGCCCTCAACATGGGGGGGTTGGGTGCTCTGGGGCAGGGGGGCGCACTGCGGGCCCCCCCACCCCAGAGCACCCTGTCCCCATGTTGATGAGGACAGGACCTCTTCCCGACAACCCTTGCCATTGGTTGTCGGGGTCTGCGGGCGGAGGCTTATCGGAATCTGGGAGTCCCCTTTAATAAGGGGGCCCCCAGATACCGGCCCCCCACCCTAAGTGAATGGATATGGGGTACATCGTACCCCTATCCATTCACCTGTAGGCAAAAAGTAAAAGTTAATAATCACACAACACAAGGCTTTTTAAAATATTTTATTATTCTGCTCCGGAGGCCCCCCCTGTCTTCGTTATTAGCTCAATTACCAGGGGGGGCTTCTTCTTCCACTCTCCGGGGGTCTTCTCCGCTCTCCGGGGGTCTTCTCCGCTCTCCGGGGGTCTTCTCCGGACTCCGGGGGGCTTCTTCCATCTTCTCCCCTCTTCCGCTCTTGACTCAGCGAACCCCGGTTCTTCTGCAGCTCTCCGGTGCCTTCTTCTTCAGCGCTGGCTGCCTGCTATCTTTGTGTGTTAGCTCAATTAGTAACAGGCAGCCGGCGCGGTCTTCTGTGACGTCACCTTCTTCTCTTCTGTTCTTCTCCCCTCTTCCGATGTTGCCTCGTCGCCTCTTGTCACTGTAATGATGGAAGCGCGCCTTGCATCCCATTTATATAGGCATCACCGTCCCATCATGCTCCGGTAGGTACCCACGTGGTGGGTGCCTACCCACGTGCACCCACCACGTGGGTACCTACCGGAGCATGATAATTTGTGAAACCAAGAAAGCGCTGTGTGGCCTTGAGGCTAGCAGGAAGAGGCCAATTGGTAATGGCTAAGACCTTCCCAGGATCCATACGAAGGCCCAAGCTTGAAACAAAGCATCCTAGAAACAGGACCTCAGAACATTCAAAGGAGCATTTCTCCAATTTGGCATAGAGATTATTCTCTCTGAGGCGCTGGAGTACAGTGCGGACATGGTTCCTGTGGACACGCAGATTTTCCGAAAAGATTAGAATGTCATCCAGATAGATGACAACAAACTGGTACAGCAGGTCCCTGAAGATTTCGTTGACAAAGTTTTGAAACACGGCTGGGGCATTACATAACCCGAAAGGCATGACCAGATACTCATAATGGCCGTCTCGAGTGTTAAACGCAGTCTTCCACTCATCACCTTCTCGTATTCGAATGAGGTTGTACGCCCCTCTGAGATCCAACTTAGTGAAAATGGAGGCACCCCTCAACCTATCGAACAATTCAGATATCAAGGGTAAGGGGTAACGATTCTTAATAGTAACAGCGTTTAATCCTCGATAATCAATACAGGGTCTCAAGGTACCATCCTTCTTGGCAACAAAAAAGAACCCTGCTCCTGCAGTCGATGACGATTTCCGAATGAAACCTCTGTCAAGGTTTTCTGCGACATACTCAGACATGGCCTGGGTCTCTGGGATGGACAAAGGGTATGTGCGACCCCTGGGCAGAATTGCTCCAGGAACAAGGTCAATGGCACAGTCAAAAGATCTGTGGGAAGGAAGCACCTCAGCTGATTTCTTACAGAACACATCCCGGTAATCGCTGTAAGCAGTGGGAAGATCCGAAGATACTGATGTGGTAGCAACCGGAAGTTCCACCTTAGGAGTCACCTTGGAAAGACATGACGAGAAACATGAAGGGCCCCAAGCCAGAATCTGCCCAGAAGCCCAGTCCACATGGGGAGAGTGGAGCTGTAGCCAAGGAAGGCCCAATACAATGGGAGTGGAGGCTTTAGGTAGGATGAGAAAGGATATCCACTCCTGGTGGAGAATCCCTATCGACATCCTAATGGGTAGTGTCTGGAAGCGAATAGGACCCCCTGGGAGAATAGTGCCATCAATTGCCGAGACTACCAGCGGCGTAGTGAGGGGTGAAAGGGTAAGCTTCATAGAAGAAGCAGTTCTCCAGTCCATAAAGTTGCCGGCAGCCCCGGAATCCAGATATGCAGAGATCGATAGGGGAGAAGTGCCTACATGAAGGGACACCGGAAGGAGCATACGGGAAGGTGATGTTTCTGGGTCCAATACTCCACCTTCTAAATGTATTAGACCTGAGCGTTTCCCGGGCGAAGCGGGCAGGAGGCACGAAGATGGCCCTTGCCTCCACAATAGAGGCACAAGCCCAGAGTTCTGCGTCTAGCACGTTCTTCGGGTGTTAGTCTGGTCCGGCCCAGCTGCATAGGTTCCTCAGCAGGCAGAGGATGGTCCACGGGACGAAGTGAGGGAAGCACAGACTGACTACGACCTAGGGAGTGCTGGTGTCTTTTCTCAATGGACCTCTCCTGAAAACGAATATCGATCTGATTGCACAGGGAGATGACATCGTCCAGACCGACGGGAATGGTTCTTCCCGCTAATTCGTCCTTCACTCGGTCAGAGAGGCCATGTAAAAAGGTAGCGACCAGGGCCTCATTGTTCCAGCTCAATTCAGCTGAGAGTATACGGAACTGAAGAGCATATTGACCCACTGAACGAGATTCTTGGCGGAGACGTAGCATAGCACTGGCTGCTGAAGAGGCCCGAGCCGGCTCTTCAAAGATGTTCCGAAAGAGCTTTAGGAAGTTGAACAGGCTGGAAACTACCGGATCATTCCTCTCCCACATAGGGGCAGCCCAGGCTAAAGCTTCACCGGAAAGGAGGGAAATAATATAGGCTACCTTTGCCCGATCAGACAAGAAGTTTTGAGGCTGTAGTTCAAAATGGATGGTGCACTGGCTAAGAAACCCCCTGCAGGCCTTGGAGTCTCCTGAAAAACGGACTGGAGGTGGTAGCTTCAGCGAATGCGACTCTGCGACTGGTGCGACGGGCGCAGCCGCTGCCGCTGGTTGTACTTGGGGTTGTAGATTCGGGGCTCCCAACGAGGTCTGAAGCTGATCAAAGCGGGAAGCCAGATCCTGAAGGAAACGCATCACCTGAGCCTGATTAGCTTCATGCGTCTCGAGTCTGTGAACAACGCCCTGTAATGGGTCATCTGCAGTGTAAGGAATGTGAAATAATGGAATATTATATGTCTGACATTATCTACTCCATTTTAGATCTAGGATTCCATTTTATATAACATAGGTCTCTGTAGAGACATTTCAATATGTACTTTTTGTTTTTGCTTTTATTCTATCATTTAAGTTTTGCGGTTTTTCATAAAATACAAATAGATTATGTGCTAAATGGCTAGTTCCGGCACAGACATCCTGTGTGCAAGTAGCTTGTAAGAATGAAACTTGTTAAAAGAGGAACATCTGAATCTGTATAAAATACTCTGAACAATATAGACAATTTGCAATCTTTAATACAGCATATATCGTGTCTGTGTTATAATTGACCGACCGGTGTGGGGGTTAAAATATCCAACTGTCCAAGGTCCAGCCTAGGCAACAGAACCAGAACCGAACCTTACAGAACTGGTACCAGAAAGCGGGGTACTGATTGACCAGGTAAGGCCACACTTATTCTCGAATTTTACATTTGGGTGTTTTTGTGTTCTTTGCCTGGCTCAGTAGAACCTCGGATAATTTTAATTTTTAGTTTTAAAATTCTGTTGTGCGTATTGCAGAGGTTGCGGTTATAAAGGATAGGGAGAGTCCGACGGAGTGTCTGACTATAAACTAACAGAGTCCGACGGGGTGTCTGACTATAAAC
This sequence comes from Rana temporaria, assembly GCF_905171775.1. Taxonomy (NCBI): domain Eukaryota; kingdom Metazoa; phylum Chordata; class Amphibia; order Anura; family Ranidae; genus Rana; species Rana temporaria. The sequence goes on from NC_053489.1 coordinate 361,469,648, forward strand.
TATTGTAAGAATATTTCAGGGTAGCAGCAGATTGCTCCCTGAAGAAGGACGGACAGAGTGGAGCCCCAAGTACAAAAGAGCTCATTTCTTGTTTTGTATTGTCTGAAATTGATGTGATTTAATCTGTTACAACCTTTTGATTGATATTGAACACAATGTATTGTATAATATAAGATTGATGGTTGTTGTTTTTGTGACAAGTGATTGCATGTCATACTCTGTGCCAAAGACCTCCTGTAGTGAGTGCAAAACAGGTTTAACTTTCTTGGCAGACGGGTCAAAGTTATCCCTAATCTCTGTATGGCCGGGAGGACATAGAAGTCCAACCCAACTAGGCAACAGGAGATTTTACCCGTTTAATTCCAAAAAAAAACAGTCCCCCTGCACTAGAGTGCACCGAGTAAATATATATACAATCAAATACCGTTCACCCCGCAGGAAGGTCTTAGAGAAGGCCTGTCCCCGGACGAAGTGAAGGAGATTGTGCAAAGGACAGGACAAACTTTAGTTGTCTGTCCCTTTCCTTTACCAGTGTCCCAAATATTTTAAGGAGGACTTGAAATACAGAGTACCGACATGGGTAATAAATTTGGGAAGGAGTGTTCAGAAGGTGAGCTGAAGCAACCCTCCCCTATAGAGTTTGTTAAGAATGAAATACCAATTGTATATTGTGATCCTTTTTGGGATTTGATAATGAAACGAAGCCATCAATTGCATATGTCAGGATACAGTCCAGTGGGTCCTGTGAATAGGGTATGAGGTAGAGAAGATGTGTGGAATAGGAAAGAACATATATCCACCAGGAGATTGGGATACGGAGTATATGAAAAAAAATGTTGTAAGAAGTGGAGGCCTTTAGTGGAAAAATATGAAAAGAAATATGCAGAGTTGGACCAAGGTACTGCCCTTCCTAGGGAGGTTCCTCCACCTTATACCAGGCGCCCACCCCCAGTTCCAACCGCGCCAACTCCACCATCCTATGTTTTTGTTAAAGAGGAAGCTCCTCGCAGAAAATTATACCCCGTTCTTTCAAATCCTCAAGTTGCAATCATGGCCTATGGCTCTGCAACTGACCAGCAAAAACGGCAATGGGAAGGTAGAGCCAAAGAGGAGGCAGATAAGAGGGCATTTGAAGAAGACAGGAAAATAAGAGAAGCCCAGACAATAGCGGATACACTAAGAGAGCTTGGGGAGTTGCAAAGGGACTTAGAGGAGATAGAAGAATCGAGACGCATCCAAGAACAGCATAGAGAAATAAGATTAAAACGTGAACAAATGAGTGAGCATAAACAAACTCTTGATGAGCAAGCCCGGGAAATGAGTAATCTTAGGAAAAAACTTAGGAGGGATGAGGAGGAAATATTAGCACTTTAGATTTCAAATGTTCGAGTCCCATAGACTTTAACAGGTCTTTTTGAGGCAAAAGGAGGATTGTTCCCAGCTTTAACGGGAGAGCCCATGCTGGAGGAAACACCCCTGTTGGCGGCACAAATGCCCTACCAACAACAGAATCAGTATCCTAGTGATAATCAGTATCCTCCACGCTCTGTGCCATACCCTCGCCAGGGCCCACAAAATGATCAAGCATGTTTCCATTGTGGTGGCTTTGGCCACTGGAGGGCTAACTGCCCACAAGGGAGACAAAGTCATTGAGGTAAAAAGGGAAACAGGGGAGCTTATAGAGGTCAAAACCCTAACTGGAATGACAATAGACAGATAGCCCAGTACCCACAGTGGAACCAACAGGCACAATCTCAGTCCCGTCCTTAGTTCTTTGCTCTTGTTCTGGCATTTGGCAGGCTTTACCTACTTGAAACCTTGTTGTAGAGGGGGAAGACACCTCCGTTCCGGTTGACACAGGGAATTAATGGGATACCAACACCACATGACATAACATCAGACTTACAAATATGTAACCAGGATGGCAAGTTTCTATGTAAATGCAGTTTTGCTCTGTTACTTACTTGCCCAGTCTCTCTAGCTGGTAGAGACTTACTGTCCAAATTACGGATCAAAATAATTTTTGAGCCCAATGGCACCGTGTCAGTTAAATCACCAGACTGTGATGTGTCAGTGCAGAAACGGGTGGACATCAGATCTTTCTTTGTGGCTCTACCCCCACCAGTAGGTCAGCATAAAATATGGGCAGAGTCCAAAGATTCTGTGGGTTTCCTAAATTGCACACCCTACCGGCCGACAATCAGACAGGGATGTCTCCCCATTTTTCAGAAACAATATCCCCTGTCTGAGGAGAAGTTGAATGGTATAGACCCACAGATAGAATTATTTTTACAAAAGGGCATACTGACTCCAGTCATCAGTCCTTGGAACACACCCATTAACCCCGTAAGAAAGGCAAACGGAACATGGCGCTTGGTACAAGATTTAAGACCCTTGAACAAATGCATTATACCTCTACCTCCCCTCGTTGCAGATATTAGCACCATCTTTGCTCCTCTGACACCAGAACATAAATGGTATACGGTGATAGACCTTGCCAATGTATTTTTTAGTGTGCCCGTTGATGCTGCTAGTCAGCCCCTCTTTAGTTTTTCATGGAAACGCGACCGACTGACATGGACCAGGTTACTGCAGGGCTTTGTGGATAGTCCGGCCGCCTTCAGCATGGTGTTAAATCAATCCCTGACTGACTGGGTGCCTGAACATGGTTCAGTTCTGATCCAATACGTGGACGATCTTCTAATAGGAAATGGGACGGAAACTGGCTGTAGTAATGACTCTGTGCATCTGTTAGACCACCTCGCTGACAAGGGTCACTTAGCATCTTTCAAGAAGGTGCAGTGGTGCTCGTCTCGGGTGGAATACTTGGGAGCGGTCATCTCGGAAGGTGCCAGGCTGGTATCCCCTGCCAGAGTAGAGGCCATATCGGCACTGAGCAGACCGAGCGACAAGCGCTCACTGCTGTCTTTCCTAGGCTCAATAGTGTACTGTAGGCAATGGATTCCAGACTGTTCATTTCATGACTCAGTCCTTAGGAAGGCTACACTCGCCACAGCCCCCAAACAAATTAACTGGACCCATGAGATGGTCACTGCCTATGACACACTGGTGCGTTCACTTTGTAATGCACCCGCTTTGGGGTTGATACAACATGGTAGGGCCTTTTCACTGTATTGTCTCGTTGTGGGGAATGCCATGGCTACTGTTCTGACTCAGGAGCATGGTGGTAAGCAAAGACCTGTAACGTATATTTCAAAAAAAAAAAACTGCCTCTTCAGGTTCAGGGTATGCCCGCTTGTCTTCAAGCACTGGCCGCCTGTGCCTTAGCAGTACAGGCGGCAGAGAAACTTGTTCTGGCATCACCCATGACCCTTTTCACAACTCACAGTGTCACACAACTGATGCAAAACATGAACACGCAACATATGACAGCTCAAAGGTTAAGTGGGTACGAGATAATTCTCTTAAACACACAAAATTTAGAGATGAAAACTTGTCCATCCACTACTCCTATAGTACGGTTTCTGCACTCCCTCATTAAAACTAATGCCTGAATCAGAGCCAGTGCCCGAGCATAATTGCGAAGACCTAATTTCCCAAACAACCTCCCCAAGAGCTGATTTAAAGGAGAAACCCCTAGAAGGGGGCATTGACATATATGTGGACGGTAGCTGTACACGTCCCAATGATAAAACCTACCGTACTGGTTATGCAGTTGTCCAACTTCCTGACATTATTCATGAATCAAAACCCTTAGTCGCAAAATCTGCGCAAGAGGCTGAACTTACTGCTTTAATACGTGCCTGTGAGCTGTTTGCAAACCCTTATTGAAACATTACTAGATGCCATACACCTGCCTAAAGCAATTGCAGTGATTAAAGTGAAAGTTCATACTACGAGTAGGACCACGGAAGCACTTGGCAATGCACTTGCTGACAAAGTAACCAAACAAGCAGCGGATACTATCCCTGCACATGATTTGCCCCCTCCATTAGGACCTCTTACAGACTTACAAATAGACTTTACACATATGCCAAAACAGAAAAGAAATGTAAAATATCTTTTGGTAATTGTGGAACGAATGAATAGAAACATTATCTTCCAGGTGTACTTTACCAGATAAGGGTCACTCCTAATTCTAGAGGGTATTCCCCTTTTGAGATACTCATGGGACATCCTCCAGCTGAGAATAGTGTAGGAAAGGATAATGATGTGTTTTCTCAACAGGAGACTTGGATGAAACATCTGGTGAGTACTATCCAACATACCCAAGAAGGAGTTGCTGTCACCCTTTCTCCTCTTTCCACAGATCCAACTCACCCCTTTATACCTGAGATGAGGTATTGGTTAAGCAATTGGCCGTGAGGAGAAAGACAAGCCCCATTTACCAAGGTCCATATACGGTGGAAAAGGTCCCTTGAAGATAAAGACCCCAGAAGCCCCGATGGCTCCCCCCTTGGAGCGAGGGCTCAAGAACAAGGAGGACACAAAGCTAGAAGCCCCGATGGCTCCCCTCTTGGAGCGAGGGCTCAAGAACAAGGAGGACGCAAAGCTAGAGACCCTGATGGCTCCCTCCATAGAGCAAGGGTCCGGGAAAACCAGCACTTAACTGCCAATCAGGTGTACAATAGAACGATACAAGGAGGGAAATATTGTGGACTATTGCTTATACTGTTTGTGGTGACCGCTTTTGTGGTTTGCTACTTCACCCCAGGTTGATACATAAGATAGGAAAAGGCCAAGACCCAAAATTAGTCATAGTAAGGAAAAGATTCATACCATTTAGATGGCGAACCAAATTTGGTAAAGTGAGTGATCCCAAGAAAGTAAACATTCTTTGGGATCAGAGGAGGGATGTAAGGAATGTGAAATAATGGAATATTATATGTCTGACATTATATACTCCATTTTAGATCTAGGATTCCATTTTATATAACATAGGTCTCTGTAGAGACATTTCAATATGTACTTTTTGTTTTTGCTTTTATTCTATCATTTAAGTTTTGCGGTTTTTCATAAAATACAAATAGATTATGTGCTAAATGGCTAGTTCCGGCACAGACATCCTGTGTGCAAGTAGCTTGTAAGAATGAAACTTGTTAAAAGAGGAACATCTGAATCTGTATAAAATACTCTGAACAATATAGACAATTTGCAATCTTTAATACAGCATATATCGTGTCTGTGTTATAATTGACCGACCGGTGTGGGGGTTAAAATATCCAACTGTCCAAGGTCCAGCCTAGGCAACAGAACCAGAACCGAACCTAACATGCAGGAAGCGGCACGTCGGCCGGGTTCATGGCTGTTCAAACTGTCAGGTCACCTGTGGCCAGGTGACAAGTGCACCCTGTAGGGGTCAGGGATGCACCACAGGGAAGTGAACCCTATAGCCGACTACTGCAGGCAGGGAGGAAGCGTAACCCAAGATCACCCAGGGCGCGGAGTCTAAGACCCAGTTTTGTATTCACCAGAGCCCTTGATGGTAGGGATGGTCTTGGCCGCAACTGGGTCCAGGTCGCGTTCCCGGGATTCCTCAAGTCACACTCCGCAGGGAGAAGGGGGAAGCAGCCAGCAGGACAAACAGCGGTGATGGACAGGCCGAGGTCGGGGCAACAGGCAGACAAGGATAACCGTGGAACATGCAAATAGTCAGGGGCACAGGCAGACAAGGAAGTCGGGGACAAGCCAAAACGGTACAAGGAAGATGAACGAAGCACTCTGCAAACAGGAACTAGCAATACACTGCAGACAGGAACTAAGCATAGGAACACTGTTGAACAGCACTGCAGACCTGTAGAGCAAAGGTTAATATAGGCTTCCTGGGATGGACTAGGGTGGAGCCATACAGGAAGAGGAAGTGATAAAAAGGGAAACCAGAACAGGATCTGCCTCTAATGAACACATAGAGATCAGGTAGGCAGACAGACTTGATGCATATTCATGACAAATGGAAATGTTGAAAAACTAATAAAAAATGTTGATAATAAAAAAGAGGAGATGTGTGGGCACTCCCCTCCACCAATATTACTGGGCTTCCCAGGGGGTCAGGCTGAGGTACAGGATGTTCCGGGGATGGCATGGGTCGGACACCGGCAGACGACGGGCCCGCTCCCTCCAGCACATCTGTGGAGTACACAAAACATTCACATGTTGGTGGACCCACACACTTGTCACATGTTCCCTTGCACCCCCTCACATGCTACACACCGGATGGAGGATAAAACACACTTACCTGTCCTCAAGTCCTGCTCACCGGAGTCAAGGCCCTCCATGCCCTCCACCTGCTCCCGCTCCAGACATTGGGCGACAACCTCCTCCTCAGATGTCAACCGCAGAGCAGAAGCTGGTCCTCCTCCCGTGCCCCTGGCGTGCCTTCTCATAAGGGCCAGCTTGTCCCGGACCCGACGTCTCAGATCATTGATCTTTTTACTGATATCATCAGGGGTCCTGGTCTCATTCCCAATGGCATTCACATCCAGGGTGATCTTCTCCAGGATCTCCCTCTTACCTGCCCTGCTGGTCCTGGCACTGTGGGCACCATGCAGGAATACATCAAATTTGGCTATTGCCGAGATAAGAATAGCCCTCTCCTCCCTCGAGAAAAATTTCTTCCTCCTCTCCTTGCCAACATTTGCAGCTGCCATCGCCAAACAAAAGTACTTTGCTTCAGGGGGGGAAGCAAGCAAACGGATGTACTTTTGTGCCGGACGGGCGTATGGCTGGGCATATTTATGCGCTCGGCGTAGGCCGGTGGGCCGGCGTATCCCAGGAAGTTGCACCGGCGTAGTTGTGAGCATGCGCACAGGGGAGCGGTCATACGTCCGCGTCACTGTGCATGCTCCGTTCATGATACGCTGTGCGTAAAACACTGCTCCACGCTCGGACCATCATTTGCATGGGGTCACACCCACTTCCACCTATGCCGTCTTATGCCTTCGAAATCTAAGCCACGCCGACGCAGCTTGGGGAGCACTGGCTTTGTGAATCCAGTTCTTGCCTCTGTGCGCTACGTCGGTGTAGCATAAAGAAGATAGGCTACGGTGGCATAAATATGCACCAATGTATGTGAATCCGGGCCATAGTGTGGCTGAAAGCTAACACAGCACATCACCATGAACACAACATGGTGGTGGCAGCATCATGTTGTGGGGATGCTTTTCTTCAGCAGGGACAGGGAAGTTGCTCAGAGTTGATGGGACGTGAGCCAAATACAGGGCAATCTTAGACGAAAACCTGTTAGGCCGCATACACACGATCGGTTAAACCGATGAGAACGGTCAGACGGACCATTTTCATCGGTCCAAACCGATCGTGTGTGGGCGCCATCGGTTATTTAACCATTGGTTAAAATAAAGCCAACTTGTTTTAAATTTAACCAATAGATTCCTAACCGATAGAAAAAAAACGATCGTTAGTAGGCACGAACATCGGTTAAAAATCCACGCATCCTCAGACTAAATTAGGGGACGGGAATGCTCGTTCTGGTAAAACTAGCGTTCGTTATGGAGATGGCACATTCTACATTTTTTTAATTAGTGCCTCGTTTATTGCAGCGCATTTTTTTCTTCGTTCTATTGCTAGAAACAAGACCATAGGTGTGCGCAGCCTTTGGCATTAGGGTGCAGGGATGGACTGGCCATTGGGACTACAGGGAGTTTCCCGGTGGGCCAATGGCTCAGTGGGCCGGCTTCAGTGGCAGCGGACCGCCGCCCCCTCCTCTCCTCTGTCTCTCCCTTCCCTCAGCGCTCACCTCCTCTCCCTCCTGCAGCGCTCACCTGGGGGAACAGAGAAGCAGGGGGAGGACTAGAGGAGCAGGAGGGAAGACAGAGGAGCACAGGGGAGGGGACAGACAGCCGACTCAACAGCTATGGCCTGAGAGTTTCTGACTTCTGCCTTATCTTGTCCCATAAGGGGGGGCACCGAACTGATTCTTTGCCCCGGGTGAAATAATGTGTAGCTTCCCCACTGGTACTGCCTATAAAAGTACTAGCCATTCTACTCTAATAAAGTAGAACGGCTAGTGGCTAGTGAAGGGGGAGAGGGGGCTTGGGTGGCTGGGGGGGGGGGTGCGGGAGTTGTCCGGCTGCCATGGGAGAGACCTGTCAAAGTGGGCCAGTCTGGATGAAGTCCAGGGCCAAATTTTTGTCCCAGTCCAGCCCTGTTAGGGTGTGCACCCCAAAGCTCAAACACACTCTACCGATCACTCACAATGTTTATTCAGAAAGGAAAGGGGCTGGTAAATGGCATACTTAATGGCCCCTTCCCCCACTCATCCTAAAACATCCACAGCAACAACCGGTGGGAGAGGAGGATACAGGTCAGTAGGGGGAATCTGTTCTGCACAGGGTTATTAGGGTGTGCCTGTGCGCACGCCTATGATAAAGACGTTGTTTTGCTGATGGTATTTAGACAGCGTTCTCACATACTGACTTTCTTTTTTTGCTTGTAATCTCATGAATAACCTTTTTTTTTTTTTTTTATGCCAGATCTCCAAAATATTTTTTTGTACTCCACATTTTTTTTGTTTGTTTTTGTTTTTTTTGTTTTAAATTTCATTTTTTTTTAATCAAGTTAACATTTTTTTTTTTTTTTTTAAATGTCAGGTTTTTTGATTTTATCAAGTTATCACAACACCCCCCCCCCCCTCAAGGAGGTTGTGTCCTTTGTTAATTACACCTTGTATTTCTGAAATGTTTTATAGCTTTTCACCAGAAAAAAACAATAGACAAGTATTTAACTTAAATTAAATCTCCATTTATTCCGGAACAAAAAAATTAAACATGAAGGACAACAACTGACCAATCAGCCGAATATATGTAGACTTTGGAGCCCAAAGGCACATTCCACCACGATAAACAACAAAATCAATAATATGAGGAGTCCCTCTAATTTGGGTCACATCTTGCTCCCCAAATCCCAGAAATCAGAAGCAGCAGCAGATGTCATACATGACCCCAAGCTGTGGTACTACAACAACCTCAGTTTTCTGGCAGATCAGCTTGAAGCCAGGGAATCACTTTCTGGTCTTCCTTGCAGTCTTCCTTACACTGCTCCCTGCAGCTTTCCTTCTACGGCTCCCTCCAAGGCCCCTTGCAGGTGGTGAGAATGTGGCAGCAGGAGGAGGCGGAGGAGACTGGGCCGGGTCACTGAGTTGTGTGGTCTCAGTCAGCAGGCCCCTTCTTCCCCTCTGTATCATAGATGCTATAATATCCTCTGCCCGGGCCCGTTGTCCCTCCTCCATTTTTTGCAGCTGGTCTGCAATGTAGGAGCTGTAGCCCTCAACAGGGTTCAGGGGGGCCCTCATGATTTCAGCTGCCTCCCTAATGACCCGCAGAGACTCCTCCTCCAGTTGGGACATGCACTTATTAGGTCTTTTGTGGCGCATCTGGAGGGGAGGCACCTGTGATACAGTGCTGCCACTGGGCCTGGGCGCCTGCTGACTGCCACTCGGCCCAGCCTCTTCCTGTCTGCCACTCACCCCTTCCTCCTCCTGGCTGCCACATTCCGGAGCCTCCTCCTCCTTTTGGCTGATCTCTTCCTGTGTATAAAAGGGACATGGTTTTATTTTTTTCTTCATCAATCACACACATTTTCAAGCTCATGACTGTTGTTTTTTTTTGTGTAAATTGAACAGACTCTCATTCTGACCCCTGCATTTGGCATCCCTGTCACAATAATTTCTGCCCACGACTTTTGTTTGTGTTTTCAAGCTTTCATTTTGGTTCAAAAATCATCTTGTTAAACCAACACTAATTTGTGGCCAAGAAATATGTTGTAAACTACTATACCTGACTGAAGATGTGCTCCTCAATCTCATCCAGCTCCTCAGCACACTCTGCAGGGGTGGGGGGAACAGTGGAAGGAACGCTGGAGGGAACGGTGGAGGGAAGGGTGGAAGGAAGACTGGAAAGTGATTCCCGGGCCTCGATCTGATCGTCCAGAAAACTGAGGTGTTTATAGTACCACAGCTTGGGCTCCTGTACTTCATTTTCTGCTGCTCCTGACCTCCGAGAAGCACAGACCTGTTTAAAATGCTTCTTGTAAGCATTCCTCATGTTATTGATTTTGTTGCTTATCATGATGGAAGTTAGCTCTGGTATCCAGGTCTGCATATAAGTGACCAATTGGTCAATTGTTGCCCTTTGGACATTGTGATTATTATAATAATAGGGGTTTTTGATTTCCCACAGGCATTTTAGTTCCCGATATTTCTCAATGAAGCGCATCATGTTATCGGGATCTTTGAGCTTTTGCATATTCCAGAAATTTCTAGAAGAGAAAACTAAAAACATATAAACACTAGGGTCAGCTTAAATTGACAGAATCTAATCACAATCTTCACCTTTAAGCACAGTGGCCTAGATTCGAGTACGGCCGATCTACGTTGCGCGGTCGTAGCATACCGTATTTACGCTACGCCGCCGCAACTTAGAGAGGCAAGTGCTGTATTGACAAAGCACTTGCCTCCTAAGTCACGGCGTTACGGCGTACTGTAAATGGGCCGGCGTAAGCGCGCGTAAGTCAAAGTAGGCTGAAGGGGGCGTGTTGTATTTAAATGAGGCTTGACCCCATGTAGATGCATGGCCGAACGAACGGCGCATGCGCGCGCATGCTCAGTATCACGTCGTATTTACGCCCAAAGATATGTCGGCTCAATGCCTGTGACGTGAATGTAATTTACGTACAGCCCTATTCGCGTACGACTTACGCAAACGGCGTAAAAAGATACGCTTGTTCCGACGTCCATACTTTGCATGGGATGCGCCACCTAGAGACCAGCTTTATCTTTACGCCGGCGTATCTCTAACGTAAACAGCGTAACTAATTGCGACAGGCGCACGTACGTTCGTGAATCGCGTATATAGTCATTTGCATATTCTATGCCAAACTCAACGGAAGCGCCACCTAGCGGCCAGTGTAAATATGCACCCTAAGATACGACGGTGTAGGAGACTTACGCCGCTCGTATCTTAGCCTAATTTAAGCATATCTGGTTTCCAGAATACGCTTACATTTACGATGGCGCAGATTCGGACTTTACGACGGCGTATCTACTGATACGCCAACGCAAGTCTCTGAGAATCTGGCCCAGTGTCTACTGCTGCCACTAAAATGCTGCCCAGCATTGTTGTGTAATGATGATTTAACTGTAGACCCTGTGTTTACATTAAAATAAATAAGTGGCATTAAAATATGCAAAGGTAATGAGAGCATTCATCAAGGCCCCATTCATGTATAGATATCATGCCCCTCAGCATTGATGAGATGATACACTGCTTAATTACCTCTGTCCAACAATCACAATCATTGCTTGATCTGATACACAGTAAAATAAAGATATTTTTGAGTCTCCCATATGTGTAGTATGGTGGTCAGTGTAGTGGACAGTATAGTACAGTGATCAGTGTAGTATGGTGATCAGTGCAGTGGACAGTAGTGTAGTGGACAGTATAGTACAGTGGTCAGTGTAGTGGACAGTATAGTCTATACCAGTGTTTCTCAACCTTTTTCTAGTCGGGGCACCCTTAAAAAGTATTTTCAGTCTTGAGGCACCCCAGTCCAAGACTTGGTTCACATGACGGTGTGTCGCAGAACACGTGCAAAATTGTGCTCATTCCTGACACACAGACAAATGCTCTGCTCTTTAGGGGTACCAGTACCCCCACACATTGGAAAACGTGGGGTGCTTTTGCTGCAGTGCAATTTAAAAAAAAAAAGTTGGGGACTTGTTTCCCTGCATTTTTGTGGGTACGGAAATGAATGGACTGCCCTACATGCAGCTACACAGATGTGAACAAGGGCTTGTTCACATGTCATAGGGGCGGTAAAACCACATGGTTGAGCTGTTTTTACCACCCCCAACTTCTCCAACATTCGCTGCAGAGGCAGCAGCTGATGGTGTTCACATGCTGTGCCTGCAACTGGAGGTACACCGAGGGTGAATGGGGCTGCACTGCAACTACCCCGCAACTGTGTGCATTGCACGGTTGCGGTGTAGTGATGCTACTTTTATGGGCTTAAAACATGTGGTAAAGAGGCAACATAATGCCTCTTTACCGCCTGTCAAATGCCTCTGAAAAGCGATCTGTGCATGGATTGCTTTTCAGAGGAGCAGCAGTCCTTGCTGCTATCAAACAAGCCCTACAAAAGCCATTCTGATGGTACAGGAATGGGGGGGGGGGGGTCAGGATTAACAGTAACATACACACATACATACAGACACATACACACATGCTTACACACGCATATACACACACACACACACACATACATACACATGCACACACACACACAGACACTCACATGTGCACACACACAGACACATGTATAAAGCCATTTTAAAATGAATCTAGCTTCTAGCTCAGTACCTTTCCGGATTCCTCATTCAGCCGGGTACTGCACTCTAGGGGGAAGCAGAGAGCACAGCACACTCCTCTGCACTTAACTTTCACTTTTGAAGCCGACAGAGCTTCTCACAGTTCGGCAGGAGAGCAGGTTCATCTGACAGCCTTCTCTCCACTGACCCCGCGGCACACCTGAGAACCTCTGGCGGCACACTGGTTGAGAAAGGCTGGTCTATACTGTCCACTACACTGATCACCATACTACACTAACCACTGTACTATACTGTCCACTACACTGACCATCATACTACGCTGATTACCATACTACACTACACAGACCACCATACTACACTACACTGACCACTGTACTACACTGACCACCGTACTACACTGACCACCGTACTACACTACACTGACCAATGTACTATACTGTCCACTACACTGATCACCATACTACACTGATCACTACACTTATCACCATACTACACTAGACTGACCACTGCACTAATCACCATACTATACTGACCACCATACTACACTACACTGACCACCATACTACACTACACTGACCACCGTACTACACTACACTGACCACCGTACTACACTGTGCACTACACTGATCACCATACTACACTACACTGACCACCGTACTACACTTTCCACTACACTGATCACCATACTACACTGATCACCATACTACACTACACTGACCACCGTACTACACTGTCCACTACACTGATCACCATACTACACTGTCCACTACACTGATCACCATACTACACTGACCACCATACTACACTACACTACACTGACCAATGTACTATACTGTCCACTACACTGATCACCATACTACACTGATCACCAAACTACACTACACTGTCCACTAACTACACTGATCACCATACTACACTGACCACCGTACTACACTGTCCACTACACTCATCACCATACTACACTGTCCACTACACTGATCACCATACTACACTGACCACCATACTACACTACACTGACCAATGTACTATACTGTCCACTACACTGATCACCATACTACACTGTTCACCAAACTACACTACACTGTCCACTAACTACACTGATCACCATACTACACTGACCACCATACTACACTACACTGAACACCGTACTACACTGTCCACTACACTGATCACCATACTACACTACACTGACCACCGTACTACACTGATCACCATACTACACTGTCCACTACACTGACCACCATACTACACTACACTACACTACACTGACCACTGTACTACACTGTCCACTACACTGATCACCATACTACACTGACCACTGTACTACACTGATCACCATACTACACTGATCACCGTACTAAACTGTCCACTACACTGATCACCATACTACACTACACTGACCACCGTAGTACACTGATCACCATACTAGACTGATCACCGTACTACACTGGCCACTACACTGAAAACCATACTACACTACACTGATCACCAAACTACACTACACTGATCACCATACTACACTACACTGACCACCATACTACACTACCCACTACACTGATCACCATACTACACTAGGAAAAAACATGTGATGACCATGTGACCAGGAAGCAGTATACATAGTCTAAATGATCGCTGCTGCTTCATTTTTGGGAAATGTGTATCTGAAGTGAAGTAATAAACTAGGTTTTGTTCAAGAATCCTTTTGTCATCATAACCATCGGATGAGCTTATCACTCAGCTCCCACCGACAGTATCCTGGATTATTATTCCAAAGCCTTTTATGACTTCTGGCGACGTATGTCCCCATAAGTCCACCATTTCTGGTAAGCAGATACCCATACTGGTGGAGGTGTTTTCGTCACTTCGAGGAACACAGCATTATTATTGCACATTTGATTTATCTCCTCACCGGGTGCAATCATCTTTTTGTGGACTTATTTTCATTATATTCACTTTGAGATTAATATGAATCATTATTTATTTATGTGATTACCACTGTTCACTGTGCATATTGATCACATTTAAGTCTCATCATTTTAAGCACTTTGGCCCATATTCTCGTAGATCGGCGCATATTTGTGAGGCGGAGCGGATCTCCGATGCGCACCACCGGCTTAACTTGGCGAGAGCCGAACCATATTCCCGAACCACCTGCGTCCTACGCTGCGCTCGCGTAACTTAAATGTGTTGGCGTAAGTAGGCGCAAGTGGCGGTAGGAGGGATGTGGGCGTGAAGCATTATAATGATCCGTGACCCCATGCAAATGATGTCCAGACCGAACGGCGCATGCGCCGGACGTGCCCCGCCCTCTGCGCATGCGCACAATGACAATAGTCGTAAATCCATGCTGAGTTGGGCCGGCCCAGTGTATAAAAGCTTCAAGCATCCGCCCAGCTAGTGCAAAGTGACTCCCTTGGATTTCATTATTGGAGTTTACACTTTGCTGCTGCTATGTCAGGGCCAAGGAAAGACCGCCGCAAAAAAAACTACAACCCTGCTGAGAGGGAAGTTATTGTTGCAGCAATGGAGCGCTTTGATGCCAGGCTCCATGGTGCTGAGAGTGGCAACACTAGCAAAGTAAAAAAGGACGACATTTTACGAAAAGTGACGGCACAGGTCAATGCCCTTGGCCATGAGGTGAGGACCCCCCAGGACATCATTAAAAAAATGAATGACCTGCGGGGGGTGGTCAGAAATAAAATGGCCACCATTGCCAAACATGCCAGGGGCACTGGAGGTGGGCCACCCTGTCCGATCTGGCTGACAGAGGAGGAAGAAGTTATAGCCAGATGCCTGCGGAGGGAGCAGGTGGAGGGCCTGGAGGGCCATGACTCCAGTGAGCCGCCCATGAGGACAGGTAAGTGTGTTTTATCTTCTATCTGGTGTGTAGCATGTTTGGGGGGGGGGGACATGTGACAAGTGTGTGGGTCCACCAACATGTGAATTTTTTGTGTCATCCACAGATGTGCAGGAGGGAGCTGGGCCGTCTTCTGCTGGCAGTGTCCGTCCAACACCGTCCCCCCAGCAGCCTGCTTCTGTGGCTGACCCCCTGGGAAGCCTACAGGCTTTGTTGGAGGGGAGTGGGCAGTCCTCCGCACAGGAGGTGGTTGAGGAGGATATTGCCCATGAGGAGGTGGTGGGCAATGAAGAGGAGGTGGTCCAGAGTGAGCAGGATGTCATTTTATTTCTTGAGGACTCACATGAGGTGCCCGGACCATCACACCACCACCGTATCTCCAGCCCCTCAGGGTCTTCCATCACCCTCTCCAGCCCCTCCCGTCCCATGCCCCTCTCCACCAGCCCCTCACGGCCCTCCCCCTATTCAAGGGCCCCAGGCACTCCTGTCCCCAGGAAGGCCACCCATAAGACCAGGGGTGTGGCAGGAGTCCTGCAGGAAAAGCTGGCCAGGCAGCAGGACCAGCAGAGCCACCATATGGGGGACATTTTGGAGGAGTTGAGGCGGCTCAATAATAGCCTGTCCTCCTCTGGAGCAGTGCCCGATGCTCTGCAGGATGTGGCAGGAAACTCGGCAGCCACCATTACAAGCCTGGGTGAGCTGCAAACCACCACAGCCGAACTTGTGGGGGAGGTCAGGGGCCTGCGGATGGCTGTGCAGGCCCAGACTGCATGCCAGGAGGCCCTGCTCACACGTATAGCAGTGGCTCTAGAGGGCAGACAGCCAGCCAGGGAGGCACCTGGGGATGCTCCTCCACCTGATGCCCCACCCCCCCCAAATGAGGCTCCCCCCAGGCAAGTGAGGGCCAGGAACCTGGGCACCAGGCGCAGTCCGCGCTGGGGCCAGTGATTTTTTATGTCTTCTTTATGCTCTAAGTAAGAGCTTTTTTATTTTATTTTATTTATGCTCTATGTAAGAGCTTTTTTATTTTATTTTATTTATGCTCTAAGTAAGAGCTTTTTTAGTTTATTTTATTTATGCTCTAAGTTAGAGCTTTTTTATTTTATTTTATTTATGCTCTAAGTTAGAGCTTTTTTTTTTGGTGTGCTGCACAAAGTAGTGCATAGCACAGTGTGAATGCTGTGTGAATGTGGGGGGGGTGACACTCCTGCCAGTAAGGGGTGTCACCCTCGGTCGCTGGGGATAAGTTCTCCCCAGGTCCGTGTGAAAGGTGTATGAATGGACAGCAACATCATTGCAGCCTTGACGCGGCGTTGCTGCTCCTTAGTACCGTGCGGTGTACTTCGGTCTAATCCAATGGGATGTGCATGTGGGGTGTGTGTGCTAGGGACCACAGTGGTGTGCATGCGTGCATTCTCATTGTTCAATGTTTTATGTGTATTTTTAACGTTCAAAAATTCGTTCCACTAGACATCTCCTGATTGCTGATCCCTCAGAAGACGGGGTACCCTCGGTTAGGGGGGTAATGTCTGGTTGGGGGGTCAGGTCATCACGTAGCTCAATCTCTATGCCCTTTCTCACTGCAAAGTTGTGCAGCACGCAACATGCAGCGATGATCTGGCACACAAAGTTTGGGGAATACAGCAGGGTACCCCCAGTCTTATCCAGGCATCGGAAACGGGACTTCAGGATGCCAAATGTGCGCTCCACCACTGCATGGGTGCGTATGTGTGCAGCATTGTAGTTTTCCTCTCCTGGGGTTTGTGGGTTCCGGAATGGGGTCATCATGTGAGGTCCCAGGGCATATGCAGAGTCACCTGAAAGGGAAAAGACAGGAGGATGTTAGTCATGCATGTGCCCCTCGTGATGTCTGCATCATGGGGGGGGACAGTCATACCTGGCACCCATGTCACTCACCAACCAGCCAGCTGTCCCCATACACGTTCGCTTCAAATTGTCTTGGGATGTCGCTTTGACAGTAGATGAAGCTGTCATGGCTGGATCCTGGGTGTTTGGCACGGACGTGCCATATGAGGCCTTGGGCATCCACGATCAGCTGGACATTGATGGAATGCCAGTGCTTCCTATTCACATAACTGTGCTGTGTCTCATGGGGGGGGCTGTATTGCCACATGGGTGCAATCAATGGCCCCGATGGTGCGTGGGAATCCTGCAATTTGGCAGAACTCACGCATTACCTTCAGCCGCTGGTCCTCCTGGGTGGGTCTGATGATGTGGTGGGACATGCGTCTTAGGATTGCGGGGACAACCTGGTGCACACATCTGCTCATGCTGGTTTGTGATATCCCAACCACGTCTCCACTTGTTCTTTGAAAAGAACCAGTGGCCAGGAAATGCAATGTTGCCAGGACCTTCACCAGTGGCTGCACTGCATGTGAGCGTTGTGTTGGGCTGGTAATGTCATCCTGCAGGGCTCTGGTAATTTCCAGGATGGCATGAGGGGTGAATCTGAAACGGCCATACACATCCACATCAGCCATGCCAAAGAGGCTAATGCGCTGTGGGTATACCCTCTCACGTGCCCTCCTACGTGCCCTCCTCCTTCTATGTGCCTCGGCCTCTTCCTCTTCCTCTGCCTCTGCACACACTAGTAGTGCTAAGACCTCGCCTGCCCCTGGCATGTTGGCATACGAATGTGTTGTCCTAAGTGTGGTTGCTCAGCTCGTCCGGGATGGTGCTGCTGTATTTGCTTTCAAGCTGACTTACTCAGGTCTGGAGCAAAGTTAACCGAGCTTTATGAGGAGTAACTTTCAGCCGGCCATTCGTCTTACGCGCACATCGCGTAGCCTACGCCGATCGCGCGTAGGTTCGGGAATCTGCTTATGTACATCATTTGCATATTTGAATACTAATTCTATGGCCGCGTAGGATGCCTTCAGCGGAAATATGCGCCTACGCCGCGTACACTTAAACGAGTTAGGACGGACGAGAGCAGCCTTGTTTCTGGCGGATCTGGTTCTGTGACTGCGGCGCATAGATAGTACGGCGCATCTTTACACTTACGCCGCCCATCTCTATATACGCCGGCGGAACTTGTTTGAGAATATGGGCCTATATATATATTGCTTTTTCTCCCATGTCTAAGGTCAATATTTACATGGTTTAAGCGCTACACTTTGTTTTTTCCTTTCTGTTGTTTGCTTTTTTATTCATAATTAGCCGTGTTAGCAGCTGTACCCTTCAGGCAGCGCAGTGTTCACCACAACTTCCACCATACTACACTACACTGACCACCATACTACGCTACATTGACCACCATACTACATTGACCACTACACTGATCACCATACTAAACTGACCACCGTACTACACTGATCACCATACTACACTACACTGACCACCGTACTACACTGACCACCATACTACACTGTCCACTACAGTGACCACCATACTACACTGTCCACTACACTGATCACCATACTACACTACACTGACCACCGTACTACAGTGACCACCATACTACACTGACCACTGTACTATACTGTCCACTACACTGACCACCATACTATACTACACTGACCACCATACTACACTATCCTGCTGCCTACAGCAGAGGCGTACTAAGTGGGGGGCGGAGGGGGCGGGCCTCCCCAGGTACCACATACTGGGGGGGTGTCAGGCCGGCACCCCCCTCCGCGATTGAAATGGTGGCAGCGGCACAGTGAGAGGCACAGGCAGGGTGAGGCGAGCTATAGTGCCGCTGTGGCGAATCAGCGATGCGGGGGGGTGCAGGGTGACACCGCTCACCGCTGCACCTACCATCCCCTCCTCTCGCGGCCGCAGGCTGTCTGTGTGACAGCAGAGTGAAGCCACCCCCCCTCCTCTCTGTTTATGTGTAAACAGGGGGAGGGGGCACTATCCGACAGCGGACCCATATCAACAGGACACCTGCCATGCTGATCAGAGG
This sequence comes from Rana temporaria, assembly GCF_905171775.1. Taxonomy (NCBI): domain Eukaryota; kingdom Metazoa; phylum Chordata; class Amphibia; order Anura; family Ranidae; genus Rana; species Rana temporaria. The sequence goes on from NC_053489.1 coordinate 361,488,734, forward strand.
TACTAAATGGGGGGGACTGCACTGAGCGGGGGCTACACTAAAAGGGGGACTGCACTGAAGGGGGGCTACGCCTACACTGAAGGGGGGCTGCACTGAACAGGGGCTTCACTGAAGGGGGGCTACACTGAAGGGAGGGGCTACGCTGAAGGGAGGGGCTACACTAAAGGGAGGGGCTACACTGAGGGGTGGGCTACTACAGTATTCCCTTTTTCTCTCTCTCTCTTTCTCCTCCCCCGGGGCCAGTAACACTAGGGAGTCTCACTCACCTTCTGGTCCAGTCCTGACCTGCATCAGTCTGCATCCCAGCGGAGGAGGTGAAGGCGGCGGTGGAGGAGGAGGCAGCGGCGGTGTGGCGGCATCAGCAGAGAAGGAGGAGGCAGCGGAGGTGGCTCACGTTTTTGGTTGGTGGCGGAGGAGGAGGCATCGGCGGTGTGTAGCGGCAGCAGCGGAGGAGGAGGAGGCAGCGGAGGCGGCTCACGTTTTTGGTTGGTGGCGGAGGAGGAGGCAGCGGCATCAGTGGCAGCAGCGGAGGTGGAGGCTGCTCACTTTTCTCGTTGTCTCTCTCCCGCGGTGGCAGTGGTGGTGGTGGCGGAGGAGGAGGAGGATACAGAGGCGGCAGGCAGCAGCGGAGGCAGCTCAAATTTTGTGCTTGTCTCCCACACTGTGATTGGGCGTATGGGTGCCATGTCCGGAGGCGGGACTTCAGCAGCAACCGCTGTTGCAGACAGGCCAGCCCTATGCCTCACATGACCGCCATACGCCATGACCGCCAATCACAGGGCGCCGGACACTCAACATGGCGGCCAGAGTGCTGGGGACACACGGAACGCAAAATTTGGAGGAGGCAGCATGAAAATTCGCCCCCCAAAAAATCGCGCCTGGGGCCGCGGTCCCCCCTGCCCCCCCACGCTATGCCACTGGCTATGCGCATGCCAATGTATTTCTTATTATCCAGAAAGCTTGACTAAAGTTAAGTCTCTTACGCCGTCGTATCTTAGTTGCATATTTACACTGGCCGCTAGGGGCGCTTCCGTAGATTTCCGCGTAGAATATGCAAATGAGCTAGATACGTCGATTCAGAAACGTACGTGCGCCCGGCGCATTGATATACGTCGTTTACGTAAGGCTTTTGTCGGCGTAAAGTTACCCCTGCTATATGAGGTGTAGCCAATGTAAGTATGGACGTCGGAACAGCGTAGAATTTTACGTGGTTTACGTTGTTTGCTTAAGTCGTACGCGAATAGGGCTGTGCGTAAGTTACGTTCACGTCGAAAGCATTGACTATTTGCGACGTGATTTTGAGCATGCGCACTGGAATACGTTCACAGACGGCGCATGCGCCGTTCGTTAGGAGCGTCAATTACGTGGGGTCACTTGTCATTTACATACAACACGCCCACTACCAGCCTACTTTGAATTACGCCGGCCCATTTACACTACGCCGCCGTAACTTAGGCCGAAAGTTCTTTCTGAATACGGGACCTGCCTCACTAAGTTACGGCGGCGTAGTGTATCTGAGATAAAGATAGGCGATTCTATCTGAATCTGGCCCAGAGGCTCTAACCTCAATCTTCAGACAAGTAATGCATCTGTAAAAGAGAGGGTTGGATAGGTTAACACAGCAGGGCAAAAAAGATATGTCTATTTTATTTGAGCCCAGGTTCACACTGGGTGCGATTTCATTCAATTTGAGATGCGATTTCACATGTGAAATCGCATCTCAAATGCCGCCAATTGTCGGCAATGGCGCCGTCCTAATCGGTGCGACGCCGCATCTGCGGCGCTGCAACGATTTCAAAAAGTAGTTCTTGTACTACTTTTTGCGATTTCGGGCCGCGATTTACATATACATCTGTGCAGAAACCTGCACAGATGTCTCTTAAATCGCGGCCGAAATCGGGACTGCCGGCGGGAGTGAAATCGTGCGAGTTCAGCTGAACTCGCACGGCTTCACTCCCGCAGCCCAGTGTGAACCAGGGCTGAAGGGCACTTATTCTTTAAAGTGGTGAATTTTAAATGAAAGGGAAAACATGCCTGCAGGCTACCAATTTTACCTTGAGGGATAGTGACATTTACAGACTTGTTTAAATATAAAATTAGATAATCAAATTCGATTCACACAGGGCATGGAAAAATACATTTCCTGATGTAATCCACATAGGCTGCTAAAGTGTGTTCTGCTTCATGCACATTAAGAAAATGGTAGATGTAGATAATGTTACTATATCAGGGTATATTAAAGCCCTCTGAACACTGCTCCAACCAAGAGCACTGTTTAGGGAGCAAAAGTACTGTTAAATAGAACTGTGTTCAGGGCATGTCGTACCAAAGGGGGTATAGATCTGCAACGTTTAAGGTGCTTCTAATGATATTTAGTCTAACAACCAGGGCTGAAGTCCTGCGGGAACGCGTGGGAACGGAGTTCCTGCACTTTTTTTACAGCAGGAACGCAGTTCCCTTTGCAGGACTAGAGCAGGCGAGCCAATCCTTCACTGAGCGGCGATGCCAGGGGAGGGCTGGCAGCCTTAGGTCTGGGGGGCAAGTCCAGTCAAGTGGCCCATAGAGCGTGGAAAAGTGATGGATCGAGGAAAACTGTCTAAGATTTTTCATGATCACAAGAGTCCGCACAGAGGCCCCCCTTACATCCGAGTCCGCACAGAGGCGCCCCTTACATCCGAGTCCGCACAGAGGCCCCCCTTACATCCGAGTTGGCACAGAGGCCCCCTTTACATCCGAGTCGGCACAGAGGCCCCCCTTACATCCGAGTCGGCACAGAGGCCCCCCTTACATCCGAGTCGGCACAGAGGCCCCCCTTACATCCGAGCCGGCACAGAGGCCCCCCTTACATCCGAGTCCACACAGAGGCCCCCCTTACATCAGAGTCCGCACAGAGGCCCCCCTTACATCAGAGTCCGCATAGAGGCCCCCCTTACAGAGTCCGCACAGAGGCCCCCCTTACATCAGAGTCCGCGCAGAGGCCCCACCTTAAATCAGAGTCCGCACAGTGCCTCCCCTTACATCAGAGTCCTCGTGTCTGTGCAAAGAGAGAAGGGGATGTCAGCACTGGTGTGCGCTGAGGCTAAGCTATGTATAAGACGAGACATAGCTCAGCTCTGCAGCCATCTACATCGGAGCTGACACAGGCACGGCTGCACAGTGGGAGGTGAGCAGCGGCCGTGACCTGTGTTAACAGAGCTCCAGCAGGCATATTCCTGCTCTGCAAAAACAGCATTTGGTAGTGGCGGCCGGTGGCTGTGCATAGTGTCACCAGCCCGGGGGGAGATTTCCACCCTGCCCCCCCTGCCAGCCCTCCCCTGGGCGATGCCCTGCTTGACTCACTGTCAGGGGCAGGCGAACCTTAGTAATCCTTTATGTTACTGGCTGCTTCCTGTATATGGATTCATCGGGTAGTGTGCGGGTATTCCATCACTTCCTCGATGCCACAATGTCTCCTGGGAGCTTTTGTCATTGTTCCCAGGAGACATTGTGGAGGTCTGCTGCGAGTTATCGCGGGATTTAGAAAGAACTTGCCTAAAAAAAAAAAAAAAACATAGGCCTCGTACACACGACAGAGTTTCTCGGCAGAATTCGTCGAGAATCTCGGTGAAGAGCCGGATTCTGTCGAGAAACTCTGTCGTGTGTACATTTTCGGCCCGATGGAGCCGCCGAGGAACTCGTCAAGCAAATAGAGAGCAGGTTCTCTATTTTCTCGATGGCAGTGGATTTTGGCTCGACGAGTTCTTCATCGGGCTGTTTTTTAAACGAGAAACTCGGTCGTGTGTATGCTAAGAAACCTGTCAAAAACTTAGACACTGGAGAACAACATAGGTAAAACTAGCGTTTGGAATGGAGATAGCACATTCGTGTCGCTTCCAACATTATTTCATCGTTTATTTGCAGCGCTTTACACAATTTTTTGTAAGGGCACAAAACAGCAATATTATTTTTTTCTTTTTTTAGGATATTCACACAGAGTTCCTTAAAATTTGGTGGAACCTTTTTCTTACTGGTCTCAATATTTTTTTTTTTTTTATATTCTCACCTTATTTTGGTCCTGTGTTTTAAATCCTGCTCTTAATATTCACCTTAATTTTAAAGTTCACAAAAATGCAAATCCTTTTATTTTTTGTAATGTCAAGTTCCCCCCATAGAAACCTTATTGCTTTGTCTTATCTCATCTGTCCCTTTCAAATTACACCTTATATCCAATTTTTAAAAAAAAATAACCTGCCTTCTCACTTTCAAAATTGTAATTCAAAAAAATACAAGGACAAGTATGAACTGTAAAATAAAAATTTACCATTTATTTTGGTTATAAAAATAAATTAAGTATGCAAAAGTCAGCACTGGAGAGCTTGCTGCCATTTGTGCACAGCCAGGTGTGGCCTGATGTGACTGGTGAGCAGTTGGAGGCCAAAATGGGGACTTGAGAGGTTCATTCAGGAAGGAACGCATCAAGGTCTTGGACTCCCCGAGGTCACAAACTGGAGCAGGGCAGGCAGATGTCACCAGGTTGTGGTACTATAGCAGCCTGAACTCTGGTACACCACATGGAAGTAAGGGAGTCACTTTCTTGATTTCTTCAAGGCCTTCCTTGGTGGCTTCCCTGCAGCCTGCTCTTTCACCTTCTCTGCAGCCTTCTCAGCAGCCTTCCTCTTCTGCCTGGCTGGAGGTGGTGCCACAGGGGTAGTACTCATGCCAGGAGGAGGAGTAGACGAAGGTGGTGGAGGATGAGTAGACGACGGTGGTGGAGGAGGAGGTGGAGGAGGAGGAGCAGTAGAAGGAGGAGGAGTAGTAGAAGGAGGTGGAGCAATAGAAGGAGGAGGAGTAGAAGGAGGAGGAGTAGAAGGAGGAGGAGTAGTAGAAGGAGGAGGAGTAGTAGAAGGAGCAGTAGAAGGAGGAGGAGCAGTAGAAGGAGGAGGAGTAGAAGGAGGAGGAGCAGTAGAAGGAGGAGGAGCAGTAGAAGGAGGAGGAGCAGTAGAAGGAGGAGGAGTAGAAGGAGGAGGAGCAGTAGAAGGAGGAGGAGTAGTAGAAGAAGAAGAGGAAGAAGAATGTTGAGAAGGAGCAGGAGAAGAAGAGGAAGAAGAATGTTGAGAAGGAGCAGGAGAAGAAGAGGAAGAAGAATGTTGAGAAGGAGCAGGAGAAGAAGAGGAAGAAGAATGTTCAGAAGGAGCAGGAGAAGAAGAGGAAGAAGAATGTTCAGATGGAGCATGAGAAGAAGAAGGTGGGGGAGGTTGAGAAGGAGCATGAGAAGAAGAAGAAGGTGGGGGAGGTTGAGAAGGAGCATGAGAAGAAGAAGAAGGTGGGGGAGGTTGAGAAGGAGCATGAGAAGAAGAAGAAGGTGGGGGAGGTTGAGAAGGAGCATGAGAAGAAGAAGGTGGGGGAGCTTGGGAGTTATGTGGTGTGTGAGGATGGGGATGGCGGCAAATGACAGTGTCCTTCGTGAGAAGACCCCTCACCCCCTGATTTGCGAGGGTGATGAGGAGTCCCTCAAAGAGGAGGCGCTGGTCTACTGTCATTTCGGACATTTTGGCCAAAACCACCGTTACAAATCCCTCCTGAGCAGTGGGAGGCTGTTGAAGGGTTGCATGGGCGTCCCGAATGAGGGCTAGTGAGGCGTCACGCACCCTTGTATCCCTCACCTGCCTTCTCGGACGCAGGCGAAGAGGAGACACCTGACATCTTGTACTTCGCCCAGCCACCTCATCCAACCCACTTGGGCCTGCCACCTCATCCGCTCCACTTGGGCCTGCCACCACGTTCAAGCCACTTGGGCCTGCCAACACGTCCAAGATACTTGGGCCTGCAGCCTCCTCCAAGCCACTCACCCTGTCCTCCTCCTGCCTGGCATTTTCCTGATCCTCCTGCTGCCTGGTCTCGTCCTGTGTATGGAAAAAAAGTACAGTTTTACTTTTTTTTTAAATAAAAAAAAAAAATTTTAAGCTCCTGAATGTTGCATATTTTTTAGTCACGACTTAGCTAAGCCAATCATTGTGACCCATGTTTTATGGTGAATCACACAAAAAAAATTCCTGGCCAATACTGACAAATGTTCTGTATAACACTTTTAGCTCTAACTTTTTTTTACCTTTAACATCTTAATTTACATCTCTTTAACAACATTTAAACACCACACATTTGCACATTGAAAGTACTATATACCTGGCTCCAGCTGGGCAAATCCGGATCTTCATCCAGGATGGAAGGCTGCTGAGAGGGTTCATCTGCAGAGGGAGCAGCAGGTTGGCTGGAGGGAAGGCTGGAGGGAAGGCTGGACCTTCTGTGCCTTCTGGGGGCAAGGCTCGAAAGTGACTCCCTTACCTCCAGGTGTTCATCCAGGAAGCTCAGTTTGCTATAGTACCACAACTTGGGTTTAAATACCCGCCCTGCTCCAGCTCCAGACCTCATCGAAGCCAAGACCTTGTTGCGTGCCTTCCTGTAGGTGCCTCTCAAGGTCCCAATTTTGACCTCCAACTGGTCAGTTGTCACATCAAACCCCACCTGTCTCCGCACAAGTGGGAGCAGGCTCTCCAGTGCGGTTTTGCGCAACTCTCTGTTTCGTGATATGGGGTCTTTGGTGGCCCACAGAACAGGAAGTTCTTGTCACCGATCGATAAATATCTCCAAAAAATCAGGTCTGTTAAACAGGTTCATCTTTTCCTGTCCAAAACCAAGGAGAAAAAAATAATGTCAATACACAGTCTATAAAGTTAATTACTCTTTCTCACCAGCTAGCCCTTAAAGGGTCACTAATGGATAACTCTTTTTTTGGAGGAAATGACTGTTTACAGTGTCTAGAGACATACAAGTGCATACATATAATGTGCCTCTAGTTTCACTTTTGCTTTTAAAATGATTTAATGTTTCTGTGAAGTAAAGAGACACACAGAACAAAAAAAATAAAATCCAGGGCATATTTTCATTTCAAAAATTATTAGCATTGTTTTGGTGGATTTTTAGACACACAGCTTAGACCACAGTGACAAGCTCCCCTGATAAATTTTAGAGGGAGCCAGAGAACCAGGAAGTGAGGATTTATGCAAAGGATTACAGCTGCTTAAAAGCAAAAAGGGACAATGAGGACATGAAATCAAGACTGATATAATGTAAAGTTAGTTATTTCTGCCCCAAACAATTTGGGCTTATTGCTCCTTTAAATGTCTGTCTTTCCTGAATATGCCACTGCTGTCCCAAGTTCGAAGCATACCTACACGCTTGTCGTTCAAACGTCTTTCTTACGCAACCCGGTCGTATGGACGCTACGTGTGTTCGAGCCTTATATACACTCCGCACACGACATCCGCCCATGCTTAAAAAAATTGATGTTTCCCCCCGCCCCTTATCTTCCGTCGCAAAAACGACAAGGAGGAATTGGCAGCAGATCATGTTGGGTCAGTTCCTAGGAAACAGATGACCAGTTGTGTAGAACTAATAAGCCAGATCTCATCCTCATTTGTGTATGAAACGTTAGAGAAAAGCACTCCGATCTAGTTTGGTCAAGACATAAAAGCGACCATTTGCATCATGTTTAAACCGATTTTTTTTTAGAAGACATCCTGATGAGAACCGAGATTGCCCACACAACAGTAGTTGGATCAAAATGCATAAGCAAAGCGTTGGTTACGTACGACGGCACTATAGCGGACCATTACCTTCAAATTTCGAACTAGCTATGTTTTAGTTTATGAACCTAAGATGTAGCCCACAAAATCATTCAATCAAGAATAACATGTAAAATGTAGTTACATACCGGTCTTTGACCCGATCGTTATCTCCGCCGTCTTCCACAAACTGTGAACGCCCCTTTTACTCACGTGGTAGCCCTTTATACACGCGCATGTGGGACTTTACGCACGTCTCCCCGCCCCTGACGTTCATGGTGTCGTATTTTCCCCGCCCCTTTTCCATCTTTTTTTTGTTGGGAGCACATGTTGGATAATATGGCAGCAAGACAGGAGCCAGGCCAGGCGGGACGAGGAATGACACGGAGAATCCGTTTTAAGGCCACCAACATGACCTTTGAGGAAATGGTGGAGATGGTCCTCATCCTCAAAGCAGAGGACTATGATGGGAGGCATGGGCCATACAAGTACCCTAATAAGGTCAAGGCCCAAATAATGGAGAAGGTGAGGAGGAGTCTCCATCAGAAATTTGGGGTGAAAAGATCCAAGGAGCAGATCCGGAAAAGGTGGTGTGACCTGAAAAAACGGGAGCCGGAACAAATGAAGAGGATCAGGAGAGTGATTAGAAGAAGTAAGTTTGTTATATATTTTGTAAGATTTGTTCCGCGCCATGTGTTTTTTATTTCAGGTTGTACTGTATTATGTTTTTCTGCACAAGCATTTGTCGTCAAACTGGACGTACATTCGGAACGACAAAATATTGTGTTTAAAATCCTCAAAATTATGACATTTCACAAAAATTGGGGTGAGATCAATATTGAAAATTATGTAGATGTGCTATTAAAACAACAAAACTTTTTGTTAAATTAAAATATATACAGTAAAAGGAGAGTCTGCTCAGCAGTCAGTGACACATGTGGACTCATTTGCATAATTGTTGTCCCCTTTAATAACCCATTTTGGGGTTCACACAGAGGTGAGGTGATCCAGTGTATACTTGGTTGGCTTACATGTTTAAAAGTAGACCAAAGCTACAAGAATTGTCATGATCTTTGTGAATGCCTTCAATCCTGTGTTTTGCCCTGAGGGGTTTTTCAAAACATCAATAGTCCCAGAAATTGTATAAAGTGAATCATATTCCTCTTTCAGGCCTATAAGCTATAAAAATCCTGTTTCCATTTTCTTCATTCTCGTAGGGCGTCATGAAGCTTCGACACGGGAGCAAGAAGTCCAGCAAGCCACACCCCCGAGGGATGGTGATGATGCGCAGCCTGCCACCACATCAGGTAAAGTAGCATATAACTAACCCAGCTTCAGGTAATGTAGATGTAGGCCTGCCTAATTTTCTAAAATGGTTTTGTCCCACATTTCAGGATCAGGTGGTGGCTTGGACTTGGACAGGCATACTGTCCAGATGGTTATCTCGGAAATATGTGCCTGCAGAGAAGAGGTGGAGGAGATTCATCTGGCCAACAGAAAAATTAAAGAAAGAACAAGGAGGGTGGAAAATAAATTAAAAAATTTACTTGATGTTTTGGGGAGAGTCTGAATCAGAAAAAAAAAAATATTCGAAAAAAACAGATTTTACAGTTTATTTAATTAAAAAAACAACAAAAAAATAAAAAAAAACAGATTTTACAGTTTATTTAATTAAAAAAACAACAAAAAAATAAAAAAAACAGATTTTACTGTTTCTTTAATTAAAAAAACAACAAAAAAAATAAAAAAAACAGATTTTACTGTTTCTTTAATTAAAAAAACAACAAAAAATAAAAAAAACAGATTTTACAGTTTATTTAATAAAAAAAATCAACAAAAAAATAAAAAAAACAGATTTTACTGTTTCTTTAATTAAAAAAACAAAAAAAAAATTAAAAAAAAACAGATTTTACAGTTTATTTAATTAAAAAAACAACAAAAAAATAAAAAAAAACAGATTTTACTGTTTCTTTAATTAAAAAAACAAAAAAAAAATAACAAAACCAGATTTTACAGTTTATTTAATTAAAAAAACAACAAAAAAATAAAAAAAACAGATTTTAATGTTTATTAAGATAAAAAAGACCAAAAAAATTACAAAAATTATTGTATATTGTATGAGAAAAAAGACCAAAAAAATAACAAAAATGATTGTATATTGTATGAGAAAAAAGACCAAAAAAATTACAAAAATGATTGTATATTGTATGAGAAAAAAAAAACAAATATTTTTGTAGGGTATTTTGGAAAACAAACCAAAAAAAAATTAGTAAAATAAAGAGCTTTTGAACCTCAAAAAAGTGTGTGGTGTTTTTCATAAAATACGTTAAATTTTCGAGGGGTTTGGTTTGGGGATCACCTGGGAAATGTTTGCTAGTTGATAATGAAAATACACTTAGTTACACTTAGTAAAGAACTCCAAGCAACACAAGCAAGACATAACAAGTTTATAAAAAAGATTCGGATTTATTTTTGGGAAAGATAAAATTATGGCAAATTTGCTTGAGATGGTATTGCCCCCCTACCCATGAAATAGTCCATGTATTTGTCCCGGACTTCACGGGCACTCTGGGGGGGCAGTCCTGTGTGGCCAGCTTCAAGGCCCGCCAAAGTTTGTGATGGAGCCAAAAGTTGTGCCTCAGGCCCAACCAGGGCCATATAATTTGGAGATTGTCTCCGCAAAAAATTATGGAGAATGCAGCATGCAAAAATAATAGTATTCCACTTATATTCCGCCATGTGGAGAGAGGTGAGGAAAAGGCGGAACCGGCTGGCCATGATGCCGAAAGCGTTCTCAACCACTCTGCGTGCTCGGCCCAGCCGGAAATTAAAGACACTCCTCTCTGGGGTGAGGGTGCGCTGAGGGAATGGCCTCATAAGATGGGGTCCCAGGGCAAACGCTTCATCAGCCAGGAAAACAAATGGCAGGCCTTCTACATTCTGGTCATCCGGTGGCAATGACAGATCATCATCCTGAAGGCGAAGCGCAAACTCCGTCTGCCTGAAGGCTCCCCCATCTGATATCCGTCCGTTCATCCCGACATCCACAAAAAGGAATTCATACTGTGCTGACACCACCGCCATCAGCACAATACTGTTGAACCCCTTATAGTTAAAGAACTGGGATCCCGAACGGGGTGGAGGCACGATGCGGACGTGCTTCCCGTCGATGGCTCCCCCGCAGTTGGGGAAGTTCCATCGGGTCTGGAAGTCCAAAGCCACAGACTGCCACTCCTGTGGTGTGGACGGAAGCTGGGGATGAAAAAATGCAAAAAATTAGCCACATAACCTTGCAAGCAGATAAGACAAAGACATTATAAGCATTATAACATTTCTGGGAACTAGCATATTATATCTAAATATATTTAGACAATTAACACATTAAACACCCCCTCTGATGGGCCAGTGCCCAAGTTTGGGGGAGGGCTAGATGAGTTTGGGAGTACAAAAATAATATAATTTGGATTATTGGTGAACATAGACTTTACAACACATTTTGGAGGGGAGGGCTAGATGAGTTTGGGAGTACAAAAATAATATAATTTGGATTATTGGTGAACATAGACTTTACAACACATTTTGGAGGAGAGGGCTAGATGAGTTTAGGATTACAAAAATAATATAATTTGGATTATTGGTGAACATAGACTTTACAACACATTTTGGAGGGGAGGGCTAGATGAGTTTGGGAGTACAAAAATAATATAATTTGGATTATTGGTGAACATAGACTTTACAACACATTTTGGAGGGGAGGGCTAGATGAGTTTGGGATTACAAAAATAATATAATTTGGATTATTGGTGAACATAGACTTTACAACACATTTTGGAGGGGAGGGCTAGATGAGTTTGGGAGTACAAAAATAATATAATTTGGATTATTGGTGAACATAGACTTTACAACACATTTTGGAGGGGAGGGCTAGATGAGTTTGGGATTACAAAAATAATATAATTTGGATTATTGGTGAACATAGACTTTACAACACATTTTGGAGGGGAGGGCTAGATGAGTTTGGGAGTACAAAAATAATATAATTTGGATTATTGGTGAACATAGACTTTACAACACATTTTGGAGGGGAGGGGGGGGGACATTACAATGGATATAACACAATACATTGGGAAGTGACTAGACTAGGTAGGTTGGGGCCCAGGATAGCATGCTGGGGAGGTAAGTGATGGGAAATATGCATGTAGGCCAAAAAAGGGGCATCAAAGTTTACAGCATGCATGGGGGCAAAGGGGACAATCACAGCATATTCCAGACATGGTAATTAGGGAAGGAGGAGATAACTACAAGACATTAGCATACATTATAGACATAAAATGTGATATTAAAGGACCAAATTTACCCTCATATATTCCTCCTGCAGAACCTGTATGATGGCAGAGCAGGTGTCAGGAATGATGAGGCCCAGAGCCTGGGGGGAGATGCCCGTTGAGAACTTTAAGTCCTGAAGGCTTCTCCCAGTTGCCAGATAACGGAGGGTGGCAACTAGCCTCTGCTCAGCACTGATGGCTTCCCGCATAACGGTGTCCTGCCTGGTAATATAGGGGGACACCAAAGCCAACAGGTGCTGAAAGACGGGATCAGACATCCTCAGGAAATTCCTGTAATCAACAGGATTATTTTCCTGAAGCTCCCGCAGCAAAGGCATGTGAGAGAATTGGTTCCTACGGAGCAACCAATTCTTGGTCCATGAACGCGTCCTCCTCCTGTTCATGAACTCCTCATCGTCTAGGTCATAAACAAACAGACCTACACACAGAAGATGCTTAGCACGAAGTCGGCGACGACTAGGTGCCTGCAACATGGCTACAAGGCTAGTTACGAACGACAAATCAGAATTGCACTAAACAGACCGCAGTGAAGAACAGCAAGACCTATGAAGAACGACCCTGACAATGAAAAACGCGGGGACAGGACCGCAATGTAAAACAATACGACCTGACCGCACGTCCCGATTGCCTAGATACGACCCCCACAAGTACAAACTGAACGGCAGAGATCAATCTGAAAGCACAAAGACTGAAAAGCACGAATCGTCACTCACCAAACTTTTACTAACACGCGTAAACACGGAATCAGCAAAAGGAGCCCCAAGGGTGGCGCCAACAAAATCAAACCTCCCCTTTATAGTCGCGTCATACGTCGTGAGCGTCACCGCGCCGGAGAACGACCAGATTTTGGTCTGTTACGTGTGTACGCAAAGCAAGCCTGTCGAGCTTCTCGACAAGTTCAACAAGGAACTCGACGAGGAACTCGACTGGCTTGGCATGTCGAGTTCCTCGGCCGTGTGTACGGGGCCATACGCTTTGGTAATTATGCATATGAGCGTATCATTTTTTTTTTTTTGGTGGGGGAGTGGATCTTGGGTGGGAGTTCCCACACTTTTTTCCCCAGGACTTGACCCCTGCTAACAACCAATGCAAGCAGTTAAAAAAACAATACAAAATGTATTGAATTATTTTTGATAAAATACTCAAAATAAAAACATTATTGCATATCGCTTAATTTCAAAGTGATAAAGGTATTTATTAGTCCCAACATGTTTTGCCATAATTGGCTTCTTCAGCTGTAAAGAATCGCTAGTATCTTGAAACATGCCTCTGATTTATCTTAATTTGGGCAATTGGGGCCAGATTCACGTAGAATCGCGGCGGCTTAACGTATCGTAGATACGTTACACCACCGCAATTTTTCATCGCAAGTGCCTGATTCACCAAGCACTTGCGTGAAAAATTACGCCGGCGGCCTCCGGCGTAAGCCCGCGTAATTCAAAGGGGCGTGTGCCATTTAAATTAGGCGCGCCGGACCTACTGCGTATGCTCCGTTTCTAAATTCCCGCCGTGCTTTGCGCGAAGTGACGTAATTTTTTCGAACAGCGACGTGCATAGCGTACTTCTGTATTCCCGGACGTCTTACGCAAGAAGGAACAATTTTTAGATTTCGACGCGGGAACGATGGCCATACTTTATACAGCACATACTGTGATGGAACAAGCTTCTCCTTATAAAGCCATTATATGTTTTATCCTTTAAAAACACTCTACAATAGCAAGAGCCAGACTGCTTAAGGGTACATGCCAAATATTGTAGAAGGTGAAAACTAAAGCTGAACATAGGTCAAAGCATTGATGGTAACATTTCATGTGAAATAAAATGAATATTTTTGTGTTATGATTAGAACCACTGAAATGAAGTGTATATTTTCCTTGAGATGATTCTTCAGATTTTGTCCTAAAGTTATGAATCCAGTATTATTAAGAACAGATGTAATCCTCCCCACTCTCCATTCTTTGCTACACATTCCAAGCCTTGTCATGGAGAGAAGGCAGATATGGACTTTAAGCTTCCCCATCCCCCACATTCCTGATCATTCCAAGAGGAAATTGTGACTTTGCCACATCCTGTCTTTTACAGACCCTAGAAGGAACTTGTGTGACGTTTGAAAGAAAACCATTAATTTCTGTGACTGAAAGAAGCTGCTCTGATTGGACTGTTCTAACTCTTCGATGTATTTGGATATGAACTTTCCAATAACCGACTAACAAGGGGGTGGGATCGATGGGTGTGTACGTATGTTGTGATATTCTCTGTGTTTTAAATAAAAGAACCAGCAGGGTTTTTGCTCTTCCTGTTGGGATTGGAGACGAGAGAGGTGAGATGTGTTCTGTTCATAGATTACATTTTCTAACTTATAGCCATTTGAAATCAGCCGGCAGAAATGCGTACCCCTGAGTTTATCAGGATATCAATTAAGTAATGATTCATCATCAGTTGGCCGCCCAACGTTTGTTTTGCTCTATTGGGAAGATGCAGCACCCCGGGATGTGGTGGGGTGCGTCTGTACGGATGGTGACTGATCACCTCCATGGCTGCGTTTTTTTTTTGCAGCGATCTACTTCCGTGCAGGCGCACTTCATTCTTTCGGTCGTGCTGTGCCTCACCCAATCAAAGATGGGGGAAAGATTTCTTGAGCAAAAATAGATAACCCATCTATGTCCCTTTCTGCCGGTTTGACGTTTGTTTAATGTCTTGGTTTGACCTTTGTTTTCTGTTTAATGTCTTTGTTTGACGTTTGTGTTTTTCTGTTTTAAGTGTTGTGTTAGTTTGAATGTGACTGTTTCAGGGGTCTATGTCTGTAGGCTGTGGGCGGACAGTATTTTTATTTCAGGGGTCCTGAGCCGGTGACGCATGGTAAGCGTGTCTTGGGGTGGAGATGTTTATGTGTGCATGACTGTCCCGGGCTCCTTCCTATTCATCCGTGATTTACTGATGTTGGGTTAAGTGAGGTAGTATGCACATGTCAATATGTCTGGTCTGAAAGAAGAGGTTTTCCTTGACTAAGGTTAGTTCAAGGTGGTGGTGGCTCGGTTAGCTACATTGGGGTGCATTGGGGTGCATCTTGGCTTGGGTAGTCGAAACGGAATAAAGATAGCCACTAAGGAAGTTGGATCTTTATGGGTTTGCTATACATATGCAGACGATACGCAATTGTATTTTCGCATCTGCAACAAAAAGGATCATCATCTCAGTTTAGAGAAATGTCTCTCTTTGATAGAAAACTGGATGACTAAGAGTTATCTTAAACTCAACAGTTCAAAAACAGAACTCCTTATGTTTCACGCCAGCCGAAAGAGTCAACTGGCAACAACCTGGACACCCCCGCCCATTCTGGGCCAAATCATCACCCCTAGCTCCAAAGTCAAAAGTCTTGGGGTCATCTTCGACACCTTCATGACAATGGACGCACAAATAGGGTCAGTAGTCAGCGGAGCGCACCATCTGTTGCGCCTACTACGCAGACTTATTCCATTTATCCCCAAAGAAGACGTAGCAGTCGTGGTGGGAACAATCGTGAATTCCAGACTGGACTATGCTAACGCCCTGTACCTCGGACTCCCAAAGTACCAAATCTCCCGTCTGCAAGTCGTTCAGAATACGGCCGCCAGACTGGTGACTGGGAAAAAAAAATGGGAATCAATCTCACCTTCGCTGAGAACCCTTCACTGGTTGCCAGTAAAAGACAGAATTGCATTCAAAGCACTCTGCCTGACACATAAGTGCATCCATGGGAAGGCTCCGCAATATCTTTGCGACAAGATAGAACCTCACAATTCGAATCGCGTTCTGAGATC
This sequence comes from Rana temporaria, assembly GCF_905171775.1. Lineage (NCBI taxonomy): Eukaryota > Metazoa > Chordata > Amphibia > Anura > Ranidae > Rana > Rana temporaria. The sequence continues at coordinate 361,504,481 of NC_053489.1, forward strand.
CACCGACCAAAATCTGGTCAGGGTACCAAAAACCAAATACAAGTCCAAAGGAGAAAGAAGGTTTGCTTTTCAGGGTCCTAGACTATGGAACGCTTTACCAACCAGCATTCGGTTGGAGGAAAACCACCTGACTTTCAGAAGACGGATCAAAACTCTGCTCTTTTGATGTCATGAGACACGAACAACTAGCGCCCAGAAGCGATTCAGTTCGCATGCGCCGCGCTTTATAAGTTTTTCATTCATTCATTCATTCATATGGCTTGTGCCATATGTATACCAAATCTCTTTTTGTTAGCCTTCTTTTGGGGGGCACTGAGGGTTTTCTTTTTACATTTTTGGGGTTAGGGGTTAAACTTTAAGCTAAATTGGGGTTACATTTTTGGGGTTAGGGGTTAAGAATTAGGGGCTGAAAGAGCCGTGTGTTTTGTGTGTTCTGTGTTGTTTTATTGTTTGTCCGTGCGCTTTTTTATTTTTTTTTACATGCATTCTTGTCATGGGAGAGAAGCATGTACGCTGCAGACAGTTTTTTTACCTTTTTCCCTCCCACCCTCCTTCCCCCCCTCTCCAGCGTAACCTGGCTGTGTGGAGTTTTATCAGCAGACTTTTTTTTTGGAGTTTCAGATTTCTCTGCTTGAGTAACGCAGGCAGTGATGGCCCCTCCCCTCTCCCCCCCTTTAACTCTTTCCCTGCTGGGCAGGATTTCTCTTTCATTCCACCCCTCCTCCTCCCCCCCCCCCTTTGCAGCGTAAGCTGGCTGTGTGATAACAGCCAAGAGTGTAGCTGACAGTTTTTTATTGTGTTTCTGTTTCTTTGATAGATAACGGTAACTTGCCTTTATTGATTTCAGAAAAACATAGTAAAATATTTTTTTGTTTTAAAAAAAAAAAAAAAAAACACATGGGTCTGGTGTTCTCAGCAGCTGCTGATGTATCTTTTTGATTCACAGAACTTTGAGGTTTTTGGGATAACGCAGACTATTTTTATATCCGAATCTATGTGTACAATGAGGCTTATTGTTATTTTTGCTGTTTTTTTTTTTATATATACTTCTCGGAAGCCTCCCTGATCACGTTGATACAATATATACTCCTGCCCCCTCCCTGGTGGGGGGATAGAACTGGGTGTGTGAGAAATGTGGGAGGTCCGGACCCCCGCATCCTGCCCGCCCTGAGCTCTGCCACATTTGCAAGTTGGAGGACGGCCTCCCCTCTTTCCCCCCCCCAGGGAACAACGGAGAAGCAACCTAGTAGAAAGTTTTTTTAACAAACGGTTGAATTGGGATATTGCAACTGTTTCAGTACAATTAAAGTTGGTCTGTATATGTTAGATTGTACGCTGATTTATCAGATAATTCGATTTCAGTTACTTTGTCGCAATTACACAACAGTAATAAAGAAAAAAAAACTAATAGGATATTTCTCTAGAGGTTTAACCACTATGGAAGAGACATTTGATACACGTAATAAGCAATTGTTAAGTTATATTTTGCAGTTAAAGTAACAGAAAAGATTGTGAGATCTAGTAACTTCTTCTACAGAGAATTAATTCAGGAGCATTATATGCCTCATGATGCTGGGCTTAGATTGAATGTGTGTTCTGTGGGGACCTGTCCCATCTGGGTTGCCCACTTACACTGACGATGCTATGCACTGTATTTTGACTTGATACATAGAGGGCTTTTTGCCAGTTTGGATTGTTGTAATGTGATACCCAGGGCCTGTTATTGTCTTTTCGTTTCCCTCATGTTCTGCCAACGATGCCTGCTGGAAGCATGGGCCCCGCCCGACTGCTTGAGGCCGTGCCCCTTCTTTCCCCTCACGTTCTGCCCAACTGTATGCCCGGCTGGAGGAAGCATGGGCCTGCCCGGATGCTCTTCCCTGCTGAAGGCTTTGCCTCGTTCTGAACGCAGATGGTGTCGCCTCCTGCCCACTGCCCGCTGCCCATACTGGATTCTGTGCCCTCCGGCCCACGGACCTTCTTCTTCATTCTCTCCTTAGTCTGTCCAGGGGGGGGTACATGACATGCCGCTTTGCTGGACAGACGCATAAGGATGAGAATCATGCAGGGCCGCAGGCCTACCTGGAGGTGGAATCCGCTCATGTACCCACTGTCATGTGTGCCCCGACCTCAATGCCTTGACCTCATGGGGTGCCCAAAAGCGGTAGAGAGAGTGTGTAAATCCTGGCGTTCATGACTACAGAAGCTGTGTTCACAAGTCACAAATGAGGGATGAGGAGATTCTGGGTATCACATTGGAACAGTAGAACATTTTACATAGTACATTTAAATGGTTTTATTCCACATGCTGTGCCATGCCATCCTCAGGGTTAAGTGGGTAAGTGGCCCCAAGGGGGGAGCATTCAATATATTATCTTTTTTGGAAATCTTGTGTGAGACAGTCTCTAGATTAGGTTGTTATAAGCTATGACAGTTGCAATTACAGTCTGATACTTTGAGAAATTATGTGATTGCTCTTGGAAAATAGTTAACTAATATCTGTGTATGAGTTTTTCTCGCATTTCTGATGTAGGTACCGATAATTACCAATATCCCCTGGGTGATGATTAAAAGGTTCATTCGAAAATATTCTCTGGAGATGAGTGATATGATGGACTGTGCCCACAAATCTGAATGAAATTATATATCTTTTTTCAAATACATGGGATTGTGACCACTGGGGTTTGTGGGTTGGAATATCTCAAAGGGGGGTCCCGGTTAGATAGGGTAATTAGTTAATTAGGGTCAGAGTGTAAAGAAGTTCTCTAATGAGATAATTAAGTTTAATTCTGCCTGTAAATGTTTATGAATATGTTTACCCCGACAACTGAAAATGTATTATGACATGCCAAAGCATAACCATGGGATTAGAACAAAGGTTTAATGGGAAAATTGTTGATTGAGATTGTGTGAACAATTGTATACAATTCAGTTAATGGTAAACAACATGGTATTTTATATTTAACTGAAATCCTACAGATCTGGTTGTAAGAATTAATAAGTAGAGGTTTGAGCAATGTTTACAACAGATTCTAAACTTGGGTTTGGTTTATTATAAGGTTCCCCAGAGAAAAATATTAAAATATGAAAGTTATGTTCAATCTAAAAAACGTTATAACAAATTGTAAAAATAAAATTAAAAAATAAACAAGTGTTAAAAGTTATTATAAAGTGACATTTCAGATAAAATATAGATTATGAGTGACATTATCGAAAGAAGACAATGGTCGGTTCATGCGCAGGGACTGGTCAGTGGATTTCATGAGATTTGTCCTCTAAGCGATCTTTTGTCGCTATTATAGTTGGGAAATGTCATTGTATAATGTGATGTACATTTTTTTTTGCAGATGTACAAACCAAATATGTTTTAAAATTTTTGAAAAAGAGTTAAAAATGAGAAAAACGATGCAATTCGATTGGATTGTATATGGTCTAAAACTTGTACAATCTGCTCCAAGCATGGGGGGAACAGATGTTTTCCCTTAGAGGTCATTAACAGCAGATCAGTTTACAGGCTGTGGTGAATTACCCTTCTATCTGAAGTGAGTGCTAGCTTGAAATCCGACATCCAGTTTAAGCATCCTCAGCTGCTGTGCTTTACAATGGCTATTTGCCAAGTTTGAAGGGAAAAATAAATAAATATCAGAGTTTATGTTAAGTAAACTATGGAAGCATATTATAGGGTAAATCTTTTTTCAATAATAAAAGGTAATTTGTACACAATCATTTGAAGATCTGAAAGAAAGCCCTTATTAATAAAATATTATTTTTCTCTCTCTTTTTCTCTCTCTCTCTCTCTCTCTCTCTCTCTCTCTCTCTCTCTCTCTCTCCCCCCTCTCTCTCTCTCTCCCTTTCTTTCTTTCTTTCTTTCTTTCTTTCTTTCTTTCTTTCTTTCTTTCTTTCTTTCTTTCTTTCTTTCTTTCTCTCTCATTCTTTCTTTCTCTCTCATTCTTTCTTTCTCTCATATGTTACTAAACTGTGGGTTTTTGCACCATTTGTTTTGAAGAATACCTTACTTTGAGGGTGTCATTTTAAAGAGAATGAAATATGGTGTTAATCTGCATAGCTTAAGAAAAGTCAGTTAAAATAGTTTAAAAATAAAAATACAACATGGATAGATGATGCGGTATGATACAGCTATATTTATGGATTAAAATGTCACTTTCTAGGCTTCAGATTGACGAATGTATTAATGGAAGGAATATTGATCTCTTATATTTGGATCCATGTAAGGGAACAATGAAACTTCTGTATGTTCGTTTATGCTGAAGGCTGCTATGTTTGTTTAAACAGACATGCGACAAGAATATTCATGCTGCATGATCAGTCCTGAAAACTAGTGTAATGTAATAAATAAAGTTTCTTTAGGAAATAAAATATTTAGGACAGAGCCCAATATAAAATTAAAATGCTAATGAAGGGAAATATAGTAATTTGGTGGGAACGGATGCTTTTATGAAATTTAACTTAGTAATGTAAATGTAGATTGGATACATTATGGTTGCAATGGTCAATAGAGGTTTGTTAACTATAAACAAGGATGCATTCCAGTATATTACTGAACACCTAGAGGCCACTTCACAAATGACTTTGTATAAAATTATGGCCTTATACAGGATATTAGGTGAACAAGGGGGGTGCATCTGGAATTACACCTGCGGGCAATATTTTGGGTGATAACACATTTGTGCTCAGGTATAGCAATTTTGTTTCTGTTTATATTGGTTATGATAATGTTTTGTTATATTGACCATGTCCTCCATTACCGTCCTTGTCTGTTAAGAATAACAAAGAGAATGTAGGGACAGTACTGATAAAATATTCATTTAAAGGGGGGGCTGTGATGGAACAAGCTTCTCCTTATAAAGCCATTATATGTTTTATCCTTTAAAAACACTCTACAATAGCAAGAGCCAGACTGCTTAAGGGTACATGCCAAATATTGTAGAAGGTGAAAACTAAAGCTGAACATAGGTCAAAGCATTGATGGTAACATTTCATGTGAAATAAAATGAATATTTTTGTGTTATGATTAGAACCACTGAAATGAAGTGTATATTTTCCTTGAGATGATTCTTCAGATTTTGTCCTAAAGTTATGAATCCAGTATTATTAAGAACAGATGTAATCCTCCCCACTCTCCATTCTTTGCTACACATTCCAAGCCTTGTCGTGGAGAGAAGGCAGATATGGACTTTAAGCTTCCCCATCCCCCACATTCCTGATCACTCCAAGAGGAAATTGTGACTTTGCCACATCCTGTCTTTTACAGACCCAAGAAGGAACTTGTGTGACGTTTGAAAGAAAACCATTAATTTCTGTGACTGAAAGAAGCTGCTCTGATTGGACTGTTCCAACTCTTCGATGTATTTGGATATGAACTTTCCAATAACCGACTAACAAGGGGGTGGGATCGATGGGTGTGTACGTATGTTGTGATATTCTCTGTGTTTTAAATAAAAGAACCAGCAGGGTTTTTGCTCTTCCTGTTGGGATTGGAGACGAGAGAGGTGAGATGTGTTCTGTTCATAGATTACATTTTCTCACTTATAGCCATTTGAAATCAGCCGGCAGAAATGCGTACCCCTGAGTTTATCAGGATATCAATTAAGTAATGATTCATCATCAATACGTGTGCTGTGTAAAGTTAGGGCACCTAAAACGACGACTAACTTTGCGACGGGAAACTAGACTAGCAGCAACGTAGCGAACGCAAAAAAATGTCGTGGATCGCCGTAACTACTAATTTGCATACCCGACGCTGGTTTACGACGCAAACTCCCCCCAGCGGCGGCCGCGGTATTGCATCCTAAGATCCGACAGTGTAAAACAATTACACCTGTCGGCTCTTAGGGCTAACTATGTGTAACTGATTCTATGAATCAGTCGCATAGTTAAGAAGACCCTAAAACAGATATACGACAGCGTATCAGGAGATACGCCGTCGTATCTCTTTTGTGAATCTGGGCCTTAATCTTTAACATGTTACTAAAATTCAGGACCCTGCATTCACTATATCTGGTCTCCTACACTACACAGAACATGGACATGGACATGCAATTATTTTAGGAAATATAAACTGCTAAATACCTTTGCTCATCAGCTGTTATGCCGCGTACACACGACCATTTTTAATGGTCTAGAAAAAACTACGTTTTTTTCAACCCGATTATTGTTAAGCCGGCCTTGCCTACACACGATCGTGAAAAAAATGCTCTAGCAAAGCGCAGTGACGTGCAACACGTACGACGACACTATAAAGGGGAAGTTCTGTTCAGATGGCGCCACCCTTGGGGCTGCTTTTGCTGATTTTGTGTTAGTAAAAGTTTGGTGAGAGACGATTCGTGCTTTTCAGTCTTCGTGCTTTTCAGTCTGTTACAGCGTGATTAATGTGCTATCTCCATTACGAACTCTAGTTTTACAAGAATGAGCGCTCCCGTCTCAAAACTTGCTTCTGAGCATGCACTTTTTTTCACGTCGTTAAAGCCCACACACGATCATTTTTTACGACGTTAAAAATGACAACGCTAAAAACGCAGTGAAAATTTAGAGCATGTTCTAAATTTTGAATGCCCATTTTTTACGTTGTGAAAAATGCTCTGAAGCCCACACATGATCGTTTTTAATGACATTAAAAAAAAAAGTAATTTTTTACATCCCGAAAAACGGTCGTGTGTACGTGGCATCAGAGCAGTCTCATAACCTCTATCAGTGTCTCCTTAAAGCTTGTAGAAGGAGTTGTCATTCTGCCCTGATTGTCCTATGAGGTTGCAGGACACCTGACCCTCTGTGTGGAAAGTGCTGATTGGCCCTGTGCTGATCACATGCACCCTCCCAAGAAAAAGAAAAAACCTCTCTGCATAGATACTCCAAAGGCTCTGTCTTATCAGGAGACAGATTGGGGACTTTTGAAGAAGGGAAGCATCAGAGGGGACGCATCAGAGAAGACAGGATCAAACAGCCTTTTTACACAATGCAGATGACCCTATATGTTCCACAGTGAGTAAGCTTTAATGCATACACAGACTGATTTTACTGTTGTGGGTTTAGTAAGGCCCCTTTCACATTGAGGAGTTTTTCAGGCGGTACAGCGCTAAAAATAGCGCTGCTATCCCGCCTGAAAAACTCCTTCACTGCAGACTCAATGTGAAAGCCCGAGGGCTTTCACACTGAGGATATGCGCTGGCGGGAGACAAAAAAATCTCCTGTCAGCAGCATCTTTGGAGCGGTGAGAGGAGCAGCGTGTATACCGCTCCTTCACCGCTCCTTCCCATTGAAAACAATGGGAAACCGCGGCAATACCGCCCGCAATGTGCCTCTATAGAGGCGTATTGCCGGCGGTATTAACCCTTTATCGGCCGCTAGCGGGTGTTAATACCGCACCGCTAGCGGCTGATACCCGCGGCAATTCCGGCGGTATAGCGCCGCTAATTTTAGCGGCGTTATACCACCACCGCGGCTCCCGCCCCAGTCTGAAAGGGGCCTTACACTTTCAAATTTAAAGTGCCTTGCCACCCATAGTTGATTGTTTGCTTTAGTTGCACTACCAGGGACTGAAATGCTCCAGGAAAGCTCTTTTCATGCTAAGCTAATCAAAATGACCACAGCTGATCACAGTTGAAAGTCAAATGGCTTTGTGTGCCCTTGAGCAGGTGATTAGCTACACCTGATTGAGTTTACAAATCATTATTAGGAGTGGGTGATTCTTTTTGCAACTCAGTGATACTGTTTTTGAGCTATTTTTTCCAGGCATGTTGGTGTAATATTTTTCACTTGGATGATATAAGTTGCAGTGTTAATACAGCTGGATAAAACAAAACTGTGTCTGTCTTCATTTCAGGCTACAAAGCAAAAAAATGTTATAATTTTAAAGGGGGAGGGGATTATTTTCTATACTCACTGTATATGCAAGGGATATTGGCTTTGTAGTGCAATCTAGTGTGAGAGCAGTTCAGTGAGGACCTGTTTATAATTTAAAATTGTTGTATGTGGTTCCGCGCAATGGGTTTGAGAAACACAAAATGCTGGCCCTACAGATACAACCACCTAGGTGGAGTACAATAATTGATTAGGAGAGGTGTAGGTGTGGCACTGTTCATATAGAGCCTAAAGGTTGTTAAGTGGTTGGAAAATGGGATAATTTATGAAGATTGCAGTGTTAAAGTGACAAGTGCTAACAATTGACATTATAAATAAATAAAAATTGGTATACCAAAAAAAAAAAAAATGAGGAGTGTTTTTTCCCCCTGCTGCACAAGTTGAAATAAAAACCTTAAAGTGATATGTGTGTTACACCCCCTGCATTAGATCTATAACATTTAGAATATAGCATCTAAAATACAGCATTTAAAATATTAGTACAGTTCATATATGTAGTTGCAGTCCATCAAACAGCATATATATAAAATATAAGTATAAAAGAAAAACTTCCTTGCAAAAACAGTGTAATATATGTCCCAAAAGTAAATACAGTGACAGGTGCCGTGCTCTCCAAAGTGACTTTTCATGTTTTCTTCCTTTATAGTGCCCCTAGTGGAAATGCACTCACCGAATATCCTCACCCCACACAGGGGTATTATGCATTCACAGTATAAGCCACTGTGCTCTATGGATCCTCATTATGTTTATTTCCAATCTGGTCTTCTATGTCTCTCATATGTAGAAAGAGAAAGTGCCCATAGCATAATACTGTTTTCAAAAAAACATTATTATGTCCAAAAACAGTGGAGATATACTCACATTTGGTCTGAATGTGACAAGCAATTTAAAAATTTGTAAAACCGCCAGGACGATACACAATCTACAGCCCTGACCGGAAGTGATGCAAAGACGCTCAGTAACTCCCCCCAGCAGGGAAAAAACACACTCATATATATTTTTGGCATACCAATTTGTATTTATTTATGATGTAAATTGTTAGTACTTGTCACTTGAAAACACACCAATCTTCATAAATTATCCCATTTTGCAATCACATTGCCACCTTTAGGCTCTATAGCAGTGGTTCTCAACCTTTCTAGTGCCATGACCCCTTGATAAAATTTCCCAAGTTGTGGGACCCCTAACAGTAAAATAATTTTCATATCGTGAGTTGTCAGCACCTAAGCCAAGACAAGTAATTTGCGCCCCTAACCCACATACATTTAGCGATCCCTGAGTCCTTTCCACTCGTATAGTCTTAAAACCCCCTATAGTACATTTTAGGATGAACCACACTTTTTCTTTGTTCTCCTTTTTTTCCCTTTTATCTCTCTATCCTAATGTATTGCTTACCCCGCCCCCTTCCCTCTCTCTAGCCGTCTTTCTTGTTCTTTCTCTTATTCTTTCTCCCCCTTTTTTCTTTGTTCCTCCCCCTCTTTTCATGTTATCTTTATTCCTTCTCTTACTCCTTGGTGGGGGGTGGTGGAATGGAATCAGTGATAGTGCAGGGAGGGTGGGATCAGTGGCAGTGCAAGGGGGGGTGGGATCAGTGGCAGTGCAAGGGGGGTGGGATCAGTGATAGTGCAGGGAGTTGGGATCAGTGGCAATGCTGGGGGGAGTTCTGATCAGCCAACTTTGGTGCTCTTGATTAGGGATGAGCTGGTCGTTCAACATGGTCGTTGGTGCGTACGGGTCGTTCGCGCCAAATTCGAGTGACACGCGTCGGCCCATAATTCCTTGCGACGCCATTTAGCGCAATGCACGGTGGGAAATTTAGGGACGTCGCATGCGCAGTTCATTCGGCACGGGGACGCGCTTCATTTAAATGAAACACGCCCCCCACGCGCCGTTACGCCGCCAGAGATAGACTACGCTGCCGTAACTTGCGGCGCATAATCTTTATGGATTCGAACCAAGGACAAGTAAGTTACGGCCGCGTAGCGTATCTCTGATACGCTGCGCGGGTGCAGATCTCTGTGGATCTGCCCCACAGTGTCTTTTCTACTAGATAGATAGATAGATAGATAGAGCAGGAAGGCTAGTGAGTTCAGTTAAATTTACAGTGTGTAGAGGATATATATACATCCTAGCGTTGTACATATATTTATACACTGTATACCTATTGTTAGGCAGTAGATTGTGCTAGATGCAGTGCTCTAACGTGTTGTATTGCCTGCATAGTGTTTAGTTTACACCTAAACATAGTGTTAGTAGATGTGTGCTATTTAATTGCACATACACGCAGTTGCTGTTACTCTACGTGTGCTATTTGCACATAAACGCAGTCGCTGTTAATGCACGTGGGCTATTTAATTGCACATAAACCCAGTCGCTCTTACTGCACGTTTGCTGTTTTTTAGCCCATAAACGCAGTCTCTGTTAGTGCACGTTTGCTGTTTTTTGGCCATAAACGCAGTCTCTGTTAGTGCACGTTTGCTGTTTTTTGGCCATAAACGCAGTCGATCTTACTGCACGTTTGCTGTGTTTTTGCCCATAAACACAGTCGATCTTATTGCACGTTTGCTGTGTTTTTGCCCATAAACGCAGTCGATCTTACTGCACGTTTGCTGTGTTTTTGGCCATGAACGCAGTCGATCTTACTGCACGTTTGCTGTGTTTTTGCCCATAAACGCAGTCGATCTTACTGCACGTTTGCTGTGTTTTTGCCCATAAACACAGTCGATCTTATTGCACATTTGCTGTGTTTTTGCCCATAAACGCAGTCGATCTTACTGCACGTTTGCTGTGTTTTTGGCCATAAACGCAGTCGCTGTTAATGCATGTTTGCTGTGTTTTTGCCCATACATGCAGTCAATCTTACTGCACGTTTGCTGTGTTTTTGGCCATGAACGCAGTCGATCTTACTGCACGTTTGCTGTGTTTCTGCCCATAAACGCAGTCGATCTTACTGCACGTTTGCTGTGTTTTTGGCCATAAACACAGTCGATCTTATTGCACATTTGCTGTGTTTTTGCCCATAAACGCAGTCAATCTTACTGCACGTTTGCTGTGTTTTTGCCCATAAACACAGTCGATCTTATTGCACATTTGCTGTGTTTTTGCCCATAAACGCAGTCGATCTTACTGCACGTTTGCTGTGTTTTTGCCCATAAACGCAGTCGCTGTTAGTGCATGTTTGCTGTGTTTTTGCCCATAAACGCAGTCGATCTTACTGCACGTTTGCTTTGTTTTTGACCATAAACGCAGTCGATCTTACTGCACGTTTGCTGTGTTTTTTCCTATAAACGCAGTCGATCTTACTGCACGTTTGCTGTGTTTTTGCCCATAAACACATCCGATCTTATTGCACGTTTGCTGTGTTTTTGGCCATAAACACAGTCGATCTTATTGCACGTTTGCTGTGTTTTTGCCCATAAACGCAGTCGATTTTACTGCACGTTTGCTGTGTTTTTGACCATAAACGCAGTCGATCTTATTGCACGTTTGCTGTGTTTTTGCCCATAAACGCGGTCGATCTTACTTCACGTTTGCTGTGTTTTTGCCCATAAACACAGTCGATCTTATTACACGTTTGCTGTGTTTTTGCCCATAAACGCGGTCGATCTTACTGCACGTTTGCTGTGTTTTTGCCCATAAACGCAGTCGATCTTACTGCACGTTTGCTGTGATTTTGCCCATAAACACAGTCGATCTTATTGCACGTTTGCTATGATTGTCTAAAAGGGCCTTACAAGAAGCCCAAGAAGCCCAAGAAGGTAAAGGGCCAGATAATGGAGAAGGTTCAGATTCTCCATGAGAATCTCCATGAGAAATTCAAGGAGCAGAGGTCAAGGGATCAGTTGAGGAAGAGGTGGTCAGACTTGAAAAGAAGAGACCCGGAGCAGCTGGAGAGGATTCGAAGAGTCCTCATAAGACGTAAGTAATGTTCATGTGTACTCTTTGTTTTTATTATTTTGCGGTATGTGCTTTTTCTTTCAGGTTGTGTATATATACAAAACAAAGTATCAAATAAATATAGAACCGTGGTTCAAATGATAAAACAGCGCTGTAAAAATTATTATAGTGAGTAGCCCCAAACTAGAGCTTCTAGTACGAATACAGGAGTGGTGTGCTGGGTGATCAAAGACAAGGTGAAAGTGCACCCTATACCCTATTCAAGATTCACCAAATACTGTGAGAGTGCCCGCTTCTGAAATGCAGGCTTACCACAGCCTGCAAGAGGGACGTTTAAACTCTCAGGCACACCTTCCACTGTTCTTCAAATAACTGTGACGGTCAATCTCAGTGATGTTGCATGTAAACAAAAGAAAACAGTGTAATTGCCCGTACAGAAAAAAGTAAAGGAATGAACAAAAGGCAAGCCTGTAATCTCTGCTGTAGCCGACGTCCTCTAGACACCAGGGGCCGCACGAGTGCTTCTGACGCTGGTATAGTGGTGGATGGCTGTGGAACGCAGGAAGGCTTCCGTGTTGCGCTGTTGTAGCTACGCGTGGCTACAACAGCGCAACACGGAAGCCTTCCTGCGTTCCACAGCCATCCACCACTATACCAGCGTCAGAAGCACTCGTGCGGCCCCTGGTGTCTAGAGGACGGCGGCTACAGCAGAGATTACAGGCTTGCCTTTTGTTCATTCCTTTACTTTTTTCTGTACGGGCAATTACATAGGGGGATTGATCTCCTTAGCAGTATATGGGGCATTGGTTTAGCAATATTTCACTATCTTAGTGTTTTCTTTTGTTTACATGCAACATCACTGAGATTGACCGTCACAGTTATTTGAAGAACAGTGGAAGGTGTGCCTGAGGCCCCGTACACACGACAGAGGAACTCGACGTGCTTGGCACGTCGAGTTCCTCGTCGAGTTTTGGGATGAAGCCGCCGAGGAGCTCGGCGGGCCGCCTTCTCCCATAGAACAACGAGAAAATAGAGAACATGTTCTCTATTTTCTCGTCGAGTTCCTCGGCGGCTCCATCGAGCCAAAACTGTACAGACGACAGAGTTTCTCGGCAGAATCCGGGTTTTGACCGAGTTTCTCGGTGAATTCTGCCGAGAAACTCTGTCGTGTGTACGAGGCCTGAGAGTTTAAACGTCCCTCTTGCAGGCTGTGGTAAGCCTGCATTTCAGAAGCGGGCACTCTCACAGTATTTGGTGAATCTTGAATAGGGTATAGGGTGCACTTTCACCTTGTCTTTGATCACCCAGCACACCACTCCTGTATTCGTACTAGAAGCTCTAGTTTGGGGCTACTCACTATAATAATTTTTACAGCGCTGTTTTATCATTTGAACCACGGTTCTATATTTATTTGATACTTTGTTTTATACTTTTAATGGTTTTACCCATTTTTAAAATAGCTGCTCTTTGGATTCTTTATCAATTTTAATCACTATTGATAAATTCCACCATATCTGTCTTACATCTTTTTTCTTCACTTGGGATCAGTTGATATTTGATCCCCGGCGCCGGAAGTGCATTTAGATTCCCCGTTGTCTGGTTCATGCACCTTACTATTTATTTTGTGTATATATACAGTTCAAGAATAGATGTCTCAAGGTTCATGTTTGTGGGCATAATAATCGGTTGTTCATTCTATTTAGGATCATTTTATATGAGATGAATTTTTTATTTAATGTAGAAGTGTTATTAACTAGATTTAAATAATCCAACTTAAGTCAATATACAGCAAAAGGCGAGTATGCTCAGCACAGCAGTTGATTACACATATGGACTCAGTAGCACAATGGTTGGCATGGCCGATGCGCCCTATAGGCTCACTATGCAAGTCGCTTAGGGCCCCGCAAAGCTGCGAAGGGCCCCCCAAATAACTGGTAAGAAGTCATTTTCGCTCCCTCACCCCGCTTCTTAACTCGCTGGCTGCATGGGAGAAGAGGCAAGAAGTCAGCACCCCTTGCTTCTCAATTTAATGTAAGATGTCATTTCCGACAGCAGAACACCCCCTCCCCAATTCTCAACTTCCTTTAATGTGACATGTCACTGTCGTCAGCACCCCCCGCTTCTCATTTTTAATGTGCTATGTCATTTTGCTTCGGGCCCCAGGGAGGTCAGGATCGGCACTGAGTGTTGGTCACAAGAACAACCTAGTTAGGGTGTCACACAGAGGTGATCCAGTGTATACTTGTTGTTTTTCCATGTAGGAAACTTGGCCAAATATAGAGAAATGCAGCAGCTTTTGTAATGGATAAAATCCTGTGTTAAGCTTAGAAGGATTGTAAAAACAGACAATTGTACCACACTTTTTAAAAAGAATGATTGATATTCCTCTTTCAGGCCTCTAATCTTTTTGATTCATGTATCCCTTTTTTTACAATCTCATAGGGCGCAATGAAGCTGCAGCACTGGAGTCGTGCCAATTACTAGAACGATCGTCATAGGCGGGGATACGTGCAGAGCTTCCCGCATGCGCAGTGTATAAAGGGATATTGCGTGAGTTAGAACGTCGTTCGCAGTCGGTAGAAAACGTTGGGAAAACGACCGTGCAGTACGACGATACGAAACTTGATTTTTGGACTTTATGATCAGTGGATGACTTTGTGGGTTAGATATGGGGAGAAAGCTAAGGCTTGACTGACATTATTTTTTTTTTGCTAAATTTTGACTTGCAGGAATAATGGAGGACTTCAGAGAACAGGAGTTCTTCACAGAATTTGTTCAAAGGGGGCCCCGGATGGCAACCCCCCTTTTTTCTAGAATTTTTCTTTCCCAAAAAAATAATTTATTGAGCCAAGATCTGGCATTGTATTGGCCCCCCCCCACCCCTAAAATAATCGACATATTGTTGCCACACAGCACGTGCACTTTGGGGGGCCAAGCCTGTATGGACAGTCTCACGGGCCACCACCACTGGAACATCAGTGGCCTCATCAGGCACAAGTGTCATGTAGTTTGTTGAGGGTCTCTTTAGGAAATTGTGCAATATGCAGGAGCAAAGTATGACATGGTTCTGATTCTACTTAAGAAACCTACAGTCCTTATCTTGTTTGCAACGCCTGTATACTGCTGTTCAAAGTATATAGGGCCAAAAGGTCTTGTCAGGGCCGATCCTCGCTATAGGCTCACTATGCAAGCCGCTTAGGGCCCCGCAAAGCTGCAAAGGGCCCCCCAAATTACTAGAGGCCCCGCCTGGTGAGAAGTCATTTTCGCCCCCTCACCCCGCTTCTAAACTCGCTGGCTGAGTCATTTCCGACAGCAGAACACCCACTCCCCCCGCTTCTCAACTTTCAACTTTGTGACATGTCACTGTCGTCAGCGCCCCCCCCCCCCCCCGATTCTCATTTTTAATGTGCCATGTTATTTTGCTTAGGGCCCCAGGGAGGTCAGGATCGGCACTGGGTCTTGTAATGACCTGGGGGGAGTGGTGGTGGGGAAACTCATGCTATTTTTTCCAATGATTTTTATCCATATTGCAGGGACCAAACATTACATTAAAGCCGCAAGCAGTATTAAATTACTTTTTTCTGAGAGTATTCTCATGTTGTGGAGGGACATTTCTAAACACGTGCCACTACTATAGACACCCAGCAGGTACCATATTTAAAGGAATTTTATTTATTTTTTTCACTTTAAGCATCATTAAAATCGCTGCTCAAGAAAAAAACTACAGTTTTTAACCACTTCCCTACAGGGCTTTTATACACACCTCCATACCAGGCCTATTCTGGCACTTCTCTCCTACATGTACAAATCCGAATTTTTTGCTAGAAAATTACGCAGAACCCCCAAACATTATATATGTTTTTTTTAGCAGACACCCTAGGGCATGGGTGCTCAACCTGTGGCTCTCCAGCTGTTGCGGAACTACAATTCCCATGAGGCATTGCAAGCCGCTGACAGGTACAAGCATGTCTCCCAAAGGCTGAGGCATTATGGGAATTGTAGTTTTGCAACAGCTGGAGAGCCACAGGTTGAGCACCCATGCCCTAGGGAATAAAACGACGGTCACGGTATTTGCGCAATAATTTTTCAAACGCTTTTTTTTGGAAAAAAATTGTTTCATGAATTTAAAAAATAACAAAACAGTAAAGTTAGCCCAATTTTTTTGTAAAATATGAAAGATGATGTTACACCGAGTAAATAGATACCTAACATGTCACGCTTTAAAATTGCGCACACTCATGGAATGGCGCCAAACTTCGGTACTTAAAAATCTCCATAGGCAGCGCTTTGAAAATGTTTACAGGTTACCAGTTTAGATTTACAGAGGAGATCTAGTGCTAGAATTGTTGCTGGCACTCGGCGATACGCACGCGGCGATACCTCACATATGTGGTTTAAATGGCGTTTACATATGTCGGCGGGACTTGCGTGTGCGTTCGCTTCTGCGCGCAAGCTACTGGGGACAGGGGCGCTAAAATGTTTTTTTTATTTATTTATTTTTTTTACATATTTATACATTTTTTTACACTTTTTTTTTTTATTATTTTTTTATTTTTATTATCACTTTTATTCCTATTACAAGGAATGTAAACATCCCTTGTAATAGGAATGTGTGTGACAATTACTCTTTATGGAGAGATGCGGGGTCAATAAGACCCCACATCTTTCCTCCAGGCTGGAAAGCATGAAATCGGTGAAAAAAAATTCACCAATCTCATGCGTACTGTTGCTTAGCAGCCGCAATTGCGGCTTTGTTTACTTACGGGGACCCGGGCGTGACGTCATCACATCGCGCCCGGGTCCTCCGATGGTCATAGAGATGACTGGTGACCATCTGTTCACCAGTCATCTCTATGCTTCCTGCCAGCACCGGATGATTCGTTCTCCGGGCCCCCGATGGCACGGGAGAGCCCGGAGAAGCACCGGATGGTGGCGGGAGGGGGGGATGTCCCCTCCCGCCGCCTGTAAGAACGATCTAGCGGCGGAACCGCCACTATGATCGTTCTTACGTTGTGCAGAATCGCCGGCAGTTTAGAAGGATATCTGAATGATGCCTCTAGCTGCAGGCATCATTCAGATATCCCCCCACAAAGCCCAGGACGTCATATGACGTCCACTCTGAACGGTAGAGGTTCTTTGTGGACGTCATTTTACAATGGGCCGGTAATGAAGTGGTTAAAGCATTTTTTTTCCATTGATACATGTTCCCTGGGGCAAGACCCGGGTTCTCAAAGACGTTTTCCAACAATAACTTGCATATTGGGCTTTAAAATGAGCACTTTTGAATTTGAATGTTCGAGTCCCATAGACTTCAATGGGGTTCTAAATGTTCGCGCGAACGATCGGTCTGTTCGAACGTTCTGGTGCGAACCGAACGCGGGTATGTTCGGCTCATTCCTACTCTTGATCAAGGTCATCTGCTGATCTCAGAACTGTAGTGGGGACTTTAAATGGCAACTCTAATCACAGGTAGTGTTACTCACTGTGTCTCCGACTTTGTAGTGTCTCGCAGCAGTGACACCTGTGCCGAAATCAGGGTCTCCTCCAGCCCCTCCCACTTCACATTCCTCACCAGTCAGCTGACCTCTAGTCTCTGCCCCCCAGCCATGCCCTGAACTTAATGGGCGGCTGCGAAGAGGCCAAGTAGGCGGCCGCTCCAGGAACAGCTCAGCTGGGCGGCCGCGAAAAGGCTGGGAGAGTGTGTGGGCTTCAGGAACAGCCCAGGATTCGGGGACCCCTGGCAAATTGTCATTCGACCCCCAAGGGGGTCCCAACTCCCGGGTTGAGAACCACTGCTCTATATGAACAGCGCCACACCTGTTTATAATGTAATCTATTCTTCTAGAAGCATATCCCTCAAATGGGTCCCAGTTATGAGGACATCTTATGTTCTATTGACTTCTTAACATTCAGGTAGCACTCCTAAGGACAGCACTGCAAAATCACACAATGTAATGTGAAAATGTTATGTAGAGTTCTACAGGCGGTCCCCGGGTTACAAATGTAGCAATGTGAACTACAATTGCAAAGTACAGCGATTCCCTATCATTCCTATGATCGTATTGTGCCTCTAGTGCCCAGCGTCGCCAATTGACATATTTGTGGGCCAAACCAAAGGGATTGTGGTATTAGTAGTTCCTTGGAATGGTTATTCCTCCGCAAGACTATACACCCGGACTACATATCCCAGGGATATTTGCTACCGTCAGGGGGAGATTGCTGGGAAGAGCATAAAAGAGGCAGGGACCTGCCCCGCACTCTCCTCCTCCTGGGCCTTGTGTTTGATAGACCTCTATGTACAGGGAGAGTGAGGTTGTGGCATACCACGCAGTGTATAACATTCCAGCCCGGCCGTGAAGGGCTTAGCAAAGCTTGCTAAGCCCTATCCGTCAACCCACGCTCAGTGCTTCGCATTAGGTGGTCGCCGCAAGTGGATCCGCTGCAATGATGCCTCTCTGGGAGCTGCTGTTTCGGAAAGGCATTGAATTGGCATGGTTGTTGCTGAGAGGGCAATTGCCCATCTTTGCAAATCTTTCTTTGTTGCTTCACTGGACACTGTGTATAGACAGCTTTACCATGGGAATACTTTACAGAACTTCTACCGTGTTTCCCCTGAAAGTCAAACATCCCCCGAAAATAAGAACTACTTACAGTTTTGCCTCTTGCTGAAATATAAGGCATCCCTCCGAAAATAAGACATGCCCGATAATAGGGCCTCCCCCGAAAATAAGACATCCCGATAATAAGGCCCCCCTGAAGCTACCGTAACTCTGTACCCTGGACCATAGCGGCGGGCGGCGCCGTGCAGCTCATTATTGGCCACAGCGCAGACAGAAAGTGAGTGGTCTCTTTTCATCAGAGAGCCCGCGCCACCTCCAGGACAAGCTGCCGCCTGCTGCTCGCTCTGCCCTGACGGAGTCTGGCCAACTCACAATTAGACAGTGAGTAGCGCAGAGCAGGAGTCAGGCACATTGTGTGGACACACAGGGGTGACTGAGGTAGGGGGGAAATGTCTGATAAAGGGGTGGGGGGATGTCTGGTGAAGGCATCCACTGGCACAGGGGTGGGGGGAGGGGGGTCACTTTAAAATGACATTTGTTCAACAATAAATGTGTACTGTATTCTTCTTTATGGAAAAATAAGACATCCCCTGAAAATAAGACCTAGCGCATCTTTGGAAGCAAAAATTAATATAAGACACTGTCTTATTTTCGGGGAAACAGGGTATTTGAACACTGTACATAGACACCTTTAGCTTCAATCATTCCAAGAAATACCATTACCCTGTTACTGCACCTTATTGGATATAATTAATGAACTTCGACTGTCGGTTAAGACTATCAGGCCTGCAACTTGGACATTGCAGTCATTACTGCTTAACCACTTAAAGTGGTTGTAAACCCACTTTAAAAAAAATTATATATATATATATATATATATATATATATATATATATATATATATATATCATCTGCAAGACAAAGGCATAATGAGCTAGTATGCATAGCTTACTAGCTCATTATGTAATACTTACTTGGAATGGAAGCTCCTGCTGCGGTGCCCGACACAGCAACGACCACTGACATGTCGTCCTGGAGTTAGTTCTGGATATCGTGGCTGTATAGTACTGTATGGTGCACCTGCTCCGTTGTCTACGGCGCATGCGGCGTACACATCGGCGCAAGTGTCTAGTGTAAATATCTCCCAAACCGTGTAGGTTTAGGAGATATTTCTAGCACCTAAATGTAAGCCTTAATCTAGTATTGTGTAGGTAAAAGTGGTCTGTCAGGCCCCGTACACACGGTCGGTTTGGTCCGATGAGAATGAACCGAAGTTCAATTTCATCGGACCAAACCGACCGTGTGTATAGGCTATAGGTCTGTTTTCCTTCGGTCCAAAATTTTAAAACATGCTTTAAAACCGAACCGATGGACCGCTGCCCGATCGGACCAAACCGATGGTTAGTACAGAAAAGCATTGGTTCAAAACCTGCGCATGCTCAGAATCAAGTCGACGCATGCTTGGAAGCATTGAACTTCGTTTTATTCAGCACGTCGTGTGTTTGACGTCACCGCGTTCTGACCCGATCGGATTTTGGACTGACGGTGTGTACACATATGAGGCTGTATGGCCACTTCAGAGGTGAACCGATGAAAACGGTCCGTCGGACCATTCTCATCGGTTTTGTCCAACCGTGTGTACGGGGCCTAAGGGTTTACAACCACTTTAAGGACCGAGCCTCTTTCTGATATTTGTTGTTTTCAAGTTAAAAGTTTTTTTCTTGCTACAAAATTACTTAGAATCCCCAAACGTTATACATTTTTTCTTTTTCTTTTTTTTTCGCTCAGACTCAAACACTCTTGGTGACTTTCTTATGGAAGATGGACCCCCATCGTCTCCATAGACGTTTAGCATCATATGCGGAAAGATGAGTTATTTTAAATAAGTTTTATATGCTTGTCCCTTTTTTTTTTTTTAAAGAGGGTATAAAGACATGTACAGTAGAAAACAAGAAAAATTAAGCCTGGGTTACCCCCCCCCCCCCCCCCCCCACCGATCCTCACTGTTCTCTCAGATTTTCCGCAAAGCTCCAAGTTTGTTTTAATTATTTCCAAATTACCCATTTGTCCCTGGGACCTACCTCTTCCTCCTCCACCCCTTACTTCTCCCTCCTATATGTGTCCTCAACGGAATCCATCCACTCCCAAACTTGTGGGCTTTCCAACTCCCTCCATTTCTTTGGTATCAGTCGCTTGGCTGCATTAAGCAGATGGGGAGTCAGGGATCCTTTATATTTTTTTAGGGTCTTCTCCCCCGTGGAAGAGAACAACCCATGGGTCGTCTTCTATCTCTTTCTTGGTTATAGCCTTAATCAATGCCAGGATTTTTTTCCAGTAATCTTTTATTTTAGGACAATCCCACCACAGGTGGGCCATTGTTCCCCTTGTAGCACACCCTCTCCAGCATTCCGCTGACTGCCCTTCTCTGAATTTACTAGTTTTATCTGGGGTAGCATACCAACCTGTGATACATTTAAAATTCATCTCGGCAGTCCTTACGTCAACTGCCGAGGTATGGGTCAGATTTAGTATTCTTCCTACTGTAATTTTCCCCCTTGGAACTCCTAGTTCTCTTTCCCATTTTTGTATATATTTTGGCGTTTCCGGCTCATCCGCTTTCAGCAAAAATCTGTAGATTTTAGAGATGTTACCCCTAGAGCTTTCAGTTAAACAGAGTTGTTCCACTGTTGTATACTCCTCCCGTGAGCGCAATAAATAGAGATAGCTGTAAATATCGCCATTCGTCTAACATCATGGATTCTATCTTGGATTTAATCTCGTGAAGTGCCAACATTTTACCCTCTTGAATTATATCCCTTACCTGTGTTCTATTTCGAATCCAATTTCCCCCCATCCCTTTTTGTCCCTGGTGCGAAATATTCATTATCTTTTAGGTCTATAAGTGGGGAGTTATATTTAAACTTTAATTGTTTTATGTATTCTATCCCAAATCCGTAGTGCATTAAGTGTGATTGCGTGTGTGGACGTGTGTAAAGTTCTATATTGTGGTGGGTTCCAGATTAATCTCCCTAATTGTGCCCTTGCTAGTGCGCATTCAATATTGATCCATCTTTTGTCATAAGTCTCTTTTGCCCACTCAATAACCCGTGAGAGGACCGAAGCATAGTAATATCTTCTGATGTCCGGAACAGCCAAGCCACCCCTTTTCTTGTTCATCTTTAGAACTTGAGCAGAAATCCTATGTTTTTTATTTTTCCAAATGAAGTTCATTAATAGAGAGTTTATTATTTTAATGTAAGACTGAGGCAAGGCAACTAGGACCATTTGAAATTTATATAAGATTTTTGGAACTAAGACCATTTTTACAACGTTTATCCTTCCAAACCACGAGATTGGTCTATTATTTATATTTTAAATTTCTCGTTTAATTTCATCTAACAGGGGGATAAAGTTTATTCTGTACATTTTTTTTAGGGAGTTTGCTAATTTTATACCTAAATAATTTATCTCTTTCTGCCATGAGAAGTTAAACTCCTTTTGGAGAAGTCGTTCTTCCTCCTTGTAGATATTGATTCAGGATCTCCGTTTTGGATACATTAATTTTAAAATTAGAAACCTCACCATATTGTTTTAAAATGTATCATTAAATTAGGGAGTGTAGTTCTTGGGCTGCTTATAAAAAATAAGATGTCATCGGCAAACGCAGACAATTTGTGCTCCTCCTCTCCTACTTTTACTCCGCTAATGTCAGGGTTGTTCCGCACCATTGCAAGAAGTGGCTCCAACGATAGAACGAATAGGAGAGGAGACAGGGGGCATCCCTGCCTAGTCCCATTCCTCATCTCAAAGGGTGTGGATAGGGTCCCATTAATTTTAATCCTTGCACAGGGGTGGAAATACAGTGTTTTAATCCACTCAATCATCCTCGGGCCGATTCCTATATTTACTAATGTTTGCATCATGAACCCCCAGTCTACCCTGTCAAACGCTTTTTCAGCGTCCACAGACAGGAGTAGACCGGGGGTCCCCTTTTCTTTGATTTGCCGGAGGAGAAGGAGTGCCCTGACTCCATTGTCCTTTCCCTCCCTGCCAGGTATAAAACCGACCTGGTCTGGATGGACCATGTCTGTCATTATCCCCTTCAAGCGTTCGGCCAGGATTTTAGCATACAATTTTGTATCTGCATTCAATAATGAAATGGGCCTGAAGCCAGAGCAGAGCGTATTATCCTTTCCCTCTTTTTGATAACTGTGATTGTTGCTGCTAATGCGTCCCTGCTCATCTCATACTCTACCCCCAGCCCGTTAAAATAGCGGCAAAGTCTAGGTACCAGGATGGCGCTAAACTTTTGTAAGTAAGAGGTCGTAAAGCCGTCTGGCCCTGGACTTTTCCCCTTGGCGGAATTTTTAGGGCGCAGCTAATTTCCTCCTCTGTTATAAGTTTGTCCATTTTTACAGTTTCCTGATCGTCTATCTTTGGCAAGTTGGCTTTCTGTAGTACTTCTCTTATTTTGGCCTTTTTCTCCCCAGGGTCCCAGGACTTTTGTTTTACAGCGTATAGGCCTTCATAGTAACTTCTGAAGACTTCAGCTATTCCGCTTGTCGCATGGACAGGCTCCCCGTTCTTTTTTTAAATTTTTTCAATAAAATTTCTAGTTTTCTTTTTTTGTACCATTCTGGCTAAGTTCTTGCTGGGTTTATTCCCCCATACGTATCTCCACATTATCCATACACTTCCTGGTTTCTTGCTCTAAGAGGGCTCTATACTCAACTCTTTTTAAGGACAGTTCATGGAGAATTATCCTCTTTTGGCCCTGTGTTTTATGGTCTTGTTCCAACTTATGGATTTCTTCCATTAATGATTTTAGTTTCCTAGTTCTTTCTTTTTCCTTGCCCCTTCTGCAATAAAAATCCCCCTTATGTAGGCTTTATGAGTGTCCCAGAGGGAGGCCCTAGAGATCCCCTCCGTGTCATTATCCCGAAAGTACCATTCCAATTCCTTTTGTACTCTACTGACCACGTCCTCGTCTCCCAATAGGCTTTCGTCCAGTCTCCACTCCGGTGGGTTAATTTTCTGTATAGATGTACACATTTTTATAGTTATGGGGGCGTGGTCTGAGATCGTCGTGACCTCAATTCCCGTTTCAATTACCCTCTCGAGGAGTCTATGATCTATGAGGATATAATCTATCCTCGAGTACGTCCCGTGCACAGGGGAGAAAAACGTGTAGTCGCGAATTTTAGGATGTAAAATTCGCCATACATCAACCATTTGATTATGTGATATTTGTTTTTTCAGTTCTTTTAACTGCCTACAATTAGTCCCCTGTGCCGGGGACGTACTATCAAGTACCGGATTCAAGCATAGGTTGAAATCCTCCATCAACATCACATGCCTAACCTCAAAATCTTTTAATTTTGTTAGAATTTTGCTCATATATTTAACCTGATTCACATTGGGGGCATAGACATTTGCCAGGGTGTAATCCACCCCTTCCAGTTTTACTTTCAAAAATAAAAATCTTCCTTCAGGGTCTGTCAGTCTATCCCCCAGTGTGAATCGAGTACCTCTTGCAAATCCTATAGCAACCCCACGGGACCGGGATGATATTGTATCTCCATAGAATAGAATCCGGAGAGTACAATTTTATGTTGGACTCCAATGTTATGTGGGTCTCTTGCAAGAAGACAACATCTGCCCTATGATGTGCCAATTCATTGAGAACTTTGTGTCTCTTAGCCTGGGAGTTCAGACCTCTAACATTATACGAGAGAAACTTGATCTCTGTCATCTAATAGTATTTTGATGAGGTTGCAAGATTTCTTGTGGAATCAACGAGATGGTTGCCCTTGCCCTTGCCCTCCCTTCTACCCCTATCCCCCCATCCCATCCCCCCCAATGCCCTCCCTACCCTCCCCTCACCCCCCTCCCGTCCCTTCCCTTGGCCCATTCTTGGCCTAGGAGCCGCTATTGGTTGCCTCCACTCCTTCCCCATCGGCTCCTCAAATGGTGGTGATGCACGTCGCTGCTCCTCGGCTGCCCCCCCGCCCGTATCCCCCCCTCCCCCAAGTCCCCCCCTAATCCCCCGACCGACCCATCTCAACCAATTTAATCTACCTAGTCCGGCAAATCTGGAATTGTTAAGTCCATTTTATGACAGAATCCCGTCAGCTCTTCTGGATGTCTTAATCGTGCGTTTTTCCCCCCTTTTAAGCCGATAAGACAAGCAGGGAAACCCCATTGATATTTTACATTTTGCGTGCGCATCAGCTCTAATAAGGGTTTTGAGTGTCTTCTCCTTGCTAATGTTTCTTTTGATAGGTCGGAGTAGATTTGTAACTCAGTCTCTCTGTATCTGAGGGGAGATTTCCCCCTCAGCCTTCCCCAAATTGCCGCTTTATCCTCATAGTTCCTGAACCGAACTATATTATACATTTTTTCTAACACCCTAGAGAATAAAATGGCGGTCGTTGCAATACTATGTCACACCATATTTGCACAGCGGTCTTACAAGCGTACTTTTTTGGAAAAAATACACTTTTTTGAATTAAAAACTAAGGGGCAGATCCACAAAGGAAG
Source organism: Rana temporaria (assembly GCF_905171775.1). Taxonomy (NCBI): domain Eukaryota; kingdom Metazoa; phylum Chordata; class Amphibia; order Anura; family Ranidae; genus Rana; species Rana temporaria. The sequence goes on from NC_053489.1 coordinate 361,529,353, forward strand.
TACGCCGGCGTATCTACTGATACCCCGGCGTACTTTCAAATTTCCTGCGTCGTATCTTTGGTTTAAATCCTCAAACCAAGATACGACAGCATCTGGGTTAGATCCGACAGGCGTATGGCTTTGTGCGCCTTCGCATCTCAGATGCAATACTTCGGCTTCCGCTGGGTGGAGTTCTCGTCGTTTTCCGTGTCGAGTATGCAAATTAGCTATTTCCGACGATCCACAAACGTACGCGCGGCCGTCGCATTCTCTTACGTCGTCTCTAGTCGGCTTTTTCCGGCATATAGTTGCTGTTTTGCGGTGTATAGTTAGACTTGCCATGTTAAGTATGGCCGTCGTTCCAGCGTTTATTAAATTTTTTATTTTTTTTGCGTAAGTCGTCCGTGAATCGGGATGGACGTAATTCACATCTATGTTAAAAAAAATGACGTCCTTGCGACGTCATTTAGCTCAATGCATGGCGGGACATTTAGGGACGGCGCATGCGCAGTTCATTCGGGGACACGCTTCATTTAAATGAAACATGCCTCCTAATCGCCGATTTGAATTACGCGCCGTTACGCCGCCAGAGATAGACTACGCCGCCGTGACTTACGGCGCAAATTCTTTCAGGATTCAAACCGAGGACAAGTAAGTCACGGCGGCGTAGCGTATCTCAAATACGCTGCGCCGGGGCAGATCTTTGTGGATCTGCCCCTAAGACAACAGTAAAGTTAGCCCAATGTTTTTTTATATTGTGAAAGATAATGTTACGCAGAGTAAATTTATACCCAACATGTCACGCTTCAAAATTGCGCCCGGCCGTGGAATGGCGACAAACTTTTACCTTTAAAAATCTCCAAAAAATCTTCTTCTGCTGAGCTAGTATTGTTATTCAAAGCTTGGTTGATCTATTACCTCTCCTGTGCAACAAGATCTTCTTTGAAGTACTCCAGTAAAAGTTATTAGAATATAAATGCACTTTATTGTTTGACATATTACTTCAGGTGGTGCAAAGATGTCTGAACCCAGAGTTTCAGGTGGGTTCGAATGTTTACAGGGTCATGGTGATGCAGATGAGCAGGTAAATCCAAGCAGTCCCCAAGGGGGTCGTGCTACACAAACATCCGACTAAAAAAAGAGACTCCTACTTAGAAACGGAGGGAGACAACAGGAAGTGAGAAGAAATCTACCACTAGGAAGGGAAATTCACTCATCATGGGAAAAAGATGCCTCCCCTGAAGCTTCGTCACCAATCCTTGTTTCCACAACAACCCCAAATTTTCAAAATCTAATTGTCATTGGGACAGAAAATGAGGGGAAATCTTCTGAACAGGGGCACAGACAGCAAAACAAATGTTACAGGGATGTTAACCCTTCCCTATGCTATCCAAAAAGCTTAAAAATAGTTTTTCTGGCTGATGCTGCGTTTAAAAAATGTACCTGTTCCGACTTACATACAAATTCAACTTAAAGAGGTTGTAAAGGTAAATGTTTTTTCCCATTTGGGCTGACAACACAGTACTTCTGCTTTATTATTTATGCAGCATTGTGATTCTGGTAGTAGCATAGATCCCAACTGTTCCTTACAGGGTCTATCCCTCATTCAGGAACTTTCCTCCTTAATTATTATTATTATTATTATTATTATTATACAGGATTTATATAGCGCCATCAGTTTGCGCAGCACTTTACATCAGGATTTAATTGTACCTCATTTTGGTCTGATCTATATAGTTGTATATAAAATACACTAGAGCTCTTTTTTTTTTTATCAACAAATGTTTTACAGTGCTAAACCTTTCATCCAATTTCTAAATTATAAATCCCAAAAGCCAATATAAAGGAATAGTATAACACAAATTTTTTTGTACAATCAAGAGCCTGCCCACACTAAATTACTAAAGGCAAATAGGTTGTTTCCTTTGAAAGGTAATTTTCCCTGGAGCTTAGTGAATAAGGTGAAATTTCACCTGGCAAAGAAAACCACAATCAGATGATGGAAGTCAGCATATGGGCTTTGTTCACTAAGCACTGGGGATAAATCCCATGCAATGTGCAACTTAGACTGTTCACTTTTCAGGCTTTGTTCTATTCTTTTCAATTAATTTTTCTTTATTCAGATATAAAAAGACACAATACAATATCCCTGATGAAGATCAAATTGTGAATGTTTGATTTGAAACGCGTCGGATCAGCCATTTCTTTCAGTCTACCCCCTTTTGGGGATTTTTTGAGATGTGGCACTGTGTCTCTTTGTTATTCATATGCCTGTTACCCTTTTAATGATATAATATTGTATTGTGATGTATTTTTCTACTTCTGTATAATAAATTTATATATTTTTATATTTTTTGGATATTTTTGTTGCCTACATAATCCCAACCTTAGAGGTTTTCACACTCCAAATTTTCAAGGGATGATGGCAACCACATGGTCATTTGTATATGCTGTGTGAGGGGTTAGCTCGGTAGCGGGGTGTGTGACCCCTTGGATGGGTTCACCAAACACTGAATTTATACAGACTGGCAGTCGAAGACGGTTGAAAATAAAGTTCTTGGTTTATTGTTCCATCTTGCTGGAAAACAATTGCAAGCATCCAAACAGCATAAACAAAATCAAACATAAATTAAACCCTAGCCACTCTGGGCGTCTACCTTCCACACAGGAACCTATCTATGGAGTCTGACTCAGCCTAGCGCTGGGCAGACAGTGCTGGTCATACAGCACAAAACAATAGTCTTTTGATTTTTATCACACAGAAAAATCAATCCTCTTCTCACCTCCTCACAAGACTTTCAGTACTGATCTTTTTCCTCACAAAGCTTCAGGATGCAGCAAATTAGTGGTAATCCTCTGGGCTACTTATAGAGGCCTTAATTGCCTCATTCTGAACAGCTGAAGTTTTTCAACGGCCTTTAGCCTTTCTCTAGCTACGTTTGTAGCTGACGCCCGATAATGATTGGTGTATTGTCCAAACAAGGCAGAAATGTATCTCCCGTCTGTGACAACACCCACAGATTTACCTGACTTCCTGTCACATACCCTAGGGTTGGGACACAGGTTGCCAGGCAGGCATGCACTCGGGACAACCCATTTTTTTTTTTGGTGCGCTTCCAGGTAAGTCCTACCCTGACTCTCTATGGGATCCCACGTTTTTGATATAGGGAACCTGTTCCCAATACTTTGCCTGATGGGGAAGCACCTTTTCCCTCAGGGACACCAGATTTTCCCATTACAACAGGTTTTTTTGGTTTAACAACTTGTCTGAGGTTACCCATGGCAACTAAACCCTTGTTGTAGAAACCAACTCGGGATACTTTAATTTGTACCTTTGTGTGACTGACAGGAAAAATCTCTGCTATTGCCATGTCCATTTCGGTCCCTTCCTTCATGTGAAGTCTAGTGGGTAAGGCAGTGTCCGTGCCCTCTACTGACCACCGCTCAGCCGCACTTTGGACTGTATCAGCAGAAATCTTCCTAGTCACTGCATCAGGCGGAGAGACTTCTAATGTTTTCAAACGCTCTCCTGAGTGCCTTCCATCCAAACTGGTAACTGGAAGCACCCTCTCAGAGAACCTTGAGACCATCTGCCACACTGCTAACAAATTTGGTACCAACCAGTTCCTCTTGTGATTAACATTAAGCATAGCCTGTACAACTTGGCTCCACCTACTGGTACTATGCAGTACCACCTTGTCCGACCACGGTGGAGACACCCAAGTGTACCGCAAATGCGCTTTTTGGACTTCAAGCATTTTCAACAACACATTAGTCATCTTAATGCGACCCGCATCTACATACCAGACCCTTCTAGGGACTTTTCCCTTATCAATGACGTGGAGGGGCTCATCCACTGAAGCTGGAAAGGTAGAGACATTTTAATAACCTCCACCTCACTGGCGGTATCGCGAGCCTGGTGCTCAACTGAAGCGTCGTCAGATGTACGTCTCACATTTATCCCTTCTGCCACAGCATCAGTGAGCCGCTGCAGGTCATAAGTCACATTGCCATTTTTGCGCTCACTATTTTCCAGCGGTTGGGCTGCGGATAACACAACTGCCATGCATGTGCCCTTAACCGGTCCTCCTGACTGGAGGGGATCAATCTCTGCAGGGGCCAACACGCCCTTGGTCACTGGCCACCCTGCAGTCCCTCCTTTGGGCATAGCAGGTGTTATGTCCACATCTGTGTTAGGTAACCTAGCCTTATCCAGCATGGCTAGCAATTGTTTGGCCCAGCTGTCCCAGTCAGTGGTACTTCCCTGACAGGCATTCTGCAGCGCTGCATCACCTTGTACAAGCACAGTTTCACTTATGTCACATTGGGATGATGCTTCGCCACAAACCGCAGGGTGTAATACACTATTTTGACCAGATTGTTCTGGTGGCGCTATCATCACATCCCGCTTTACACTATTAGCTTTTACAGGATGAATACATTTTTCACCAAATTGGTTCCATATCAGTCCCTCCTTGTTCCCCCAGAGTAGTGCCAGAGCGGTCCACAACCTCCAGTTCCAACACAGGGAGATCCCGGGAGGTTTCCATGGACAACTCTGCAGCTCTGCCTCTGGCGGTCACGGAAGATATCCTACTCCCATCCTTTTTAGTAAACATAGCACCAATATTACTCTCAAATATAACATTTAGGGAAACACATTTTTCAATGTCATCATCACCAATACCATCACATTTTCCAACAGTAACACTTTTGTCAGTATAACGATTAGCATTTTCAGTGGCTGGCATCATAGTCTTCACTTGAGTGCGCTGTCTCTTAGCTGCATCTATACCAGCTACTGTCTCTTTTGGGCCACAGGATGACACTGCAGCCTTTCCAGACTCCTCAGCGGTGTTCCAGAACTTTGGGCAAGTAAAGATGCCATGTCCCACCTGGCCACAGTCCAAGCATGGTACTGGACGCTGAAATTTAATTTCTTGGCATCTCCTCAATGCCTGACTCTCCTGATGATTCCCAGCTGGCAAGAACACACAGGCCTCTTTGTGGGGATGTTGAGCCAAATCTCTCCTGCAGCTCCTCCCTCCAGGCACAACTTCCACTCTTGTTGCCATGGGAGATCGCACTCTTCCAGCAGAGCCCTGTTGGCTCTCTCCAACATGCTGTATTGGTTCCTCCAGAAACCACTTGTCATGACGCTTGGCAGGCCCACCCCATGGTCCACAGACAGCCCGACTGGCCTCCTCTGTGTTGCTATTGGCAACCACTCTTTGTCCTGGCCTTTGGTCAGTCTCTCTTCTGGCACATAACACAGGCTTCCCTCCGCTGGATCCTGTCTTAAGCTGTGTCACTTTCACACTTTCTGCAACAGTTGGGTAGAAGGTAGACGGCCCACTCTGGGTGTCTACCTTCCACACAGGAACCTTCCACACAGGAACCTATCTATGGAGTCTGACTCAGCCTAGCGCTGGGCAGACAGTGCTGGTCATACAGCACAAAACAATAGTCTTTTGATTTTTATTACACAGAAAAATTAATCCTCTCCTCACCTCCTCACAAGACTTTCAGTACTGCTCTCCTTCCTCACAAAGCTTCAGGATGCAGCAAATTAGTGGTAATCCTCTGGGCTACTTATAGAGGCCTTAATTGCCTCATTCTGAACAGCTGAAGTTTTTCAACGGCCATTAGCCTTTCTCTGGCTACGTTTGTAGCTGATGCCCGATAATGATTGGTGTATTGTCCAAACAAGGCAGAAATTTATCTCCCATCTGTGACAACACCCACAGATTTACCTGACTTCCTGTCACAGCTGGTTTATTTCCACTTTTCAGGCTTGTTGCCTTTAGTAAATCATCCCCATTGTATTAAGTAAAATGACTCTTGAGAGATGTAGTTCTGGGAACATGCCCTACATCAGTAGAAACTGAGCTCCTGACAGCTGCCCCTGCAGGAATTGTTATAGGCCTGGTGATCATGTAATGTCACAGGGAGAAATAAAACTGTTTCTTGCTACAGGAACAAGGCAAAGTAAAAAAATAAATATTGGAGCATGCTCTAGAAGGGGGAAGGAAGTTTGGCCCATATTCTTTAAACAAACCTATTTTGTAGGCTAATGCAGTATTAAAACACATACACCTACACAGGTTGAACCGGGTGGACTAATATCTTTATTCAACCTTACCTACCTACTATGAAAATGTGAGATTGCATGATATATCCCAAACTATGGCTTTACTGGATGTTTTGTGTCATATGCAATTACTAATGTGCCTTAGTTGTTAAACCATGGCCTGTACATGCTTTCCACTCCCATTGCTTTCCTAATTAATTCCACTTTGCAATTTAGTGAATTGCCAACCACCTGGAAAAGTGCCAGACATCACTGTTAACAAAAGGTGTTGATAAAGACTGGGTTTCTAAATACAGACCAATTTCATGTCCCTTTCTCATTTTATAAGAAAATGTGTCAATTATGTAATTATCTCAAGAATTTCATTTTGTTTTCACTGAACGCGAGTCTGCCACTCAGTCATTACTTTGGATACTTTAACTTTTAGGCAAATGTATGACATCAGTATGCTCCAGCAGAGCCTGCCTAACTTTTCCATCTGTATCCCCAGTCAGGTGAATTTACGTTTTTTCTTTTTACACCAGAAATGCTGTTTAGAGATTCAGAGATTATTATTGAACTCATTATTGTTAGGCCACATCTATTTACCTAGACCTATATTTTGTTATGAAATATCATTTACGTATATACACACTACTGTCCCACATTATTAACATTATCTAGATTGCAAGCATCCTAATAGCCATTGTACTGGCAGAAAGGGATTTTCCATCCTCTTTTTCTCATAGAATGTTTTTCTAGGATCTCCATTGAGCTATCTCTCCCAAGACATATGCAAATCCATGGCATCTGCCCACACAACTATAGAATATCAGTTTATGGTGTAACATATGTTAATGTGTTGTATATACACTGCATAGAAACCTTTTTTTTCCCTGTTAATTTAATTGCCTTACTATAGATCTATGTTTGGCCAAGCATGTTTGAAGCCATTTACTGTTGACTGACCCACTAAATCTGCTGGTAGTTTATTCCAAGCATAGTACAAGAACCAAACAGGGAACCATATTTATTTTCCTGACCAGCCTCACGTCAGCACACCATGGGTTAATCCCTCCTCCGGTCCTCCAGTACCACCTTCTTCTTAGATGATAAATAGGGGACCCCTCCTCCCATACCCTTGTTCCTTTTTTTTGGTCAGACTCCAGGCCACCAGACACGCTGAAAGAAAGAAACTGACAAGACAAGAAAAAAAAAAACCCTGCCTAACCAACCCACCCAGGTTCAAGCCTCCCCTGGGACTGGAAGGTCCAGAACAATAAAGGTAGTTCCTTTTTATTACACTGGACGCTCCATGTGCAGGAGCTATGCGGGCAGATTAAGGCTTAAAGAGCTTACCATTTCCTGGGCTGTGGTGCTGCTGTATTATCATGCTCTCTAAATATCCATGCCTTAGAAGCGCGCTGGCTGCCTGCCTTTTTCTGTTGGGGGGTGTCAGGTATAGCCTGAATATAAAACTTAGAGAGCCAGATGATTCAGTGCTGTTTGCTACAGCTAGTGAGAAGAGTTTTTCTGATGAGCCTCCTTCACAGAGAGGGAGGGGTGGCTGGGCTGTGTCAGTGTCAGTGTGCACTAGGCTGTCTCCACTAAATGATTAACCTCATTTGTTCACACCTGCTCAGATATTCTTACAAATCCACTGCCACCCCGAGAGATTCCGTTACCAATGCACGAAGATCGTCGGAAAGGTAGGAGGGGTCTACGGGGGCCACAAAACAAAAGAGTGCCACACCAGGAGGTGTTTTGTCGTATAGGAGCAGAAGCCCTAAAACAAGACATTTGCGGAAGAAAAAGTCCCACCACCGTTCAAAATCTCCGCATGCGTCTGGGTCACGCACAGTACATAGATCCCAATCAATGGCCAGTCCAGGCCGCAAAGCTGATCAGACCGCGATGGCGGCAGAACCAAACACGACAAGAGGCCATCCTGACGAGGGCTGCTGCTGGACATGTTTAGTGCCATCTGCCCCTGGAAAACTCTGATACGCAGATCCACAGATGATTCTATGTTTCCGTTATCACTGTCTTGATGGCCTTGTAGCAGTATGAAAATCTTGCAAACTTTTTTTTTTCTCTTCTGGAGAACATAAAGTGGATGAATTAAGTGTTTAACTTTGGAATTCTCCACTGTGATCTGTTAAATCTGCAGCCTGCACCTTCTGAAGTTCGGTGGGCTTGAGTGAGGGATGGCGGCTTCCTCTTACTAGTCTGTGGCCACCGCCACCTGGACTTTTCCTCCTGTCATTCGCTTAATTGCTTTGTTCAGTGTTTGGCCAAACAATAACCTCCCATTATAAGAAATGTCGAAGGCTTGTGTAGAGGTTCAGCCTGCCCTCCAGTGGCATAGCCATAAGGCTCTCATAGCAGTGACTGAGTGCGCCAGCCCTTGTAACAGGTCTACCAAAAGCATCAACCAGAAGTCAGTTGCTAGATTCAACTCTTTCTGGAAACTGTGCCAAACCTTGTAGTTTCCTGTGTTGAATGCAATACCATTCCTGAAGTATATGTATATGTATGTATATATATATATGTGTGTGTGTATGTATGTATATATATAGCTAGTTTTTCTCTGTTGCTGATTGGTAGGCAAAACCTGTCACTGCAAAGGTTTGGTGCAAGTCTGATGGCCAGATTGCCACAATTACTATTTTCCAGATGTGTTTCTGCATGAGTGTTTTTGATGCATTTTCAATGCGTTTTTGCCACTTTCCAGATGTGTTCCATACAGAAACAAGGCAACATTCTACTTTTGTTGACTGCACTAGAATGAGCTGTACTGGTGTGAACTAAGTAAATGGAATCAAAGTTGCCAGTCTAGACATGTGCACTGCCAAAAAAATCGTTTTTTTCGTTTATGTTATTTTCGTTTTTTTTATTTTTTCGTAAATTCGTAAATTTGGGAAATTCGAAAAATTATTTTTTTCCGTTTTTGTTTCATTCGTTTTTTTTATTTTTTCGTAAATTCGTAAATTTTGAAAATTTTTATTTTTTTTTCGTTTTTTTGCTTTTTTCGTAAATTCGGGAAATTTTCGGATTTCCGAAAAAGCAAAAAAAACGAATGAAACGGAAAAAAACGAATGAAACGAAAAAAACGAATGAAACGGAAAAAAAAAAGAATTTTCGGAAATTCGGAAAAATTTCTAATTTTTTCAATTTTCGTAATTTCGAAATTTTGTATTTTCGAAATTTCGAAATTTCGTATGTTCGTAATTTCGTATTTCGAATTTTTCAGTTTTCTAATTTTCTAATTTTTCAGTTTTCGAATTTTTCAATTTTTGAATTTCGAATTTTCCAATTTTCGAAATTTCGAATTTTTCAATTTTCGAAATTTCGATTTTCGAATTTTTCAATTTTCGAAATTTCGATTTTTGACATTTCGAATTTTTCAATTTTCGAAATTTCGAATTTTTCCATTTTCAAATTTCGAATTTTTTAATTTTCGAAATTTCGAAATGTTGTATTTTCGAAATTTCGTATTTCGAATTTTTCAGTTTTCGAATTTTCGAATTTTTCAGTTTTCAAATTTTTTAATTTTTGAATTTCGAATTTTTCAATTTTCGAATTTTTCAATTTTCGAAATTTCGAATTTCGAATTTTTCAATTTTCGAAATTTCGATTTTCGAATTTTTCAATTTTCGAAATGTCGATTTTTGACATTTCGAATTTTTCAATTTTCGAAATTTCGAATTTCGAATTTTTCCATTTTCAAATTTCGAATTTTTCAATAAAATTCGAAATTTCGAAATGTCATATTTTCGTAATTTCGTATTTCGAATTTTTCAGTTTTCGAATTTTCTAATTTTCGAATTTTTTAGTTTTAGAAATTTCGAATTTGGAATTTTTCGAAATTTCGAATTTCGAATTTTTGAATTTCAAATTTTTCAATTTTCGAAATACGAAAATTCGGAAATACGAAAATATTCGGAAATACGAAAATTCGGAAATTTCAAAATTTCGAAAATTGAAAAATTCGAAATTTCAGAAAAATTCGAAAATGGAGAAATTGGAAATTTGGAAAAATCTAAAATTCGAATTTTTCGATTTTCGAATTTTTCAATTTCAATTTTCAAATTTCGAACTTCGATTTTTTCAATTTTCAAATTTCGAATTTTTCAAATTTCGAATTTTCGTATTTACGAATCTCGAAAATTCGAAATTTCGAAAATTAAAAAAAAAAAAATTGAAAAAATCGAAGTTCGAAAATTGAAAAAATTGAAGTTCGAAAATTGTAAAAATTTTCAATTTTAGCATTTTTCAATTTTCTAATTTTTCGGAAATGCGAAAATTCGAAAATTCGAAATTCGGAAATTGAAAAATTCGAAATTTGAAACATTTTTCAATTTCCGAAATTTCGAATTTTCGAAATTGGGAAATACGAAAATTCGAAATTTGAAAAATTCGAAATTTGAAAAATTTTAAATTTGAAAAATTTTAAATTTGAAAAATTCGAAATTGGAAAAGTGAAAAAACTCGAAAATTCGAAAATTGAAAAATTCGAAAATTGAAAAATTCGAAAATTGAAACATTGAAAATTCGAAAATTGAAAAATTCGAAAATTCGAAAATTGAAAAATTCGAAAATTGAAAAATTCGAAAATTGAAAAATTCGAAAATTGAAAAATTCGAAAATTGAAAAATTCGAAAATTGAAAAATTCGAAAATTGAAACATTGAAAATTCGAAAATTGAAAAATTCGAAAATTGAAAAATTCGAAAATTGAAAAATTCGAAAATTCGAAACTTGAAAAATTCGAAAATTCGAAACTTGAAAAATTCGAAACTTGAAAAATTCGAAAATTGAAAAATTCGAAAATTGAAAAATTCGAAAATTCGAAAATTGAAAAATTCGAAATTGTAAAAATTCGAAAATTCAAAAATTCGAAAATTGAAAAATTCGAAATTGGAAAATTCGAAAATTGAAAAATTCGAAAATTGAAAAATTGTAAAAATTCAAAAATTCGAAAATTGAAAAATTCGAAATTGGAAAATTCGAAAATTGAAAAATTCGAAAATTCGAAAATTGAAAAATTGAAATTAAAAAAAAATAAATTGAAAAAATCGAAGTTCGAAAATTGAAAAAATTGAAGTTCGAAAATTGAAAAAATTTTCAATTTTAGCATTTTTCAATTTTCGAATTTCTAATTTTTCGGAAATACGAAAATTCGAAAATTCGAAATTCGGAAATTGAAAAATTTGAAAAATTTCGGATTTCCGAATTTCCGAAAATCCGAATTTCCGAAAATCCGAATTTCCGAAATTCGTAAAAAAAAACGGAAATACGAAAATTCGTAAATTCGAATTTTCGGAAATACGAAAATTCGTAAATTCGTAAATTCAAAATTTTCGGAAGTCCGAAAATTCGTAAATAAAAAAATTTGTGAATACGAAAATTCGTAATTCACGAATTTCCGAATTTTCGTTAAAAAACGAATTAGAAACAGAACGAATTGCACATGTCTAGTTGCCACTGTTTATGCGTTTCTTGATGCAGAATAAAAAATGCACTGGACTGCATCCCGTTGTGAGCAAGTCCATTTTTTTTAATCTATAGGATCTCTGGAAGACGCTTGCTGTCCAAGACACTAGAGGGCAGCATCCACCCTGGAAGTGCAATGCATAAACATACGTCAGCCATCTTATTTGGATAAAGTTCAGAGAACTTGTTGCTGTAAATTGGTCTTCTGACGAGGTCTCGGTCATCCTTCATCAACGAGCAATTTACGCTCTGCCAGTATGGGAAAGGACCATCATTCATGAACAAGCAATTTACGCTCTGCCAGTATGGCAAAGGATCATCCTTCATGAATGAGCGATTTATGCTCTGCCAGTATGGGAAAGGACCATCCTTCATGAATGTGCAATTTACGCTCTGCCAGTATGGGAAAAGACCATCCTTCATGAAAGAGCGATTTGCGCTCTGCCATTATGGGAAGAGACCATCCTTCATGAACGAGCGATTTACGCTCTGCCATTATGGCAGGCATGTCCAAAGTCCGGCCCGCGGGCCAAATGCGGCCCCCCTGTTGATTTAATACGGCCCCCCTGGGGATTTGGATATATATATATTGTTTGTGGCCCCCAGGGCCACAAAAGATATATACCGTATTTATCGGCACTGCCTTGGAGGGGACAGGACGAGCGCCGTCAGATTACATGAAGAGAATATCCTGTTTACTTAGCAGCGTCTGTATTGGAAGTCCCGTCTCCTGGGATGCCATTGGTCGTGACTGTCCTGTCTATCATAAGAGGCGCGACTTTGTATTAAAGAGGCCACAGAGTAAATCTGTCAGCACTCGTCCCCCCCCTCCCTCTGCCCTCTGAGGCTGCAGATGGGCATTGATCAGACTGCACGGATGGCAATGGTAAAGCTGCATTCATGGCACATGTGAGGCTGCATTGGTGGCAATGGTAAGGCTGCATTGATGACAATGGTAAGGCTGCATTTATGGCAATGGTGAGGCTGCATTCATGGCAATGGTGAGGCTGCATTCATGGCAATGGTGAGCCCGTGCATGTTATACGATAAATACGGTATATTTAAATAACAGGCCAAGCTCATCCTTAGTCCTGAGCAGCGCTCAGGGATTCGTTGGGGCCACAAAATAAATATATACAGTATATTCAAATAACACACCTGAGCTCATCTCTTTACCACACACAGCCACAAAGGCAACAGAATTCTTGTCGGGCAGTGTATTAGTACTCGGACGAACACACTTAAACCAAATTTTAATAGTTCAAAGAATGTCAGGCAAAATAGTCGGCCCTCACGCATGTTGACTTCATCAAATCTGGCCCTCTTTGAAAAAAGTTTGGACACCCCTGCATTATGGGAAAGGATCATCCTTCATGAACGAGCGATTTATGCTCTTCCATTATGGGAAAGGACCATCCTTCATGAATGAGCAATTTAAGCTCGATCGTTAGGGGTGTTGCTTGTTGCGTGGATATTTGGCAGCATACGTTCTGTTATAGCTGCCTTAATAGGCCTTAGAATTTTGCACAACCACATACTTGTGAGGTAACCTGTGCGATTTCATTTCTCTGCCATTGCAGACTGCATGCAGGTCCAAAATGCACCCTGAGCTTTACAAGGCATCTTCTATCATGCTGGTATAAACGCATGGGCCAATCTCCTTTACCTGGCAGGACTGCACAGGGAGAGAAGCCTTCCCAACTGCAGACCTCCAAGATCATTTACCCCATTGCATGGGGTCTGGCAATTCATGGTACAGGAAGACCATTTCCAATTCAAATGTCTACCCTTCAGGATCAGCACAGCACCTCGAGTCTCTCCAAGATCTTTCCAGCTATCATCGGCGTTATACGTTTGAGGGGCATAAAGATCTTCCACTACCTAGATGACGTTTTGGTAGTGGCCCATGCAAGCGAGGAGTGGACAGCACAACGCAAGGTGGTGCGGAAGATTCTATCCGAGTTTGGCTGGATTGTCAACAAGTCCCTCCCAGGAGATGGAATACATAGGGCTTGTTTTCGATACAAGCAAAAGGCCATGTGTCGCTACTAACACGCAAAACAGCCGAGCTAGTAGCCCGTGTAAACAGCTTGAGGGAGTCCTCATCGCTGTCGGCAAGGGACTGTATGACGCTTCTGGGAATGTTCACCACAGCAATCCCAGCTGTTCCCTGGGCAAGATTCCATACAAGGGCATTCCAGGCGACTTTTCTGAGCCAGTGGGATGGCGTATCACTTCACCAAAAAGTCTGCATGCCAAGAAGGATCCGCCAGGGCTTAGCATGGTGGACAGCACCAGAAAATATGTCGCGGGGCATGCCCCTCAGCCCCGGAGGCTGGATTCAGATAACCTCGGGTGCCAGTCTCCGGGGCTGGGACGCTCACTGCCCCGGCAGACAAGTACAAGGCGTATGAGGCAAGATGGAAACCAGACACTCCAACCTCTTAGAATTGCAAGCAGCATATCTGGCCCTGCGGGCCTTTGAGGATCTGGTTCAAGGGGCCCGGGTCAAACTGATGTTAGACAACAGAACGGTGGTGGCATATATAGCCAAACAAGGCGGAACCAAGAGCTTGCCGCTATTCCAAGTGGCGACCAAGATATTTGTCTGGGCTGAAGCACATTTGGAGGCCCTGACAGCAGCCTATATTCCGGGCAGCCAAAATTGCATTGCAGATCGTCTGAGTTGGGAGTTCCCCAACAAGAACGAGTGGGCACTGAGCGAAAAGGTCCTGGAAACAATCTTTTGCAAATGGGGGACACCCATGGTGGATCTAATGGCGACCCCAGACAATGCAAAGACACCCCAGTTTGTCTCAAGGTTCCACTGCAACGAAGTGATAGCCCAAGATGCCTTCTCTATTTCATGGGATTTTCCCCTAGTCTACCTTTTTCCACCGGTACCGATAGTAATGAAAACCCTGTTGAAAATTGCAAGGGAGAAGGTCCATGCAATTGTAATTCTACCCTTTTGGCCACGGAGACCATGGTCCCCTCTGCTCCTACAGATGATGGCAGTTCCCCCAATACATCTGCCACTGAAGAGAGACCTCCTTCAGCAGGGCCAGTAGTATCATCCCAATCCAGGCGATAAGAGCTCATTCTACCAGAGGGGTGGCAGCCTTGTCAAAGACATATGCAGGACCGCTAGCTGGAGTTCCTGCAAGACCTTCGCGAGGCATTAGTTTAGACATTACAATGGCTAATCCATCAAATTTCGGGAACGCCGTAGTATCGGCACCTTTTCAAGCAAAATAAAAGATTCACTAAAGCAGCATTTCCAGTTGTTGTCCAAGTCTTATATATATTTTCCCCACCCTAGTTGAGCTAAATTAAATCCCATGGTGTGCTGACGTGAGGCTGGCCAGGAAAACGGAAAATTGTTATTAATACCTACGGTAATTTTCCTTTCCTGGCCTGTCCTCACATCAGCACAGCTCTTTTCCCTCCCTATAAGCCTGTCGTCCGCCAGTTAAGTGGAACAAGGGTATGGGAGGAGGGGCCCCCTATTTATCAGCTAAGAAAAAAGGTGGTACTGGAGGACCCGAGGAGGGATTAACCCATGGTGTGTTGACGTGAGGACAGGCCAGGAAAGGAAAATTACTGTAGGTATTAATAACAATTTTCCGTTATCTTGTAGTACAATATCATACTCCTTCTTTTAATCAAAAACAGGATAAACTATATTGTACCGCCACTTAAAGTTATAAATAGCTGGGCATGTCTGCGGTTTATTCAGACCCTACAGACTGCAATATTCTTGATTGTATACAGCAGAGAAAATTAAACAAATCATGAAAATTAGATATACATGTAAAAATACATCAATTATTATGTTGGTGACAATAATGACTGTGCTTAATTATTCCTAAAATGTAGTCAGATGTAGAACTATGAGTTGCTAAAACAAATTAATTTTTATAGTATGCCGATCGATGGCCGCAAGAACAGCTAGTTTTCAACTTCAAATGCTGAGTAATACATGTTTTTATATTCACTTGGTTAGTGCATGCTTTCATCTGGATTGGCTCAGGAAAGAGTCACACCATGGCATTAAGGAACCTTTTAATGAGATCATTATTGGATACAGACAATTCTGTCAGGTCACACAGAGCTGACACCTGAACTTTCTGCGTGCTAAATCTCAGACCTTGAATATATCTGAAGAGATTTAGTATTTAATTTTTTCTAGATCAGGATCATCATTATCTTTGTATTTCTCTTTTTTATTAATATGTTTTTGAAGTTGATTCCTTACTGGGTGCCAGCATAATGTTAATTAATAATAATTGCATTCGTCCAACTCCCCTAACTGCAAATGCAAAAAGAACCATGACGTGAAATACAGCAGTGGCATTACTAAGGAAAAACAATTGTCCCCAACCACTTCCCTTTACTCACTAGGCCATCCCCACCAACTTTCATGAGATACCAGCAAATAACCAGACCATGCAATGAAATTGGAATCAAATTTACCACAGCAGCCATGTTATTAACAACCAACAAGCACACCAAAACATTCCTTTAAAACAGAAACATGGTAAAGATTGCAGTTCTTTGAAAGCACTAAGCACATATCCTGTTTCTGTATCTGTGGAACCACTTAAATATAACAGGCCCCTGCCTTGTGGACAATCTCCCAAGGAAACTTTAGTGGCACAAATTTCTAGCTAACCAACTATTGACCACAAAAAGACAAAGATATCATACTTAAAGTGGAGTTCCACCCATAAATATAACATTACATCAGTAGTTTTAAAAAAATGTCATTAGTCCTCTAAGAAATTTTTTATTTTTTTTTAGATGCCTTCAAAGTGTTGTTGCTAGGCAGAATAGTTAATCTTCCCTCTTCCTGCACCTAGGTGCTTAAGCTTCCTAACCTACACCGCACAGACTCCTGGGAATGTAGTGGGTGTAACTTTCCAGGAGTCTGTGCACTCCCCAGTCTCGAAGAATTATGTGACTTGGACAGTACAGGTGCTGAAACCTGATCTGAAACCTATTACACTGCTTGTGCAGCACTGAGCATGTGCGAGATCTGCAAGGCTGAAATCCAGGAAGTCATACAGTCTGGCTTCATGATGCCCACACTTAAGATGGCCCCTGTCAATTTCTATTTTATAAAGTGTCTAAATGCTGTAACAACCTAACAAAACTGACCTTAGTTTACAGACTAACTTTACTAGGATACATTAAGCTTGTGTATTACAGGGGTATTTATATTTAAAAAGTGAAATTGTGGCCGGAACTCCGCTTTAAGATGGTTCCCCAGTCATTAAACTAGCACCCGTTTTACTCCAAAGACCCCCAAACTGACAGGTTGTATGCCGTTCGGTGGGGGATCGGCTTGAGGAAAACCCGGAGGCAGGTTATCCAAAAAACTTGAACGAACCATTGGGGATCTGGTGACCGGACATTGACAGGTACCCTTGCACTGTCAACCGGTGACCCCAACGTGATTTATTGGGAGGATTCGCTCTGCTGTTCACATTGTCAGCATTGAGCCTGTGGCAGAGGTTTCATCTGGCATCTTAATTTAATCAGAGCCAAGTCAGTGGCAGAGACTCCCAGCAACCTAAAGTGACGCCCTGGCTGCCAGGCCTGTGGCAGAGGTCTGTCCGGGGGCACTTCACCCACTCTGGCTAGAGTGGCGACGTATCGTTACAGCTGAAAAAAAACAGGATTGCTTTTCCTTATCCAAGGCCTGATACTGCAAAGTTACTTTATTTCATCAACCTTTCCTGTCTACCTCAAGTTGATGTTGGTCGTGTTGGGCCAAGAAAATAAAGCATTCAGAAAACTTCAACTACAGATTGGACATTCAGTTTTTGCTCTGCTCACTACCTTCACCCCTAGACATCACATAGAGGTAACTTAATACGCTGATCCCAAATCAATCAGCGGCTCCTGAGGGGGTAGCGCTACACGTGGGGGCTCATCCGGGATTCAGCTGTTACCTCTGGCAACGGAATTCGTGAGTAAAGATCTATTAAAGAGCGAAGAGTGTCGTGTTTTGAACTGTCCGGTAACGAGGGAGTTAACCTCAAACAGCTAAGCTTGGGCGTACGTGCAGCAGAGCACGCGCCTGAAACGTGTCCAGACAAGTTCTTCAAGTGGGAGGAGTCACCAGACGTATAACAGAGTCTTCGCGACATTTCAGCAGATCAACGCCTACCAGCAAGAGAGAAGGAGAAACCACGTAGCAATGTTTGCTTTCTTGCAACCGAGCGTTGTTGCCCAGCGATTGAGGCCCCCTACTACTTCACCGGGGGTATCCAACATGTTTGCTCCTCCTGGAGTGCCCGTGACTGACACGGGAATTCGCATGTCCACCAAAGGTGCACCAGTTTGTGCTCTTGTCGAGCGGAGGATCGGAGATGCTGGGGCTGTCCTGCCCTCGCTGCGAGGTACTTTCGATCCAGTGCCAGAAGTGCCAGGCCTACCTTTTTGTTGCCAAATCACCCGCTAAAACTCCTAGGGAGTACAGGGTGGACTATGTCACGGGAGTTGTCACCGCGGAGGAGGAAGCCACATGGCCAGAGCCATCCCCGTCGGTGGAAATCGTGAAGTCGGATGCTCCCATCGTTGAGGTCATCTCGGTCTCATCAATCCTGACCCTTCAACGGCTACCCCGCCATCCTGCTCACCGGAGGTAAGCCCTATGACCGAGAAAGACCGGGGAGATGACCCAACCAGCGTGACCAGTGCAACTGATGTGACCAGTACCCAGGCCAAGACCACATCAGAGACCGCGACCTCTACAGCAATCTTTGTGGTGTGCCTCTATAGGAGCACGGCCTGCTCCAGCCTCCCGCAGCCGCGGTCGAGGCCTACTTACTCAACGTTCCTTGCCGGACTGGCCAAGGGACCCTACAGCCAAACCCTGCAATTACTTGCCAGCGGAGGAACTGAACTCATCGGACTTTGACTCGCTCTCCGACGATGGTGATCTTAACGATGACATGTTTGAGCCGATGTTTCCGGAGTCCCAGGGCTTCGGAGGATCCGGTGCCCTCTACGGTACCCGGAGGAGGAAGAAACGCTCCGGCCGGAGCGCATCGCATGGGTCCCAACAGTCGTCTATATACATTCCGCAGCTAACCTGGGGGGTCAGTGAGTCTCTTTCTGTTGTTTCACTCACTGCCCCCATGCCCCTTGCCATGCCTGCTCTAAAGAGGGCACCAGATGCTATAGTGCTGCCGGGACGCGGAGACCCACGTACTTTGCCTAATTTGGCCAGGCTGCAGCGCCTGGTAATTCAGAAGATTGCTGCCAATCATGGGTATGAGTACCCCTATGTGCCACCTTCCCTTCTACGCCAGATTGATCAGGAACGGGAAGCATGGTGTTGGGCCAAGAAAATAAAGCATTCAGAAAACTTCAACTACAGATTGGACATTCAGTTATTGCTCTGCTCACTACCTTCACCCCTAGACATCACATAGAGGTAACGTAATACGCCGATCCCAAATCAATCAGCGGCTCCTGAGCGGCTTATTATGGTATTCCTGAATAGATGAGGGGCACAGTAATTTAGGCTAAGGGTAGGAACAGGAAAAAGAATGGGAGAAAGTCCTGTATACAAAAATAACTTTGGTCCATAATTCAGGGCAAGCCTTCATGGGGAAAATGAAAGCAGACTCCAAATATGTAAAGGAAAAAAGAAAAGGTTAGGAAAAATTATCCAGGCTAGCAGGCTGGTGTTGGAGTGCAGCGTCGGGTGTAATGATGTCGCAGAGAATGCTTGAGAAATGAGTTCGACTGCTACTCAGACCGCATGCTCCGAAACATCGTCACTACTGCCCGTGACGTCATTACGACCGACGTTGCGCTCCAACACCAGCCTGCTAGCCTGGATCAAGCCTCGGTCTCAGTACCCCGGCTACCTGGATTTCCTGGCAAACGAGTGGACTGTCCTCACAGATACAGACAGCTGCAGGAGAGCAGAAAGAGCCGTAACACCACAGACGGACGTCACTGAAGGGTCAGAATAAAGACATATGCCGGATTAACAGAATTTCAGATGTAAGTGGATATATGCACCTGTTGTTAATTAAAAATGTGATTTTTCCTAACCTGGGGGCGCCTTTTTTTTTCCTTTAGATTGCACACAGGTGGACATCATTTCACTAATTATGTGACATATGAAGGTCATTGGTTGCACCAGAGCTTTCTATGGGCTTCATAACAAAGGGGGTGAATACATACGCACATGGCAATTATCATTTTTTTATTTCTGAAAATTTATTTTATGTATATATTTTTCAAATTTTACTTCACCAACTTAGACTATTGTGTTCTGATCCATCACATATTGTAACGGAATGACCCGTGACACCCAGAGACTTTTGAAGGATGGGGGGGTACTCCTGTGCCAGCGTCACTAATGACTCGTGGGTCTAGGGTCACCCTGTGCCCCTTTTGGGCATAGGGGGCCAAATCCTCAAAAGGGATACGCAGGCGGAATTGCTGTTCAGCCTGTGTATCCCTGTGCCTATCTTTGGAACTGATCCTCAGAAGCAGTTTTCCAAAGATAGGCAGAAGATCCGACATCTGTAAGAGACTTACACTGTCGGATCTTAGGATGCAGTACCGCATCCGCCGCTGGGGGCATTTCGTGTCGAAATGCCGCTTTGCGTATGCAAATGAGGACTTACGGAGATCCACAAAGCTTTTCAGCTTTGTGTTTTCTGCGTAAGTTTACGTTTGCATACGTAAAATTAGTTCTGCTTTTACAAAGTGTAAACTAGTTACACCATGTAAAAACTTTTTTTAAAATTTAGATTTTTTTTTTCGGCGCGTAACTTTTTTTTTTACCCGACGCAATTTTTTTGTCCCGTCGCAATCCACAAAGCCCGACGTAACGTAATTTTGCGCGCTGCCCGTCGGGAAAATGACGTCACGAGCATGCGCAGTACGGCCGGCGCGGGAGCGCGCCTCATTTAAATTGTCATCGCCCCCTGGAGAAGAGGACCGCCTTGCGCCGGGAGAATTTAAGTTACACGGCCTGAAATTTCTAGGTAAGTGCTTTGTGGATCGGGCACTTAGGTAGAAATTTTAAGGCAGTGTAACTTAAATGGGAAAAGATAAGTTAGGCAGGATCTTTGAGGATTTGGCCCAGGGTGACTGATAAATGATAATTCATGTTTTGCAGGATATCTTGGAATATTAAAAGTTGTTAAAGTCTGACTCCAAATGGAGTGTTTTCATTCAATGGGGGGACACATGCTTTTGAGGTGTTAATTTTGTCTGCTCCTAGACATTCCATTGTGTGATGCTAATACTGTTTGTGTTCATTGTGCTAATTAAGTCTGAAAGGTCAGATGTCTCCTTTCAGGGGTAGGGAATTAGCATGTCAATTATGTTTAGTAAAGGAATGTGTTTTGTGTAACAGGTGAGGGGAACTTGTCGGAGACAGGACGTCTGGGGGATAATTAACTCACCTGAATGTCATTATCTAAAAGAATGTGATTGCAGCCCCATTGTTTGATGTGTGGGTGGAGTGTGTCTTTGTTCCTTTGATTACTGTAACATGCTTGTACTGTATATAAGAAAGCTAAGGAACCATTAAAGTCATTCATACATTTTGAAACCAGAGAACAGACCGTATGTCTCGTTTATTCTGGGGAAATCCATATGGATCGTGTCTGCTGGATTGTCGGACTATCGGATAAGCTGTCGTGGGTTGATGTAATGGGAATATCGTAAACGGTGGTGAACGTTACACATATAATTCAGATTAAAAAAACATTGAACTAAAGGCTGTAATCTAACAAAATAGGTAAAAAGCCAAGGGGGTGAATACTTCTGCAAGGCACTGTATTTATAAGTGATATAGATTCTGGGATTACAAGTACCATGTCTTTACATATGACACCAAGCTATGCAGTGTAATAACATCCTTACATTATGTCTCCAACTTACAAGCCAACCTCAATGTGCTGTTTAATTGGGCAACTATGTGGCAAATTAGGTTTAATGTTAATGAATGTAAAGTTATGCACTTGGGGCTAAGAATGTGCATGCATGGGGGCGTGGCCAGGATTTGAAATCGAGAGGACGTCCTGATTAAATCCTGCCAGCTATCTGGGCTCCTTTTCTCCCTTCTTGAAGCATATTCCTGAAATCCTGGGTTCCAAGAAGACACAGGGCACTCTGCAGGCTCCTCCGCTTTCTCCGGGAGAGCTGTGATCCTCTCGAAAACCTTACTAGCAAGCTGTGACGGGAGTCACTTTGGGTGGGGGATTTAATGGAACCCAGCTTACCTCAGAGAGCACTAGAATCTCCTTGTCCAGCTCCCCTGGCCCCTCCTATGTGTAAGTCATCCTGTGTCTATTAGGGGCACAGGGTGACCAAGAACCCCAGTATGATCTGCCCTATATTGTATATTTTCTCATATACTTTTGTAGACTCTTTACTACATTTGAGGTGTGGCTGTATCACATTAATCTATTGTTTGTGTCTGCCTTGGGAGCGACCTATTATGGGATGTATATGTGTATATGGATTAGCTGTGAAGATGAAGGGGGGAATTCCTCCAACAGCTCTCCCTACTGATAGGACAGTATACTGATGAGAAGTTTGAATACACCTGTGTCATGCTACTGGCGAGGGTAAATGTAACGGAATGACCTGTGACACCCAGAGACTTTTGAAGGATGGGGGTACTCCTGTGCCAGCGTCACTGATGACTCTTGGGTCACCCTGTGCCCCTTTTGGGCATAGGGTGACTGATAAATGATAAGTCATGTTTTGCAGGATATCTTGGAATATTACAGTTTGATTTCATGCTGACCCACAACCGGTCAATAAGAGTGTCTACTTTAATGCTTAGGAAAATTGGTGGGTAGGGGGCGCTGATATTAATAAAAAATCCAATAGGAAGTAGCAATAAAGTGCCTGTGCAAACAATGCAAAAAATGTGAAAAATGTGTGAAACCGTAAAATATCAATAAGTAAAGTTCCTAATAAGGATCATAATACTTGTCATATGTGTGCCAAACAGCAAGTAAATAAAGTGCATGTGCAATTTATATAAACAGGAGAAATAAGTGCATAAACCTTGAATGTAAATCACAGAAAACCTGAACATATGTGCACTATACAGTAAATATATTGAATTAAAATATGTGTGCACTGAGTGCCCAAAAAAGGGAAAAATTGCGTAAAAAACAAAAAACAAAAAACCAAAGCAATATTTTTAAATTATGAAAGTTTCGTAAACTGTAAACCAGTGAAAAATCACAAAGAAAAGTCCATAATCATAAGTTATATATGTCCATAAATTCCTTAATCTTTACTACTTGTGTGGTAAGTTGCAGAGGAGCAGGAATTACACCTTCACCAATCCTATCACCCAAACGTGCATAAAGGATGGCCCCTTACCGCATGTAGTTGACCTTTTTAACTAAAAAAAGATCAAATAAAGCTTTGCTGTCACCCTGGACAGATTGTGGATGGTCTGAAGTTCCTATGGGTCAGCTTAGTAGGACATCATGAAAAAAATATAAAGCAGAGAGATGCCGCCATAGCATATTATCATTTATTAAAATTATTAAAACAAAGCAAGTGACGAGTGGAGGCTTACTTTACAAGTGCCCACATCCCGGCACTGAGGCTTTGGGCTTGAATCAGAGAAGTACGATCCTGAGGACCTGTTCCGTAGAGAGTGATGTCCGCGCTGGAGTGTTCTACGGCGTGCGTTCCACCTTGCAGAAGCCGAGAACCAGCTGGACAGGAAGCTGTGCGTGATCTGCGTGTCGCCTCGACGTACGTTTCAGTAATCCGTCATCAGGAAGCGCGCAGAGTCACGCACAAGACCAGATTTAAATAGGTCTGTCAATCAGCGATAGATAGTGGCGTGCCGTTGAAAGCCTCAGTCTCGGTTACTTGGCAACCAGTAAACATCATACAAAAATGCACTGGCAAGCGGTATTCAAACGACTAATACGATATCAAGACTAAATAGTCCATAAATACAACTTGTACTGACTTTTAAATATGACTTTGAGTATAATGGCAGTAAAAGTTACATAATAAGCAACAGGCATAGAGGACAGATGTAAAATTAGTCTAATACCTGTCGCAGAGAATGTCATTAAAACTAAACCAAGGAGATAATCCATAATACATACATAAAATTGTGTTAAAATTATACACAGAAATAATTTTATTCAAATTGCATAAAAATATATATATATATATAAAAAATATATACATAAAATTTTTTTTTTTTTTTTGTTCTTTGCAATAAATGCACCAAAATGCAAAAAATTCAAAAATTGCAAAAAAACTCAAAAATAAAGGGGAAAGGAAGGGGTTAAGGAGAAAAACGTAATTCCCTAGTAAGGACTACTAATTGATCATTCGTTGTTCAAAAAACAATTAAGATCAAGTTCGATATTGAGACCCAGTGGTCGCATGGTCCTCAGACGGTGCAGCCACTGGGTCTCGTTTTGGGACACTGCTCGAGTTAAATGTGTACCCCTCCAATGACTACTAATCCTATCTATACCATAAAATGTCATTTTACTGGGGTCTCTATTATGGAATAAGTCGAAGTGTTTTGATACACTATGATTAGGGTAGCCTTTAACAATATTGGCTACGTGCTCATTTATCCTTATTTTGAGCTCTCTGGTGGTTCTGCCCACATATTGGAAAGTGCACGGGCACTCCAAAACGTATGTTACGTACCTAGAGTGGCACGTAATAAAGGGTTTTATAGTGTACTCTAACTTGGTCACACTAGAGCTGAATTTGGTGACCTTACGACCTTTCCTATTAGTTGTCTTACATGATCTGCAACGAGTGCAGTAATGAAACCCTGTGGTGTCCAAGAAAGTAAGAGGTCTTTCCGGAGGGTCGGGGACGTTGCCTGCTATTTGGTTTCTAAGGCCTGGGGCCTTACGATAGATAAAATTAGGTTTAGAAGGTAACAATTTAGACAAATCATTGTCTTTCAGAAGGATGGGCCAAAATTGTTTGAATATCTTTTCCACATGCTTATATTGTCTGTGAAAACCGGATAAGAAAGAAATTTGTCCCTGATAGGGGGGTTTGGGTTTGGATTCAAGCAACATGTCTCTGACCTCTTTTTTAGTGTCAAGCAATATGGTTTGTGAATAGCCTTTAGCGACAAACCTATTGGTAAGAATATCTGCCTGTTGCTCAAAATCAACAATGTCATCACAGTTGCGACGGATCCGCATGAATTGCCCCTTAGGGACCGCTCCCAACCATTTGGGGTGGTGGCAACTGGTAATTGGGACATAGCCATTCCTGTCGGTGGACTTAAAAAACGTTCTGGTACAGATTTTATTATTTTTCTTCGTTAAAGTCAAATCTAAATAGTTAACAGTGACCAAACTGAATGCAGCTGTAAAACTCAGACCATACTGGTTGGTGTTCATTTGTGATATGAAAACTTCCAGTGATTGTTCAGACCCCTCCCATAGCATAAAAATGTCATCTATGTAACGTTTGTAGTATGTTAATGATTTGTCAGGTTCTCTAAATATAGTCTCCTCCTCCCATTTATCCAGAACTAAATTTGCAACGCTAGGGGCATAGCGAGCCCCCATCGCAACTCCTCTTATTTGTTTGTAAAACTGGTTTTGTGCCCAAAAATAGTTATTACTCATTGCCAAAAGGAGGCCCTGTACCAAAAATGAGATCTGAGGCTCTTGTAATGTGGATTTACTAAGAAAGGCCTCTCTTACAGCCACAATAGCATCGGACTGCACAATGTTGGTATATAAAGATTCCACATCAATTGTTACCAACCAGGTATTGTCAGTAACTAAGATATCTGCTAGGGACTTGATGAGTTCCCTGCTATCTTTCAAATAGGCTTTGCCTGTTAATACCATAGGCTGCAAAAAAATATCTAGATATTCTCCAGTTCTTGCGAATAGCGAATCAATTCCACTTAGTATTGGTCGCCCTGGAGGTTTAGTCCTGTGTTTGTGAATTTTTGGGATGATATACAGCACCGGGGTACGCGGGACCTTGGGAACCAAATATGATGCCTCTTGCTGGGTCAATATGGTTTCAGATACACCACTATCGACCCAGCAAGTGAGTTTCTCCTTCAGTTTAGTCATAGGATCTCCTGGTAGGAGCAGGTAGGTAGTGGTGTCACTTAAAAGGCGTTGGAGTTCTGCGTAGTAATCCTCTTTTTTGAGAAGCACTACTCCTCCACCTTTGTCAGCCGGTCGAACCACCACATTCTTGTTACTTTCTAATCTTTTTATACCTTCTGTCACCATTTGGTTGTTGTGTTTAGCTTTGTTTACCTCTATTTCTCTAACTTTATCCTGAACCATATTCTTGAACACCTCTATATGATGGTGTGTGCCCTTATTAGGGTTAAAAACAGAGTTGTTTTTCAACCCACTGTGTTGATAAACTGTAGAAGAAGGTTGGGCTGGGTTATTAATCTGTTGAGCAAAATGTTTTTTGATATTTAGTTTTCTGATAAACTTTTCAATATCTAAAAAAACATTAAATTTTTCAATATTTTTGTTGGGGGCAAACTTAAGGCCTTTCGAAAGGACCACAAGTTCAGCTTGAGAAAGTTCGACCTCTGCTAAATTGAAGATCCCTTCATCTAGTTGTCCCGGGGGCGTTTTCTTTCTGGTTCCCCCTCTTTTACCTCTTGGTCTAGTTTTTCTATGGTACTCTTGGTAGTGGCCGGGGGAATTTTGTAAGGTTCTTTCCATCCCCTCCATTCCCCCGCTTGCTGGTTATGTTGTTGTTGTGCAGGTCTACCTCTATGCCCACCTCTATAGTGACCTCGTGGAGGTCTGGGGGCATGGTATTGTTGGTTCTGCTGATAATAAGCATTGGAAGAGTCCATAGGTCTATAATCCAAAGGGGCAAATTTATTATGAGTGGGAATCATATAGGGGGGGGGGGGATATTGATAATCATTGGGAGTAGGATAATGGTTCATTTGTGAAACGTTCTCACCTCCAGTAGGATAAAAATGGTTGGGTTGGGATGGGGTCCTAGGTTTTTTAGGGGTATGGTTTTTAGGAGTATGTATTTTGGGTTTAGGTTTAAAAGTGGCCTGAGTAACCGTATTGGGTGCTCTATCGCTCCTCTCTATGGAAATGTCTGGTGTTTCAGTGGAACTAGAAACGACTTGCCATTTATATACTTTCTGATCACTATAGTCTGTGATATCTCTCTGATATTTTTTAAGTTTTTTGTTTTTGGTGTCACTATCGTATTTAGATAGATGTATCTGGAGAGCCTGAGCTCTTTCAGAAAACGCTTTTGTATTCATAAAAGGTTCCATTAGTTTTTTAAGATCTGCAATGTTGGCCTCAATTAAAATATTTTTGGATTTTCTTCTTCTAACCATGAGCTGTAGTAATTTTTGCTCGCAAGCATTAAAAAATTGGAACCACTCGTCTTGCAACGAGAGATCTTCAATGCCATCATTTGGATAAACATCCCACCTCAAACTGCGAGGGGTGAGGTTTTTGCTGATGTATATCTCAAAAGAGGCTATATCCCACCACAACCTAATCTGCTTCTCCATATTAAGTTGGAGTAGTTTAAACCCTCTTTCGAGGTCTAGATTAGGGGTGGGTTTTTCTTGGAAGATTTCTTCTAAATTGGTCTGGCGACCTTGCATAAAATTAAAAACGTCCATGGCTGCGTAGAGAAACTAAAGAATTTAGCTAGACAATGGAATAAAGATCTCGCGCCAAAAATATAATATAAAACTAAAACAAAAAATGTATATATAGAATAGCTGCTCCCCAAACAATTCAAATAAGAATAAATTCAAATGAGAATGGACATGTGAAGGAAAATTGGTGGGTAGGGGGCGCTGATATTAATAAAAAATCCAATAGGAAGTAGCAATAAAGTGCCTGTGCAAACAATGCAAAAAATGTGAAAAATGTGTGAAACCGTAAAATATCAATAAGTAAAGTTCCTAATAAGGATCATAATACTTGTCATATGTGTGCCAAACAGCAAGTAAATAAAGTGCATGTGCAATTTATATAAACAGGAGAAATAAGTGCATAAACCTTGAATGTAAATCACAGAAAACCTGAACATATGCGCACTATACAGTAAATATATTGAATTAAAATATGTGTGCACTGAGTGCCCAAAAAAGGGAAAAATTGCGTAAAAAACAAAAAGCCAAAGCAATATTTTTAAATTATGAAAGTTTCGTAAACTGTAAACCAGTGAAAAATCACAAAGAAAAGTCCATAATCATAAGTTATATATGTCCATAAATTCCTTAATCTTTACTACTTGTGTGGTAAGTTGCAGAGGAGCAGGAATTACACCTTCACCAATCCTATCACCCAAACGTGCATAAAGGATGGCCCCTTACCGCATGTAGTTGACCTTTTTAACTAAAAAAAGATCAAATAAAGCTTTGCTGTCACCCTGGACAGATTGTGGATGGTCTGAAGTTCCTATGGGTCAGCTTAGTAGGACATCATGAAAAAAATATAAAGCAGAGAGATGCCGCCATAGCATATTATCATTTATTAAAATTATTAAAACAAAGCAAGTGACGAGTGGAGGCTTACTTTACAAGTGCCCACATCCCGGCACTGAGGCTTTGGGCTTGAATCAGAGAAGTACGATCCTGAGGACCTGTTCCGTAGAGAGTGATGTCCGCGCTGGAGTGTTCTACGGCGTGCGTTCCACCTTGCAGAAGCCGAGAACCAGCTGGACAGGAAGCTGTGCGTGATCTGCGTGTCGCCTCGACGTACGTTTCAGTAATCCGTCATCAGGAAGCGCGCAGAGTCACGCACAAGACCAGATTTAAATAGGTCTGTCAATCAGCGATAGATAGTGGCATGCCGTTGAAAGCCTCAGTCTCGGTTACTTGGCAACCAGTAAACATCATACAAAAATGCACTGGCAAGTGGTATTCAAACGACTAATACGATATCAAGACTAAATAGTCCATAAATACAACTTGTACTGACTTTTAAATATGACTTTGAGTATAATGGCAGTAAAAGTTACATAATAAGCAACAGGCATAGAGGACAGATGTAAAATTAGTCTAATACCTGTCGCAGAGAATGTCATTAAAACTAAACCAAGGAGATAATCCATAATACATACATAAAATTGTGTTAAAATTATACACAGAAATAATTTTATTCAAATTGCATAAAAAATATATATATATATAAAAAATATATACATAAAATTTTTTATTTTTTTTGTTCTTTGCAATAAATGCACCAAAATGCAAAAAATGCAAAAATTGAAAAAAAACTCAAAAATAAAGGGGAAAGGAAGGGGTTAAGGAGAAAAACGTAATTCCCTAGTAAGGACTACTAATTGATCATTCGTTGTTCAAAAAACAATTAAGATCAAGTTCGATATTGAGACCCAGTGGTCGCATGGTCCTCAGACGGTGCAGCCACTGGGTCTCGTTTTGGGACACTGCTCGAGTTAAATGTGTACCCCTCCAATGACTACTAATCCTATCTATACCATAAAATGTCATTTTACTGGGGTCTCTATTATGGAATAAGTCGAAGTGTTTTGATACACTATGATTAGGGTAGCCTTTAACAATATTGGCTACGTGCTCATTTATCCTTATTTTGAGCTCTCTGGTGGTTCTGCCCACATATTGGAAAGTGCACGGGCACTCCAAAACGTATGTTACGTACCTAGAGTGGCACGTAATAAAGGGTTTTATAGTGTACTCTAACTTGGTCACACTAGAGCTGAATTTGGTGACCTTACGACCTTTCCTATTAGTTGTCTTACATGATCTGCAACGAGTGCAGTAATGAAACCCTGTGGTGGAGTGGTTCCAATTTTTTAATGCTTGCGAGCAAAAATTACTACAGCTCATGGTTAGAAGAAGAAAATCCAAAAATATTTTAATTGAGGCCAACATTGCAGATCTTAAAAAACTAATGGAACCTTTTATGAATACACAAGCGTTTTCTGAAAGAGCTCAGGCTCTCCAGATACATCTATCTAAATACGATAGTGACACCAAAAACAAAAAACTTAAAAAATATCAGAGAGATATCACAGACTATAGTGATCAGAAAGTATATAAATGGCAAGTCGTTTCTAGTTCCACTGAAACACCAGACATTTCCATAGAGAGGAGCGATAGAGCACCCAATACGGTTACTCAGGCCACTTTTAAACCTAAACCCAAAATACATACTCCTAAAAACCATACCCCTAAAAAACCTAGGACCCCATCCCAACCCAACCATTTTTATCCTACTGGAGGTGAGAACGTTTCACAAATGAACCATTATCCTACTCCCAATGATTATCAATATCCCCCCCCTATATGATTCCCACTCATAATAAATTTGCCCCTTTGGATTATAGACCTATGGACTCTTCCAATGCTTATTATCAGCAGAACCAACAATACCATGCCCTCAGACCTCCACGAGGTCACTATAGAGGTGGGCATAGAGGTAGACCTGCACAACAACAACATAACCAGCAAGCGGGGGAATGGAGGGGATGGAAAGAACCTTACAAAATTCCCCCGGCCACTACCAAGAGTACCATAGAAAAACTAGACCAAGAGGTAAAAGAGGGGGAACCAGAAAGAAAACGCCCCCGGGACAACTAGATGAAGGGATCTTCAATTTAGCAGAGGTCGAACTTTCTCAAGCTGAACTTGTGGTCCTTTCGAAAGGCCTTAAGTTTGCCCCCAACAAAAATATTGACAAATTTAATGTTTTTTTAGATATTGAAAAGTTTATCAGAAAACTAAATATCAAAAAACATTTTGCTCAACAGATTAATAACCCAGCCCAACCTTCTTCTACAGTTTATCAACACAGTGGGTTGAAAAACAACTCTGTTTTTAACCCTAATAAGGGCACACACCATCATATAGAGGTGTTCAAGAATATGGTTCAGGATAAAGTTAGAGAAATAGAGGTAAACCAAGCTAAACACAACAACCAAATGGTGACAGAAGGTATAAAAAGATTAGAAAGTAACAAGAATGTGGTGGTTCGACCGGCTGACAAAGGTGGAGGAGTAGTGCTTCTCAAAAAAGAGGATTACTACGCAGAACTCCAACGCCTTTTAAGTGACACCACTACCTACCTGCTCCTACCAGGAGATCCTATGACTAAACTGAAGGAGAAACTCACTTGCTGGGTCGATAGTGGTGTATCTGAAACCATATTGACCCAGCAAGAGGCATCATATTTGGTTCCCAAGGTCCCGCGTACCCCGGTGCTGTATATCATCCCAAAAATTCACAAACACAGGACTAAACCTCCAGGGCGACCAATACTAAGTGGAATTGATTCGCTATTCGCAAGAACTGGAGAATATCTAGATATTTTTTTGCAGCCTATGGTATTAACAGGCAA
Organism: Rana temporaria; assembly: GCF_905171775.1. Classification (NCBI taxonomy): domain Eukaryota; kingdom Metazoa; phylum Chordata; class Amphibia; order Anura; family Ranidae; genus Rana; species Rana temporaria. The sequence continues at coordinate 361,560,270 of NC_053489.1, forward strand.
AGCCTATTTGAAAGATAGCAGGGAACTCATCAAGTCCCTAGCAGATATCTTAGTTACTGACAATACCTGGTTGGTAACAATTGATGTGGAATCTTTATACACCAACATTGTGCAGTCCGATGCTATTGTGGCTGTAAGAGAGGCCTTTCTTAGTAAATCCACATTACAAGAGCCTCAGATCTCATTTTTGGTACAGGGCCTCCTTTTGGCAATGAGTAATAACTATTTTTGGGCACAAAACCAGTTTTACAAACAAATAAGAGGAGTTGCGATGGGGGCTCGCTATGCCCCTAGCGTTGCAAATTTAGTTCTGGATAAATGGGAGGAGGAGACTATATTTAGAGAACCTGACAAATCATTAACATACTACAAACGTTACATAGATGACATTTTTATGCTATGGGAGGGGTCTGAACAATCACTGGAAGTTTTCATATCACAAATGAACACCAACCAGTATGGTCTGAGTTTTACAGCTGCATTCAGTTTGGTCACTGTTAACTATTTAGATTTGACTTTAACGAAGAAAAATAATAAAATCTGTACCAGAACATTTTTAAAAGGCCACCGACAGGAATGGCTATGTCCCAATTACCAGTTGCCACCACCCCAAATGGTTGGGAGCGGTCCCTAAGGGGCAATTCATGCGGATCCGTCGCAACTGTGATGACATTGTTGATTTTGAGCAACAGGCAGATATTCTTACCAATAGGTTTGTCGCTAAAGGCTATTCACAAACCATATTGCTTGACACTAAAAAAGAGGTCAGAGATATGGATAGAAACATGTTGCTTGAATCCAAACCCAAACCCCCCTATCAGGGACAAATTTCTTTCTTATCCGGTTTTCACAGACAATATAAGCATGTGGAAAAGATATTCAAACAATTTTGGCCCATCCTTCTGAAAGACAATGATTTGTCTAAATTGTTACCTTCTAAACCTAATTTTATCTATCGTAAGGCCCCAGGCCTTAGAAACCAAATAGCAGGCAACGTCCCCGACCCTCCGGAAAGACCTCTTACTTTCTTGGACACCACAGGGTTTCATTACTGCACTCGTTGCAGATCATGTAAGACAACTAATAGGAAAGGTCGTAAGGTCACCATATTCAGCTCTAGTGTGACCAAGTTAGAGTACACTATAAAACCCTTTATTACGTGCCACTCTAGGTACGTAACATACGTTTTGGAGTGCCCGTGCACTTTCCAATATGTGGGCAGAACCACCAGAGAGCTCAAAATAAGGATAAATGAGCACGTAGCCAATATTGTTAAAGGCTACCCTAATCATAGTGTATCAAAACACTTCGACTTATTCCATAATAGAGACCCCAGTAAAATGACATTTTATGGTATAGATAGGATTAGTAGTCATTGGAGGGGTACACATTTAACTCGAGCAGTGTCCCAAAACGAGACCCAGTGGCTGCACCGTCTGAGGACCATGCGACCACTGGGTCTCAATATCGAACTTGATCTTAATTGTTTTTTGAACAACGAATGATCAATTAGTAGTCCTTACTAGGGAATTACGTTTTTCTCCTTAACCCCTTCCTTTCCCCTTTATTTTTGAGTTTTTTTGCAATTTTTGCATTTTTTGCATTTTGGTGCATTTATTGCAAAGAACAAAAAAAAAAAAAAAAATTTATGTATATATTTTTTATATATATATATATTTTTTATGCAATTTGAATAAAATTATTTCTGTGTATAATTTTAACACAATTTTATGTATGTATTATGGATTATCTCCTTGGTTTAGTTTTAATGACATTCTCTGCGACAGGTATTAGACTAATTTTACATCTGTCCTCTATGCCTGTTGCTTATTATGTAACTTTTACTGCCATTATACTCAAAGTCATATTTAAAAGTCAGTACAAGTTGTATTTATGGACTATTTAGTCTTGATATCGTATTAGTCGTTTGAATACCGCTTGCCAGTGCATTTTTGTATGATGTTTACTGGTTGCCAAGTAACCGAGACTGAGGCTTTCAACGGCACGCCACTATCTATCGCTGATTGACAGACCTATTTAAATCTGGTCTTGTGCGTGACTCTGCGCGCTTCCTGATGACGGATTACTGAAACGTACGTCGAGGCGACACGCAGATCACGCACAGCTTCCTGTCCAGCTGGTTCTCGGCTTCTGCAAGGTGGAACGCACGCCGTAGAACACTCCAGCGCGGACATCACTCTCTACGGAACAGGTCCTCAGGATCGTACTTCTCTGATTCAAGCCCAAAGCCTCAGTGCCGGGATGTGGGCACTTGTAAAGTAAGCCTCCACTCGTCACTTGCTTTGTTTTAATAATTTTAATAAATGATAATATGCTATGGCGGCATCTCTCTGCTTTATATTTTTTTCATGATGTCCTACTAAGCTGACCCATAGGAACTTCAGACCATCCACAATCTGTCCAGGGTGACAGCAAAGCTTTATTTGATCTTTTTTTAGTTAAAAAGGTCAACTACATGCGGTAAGGGGCCATCCTTTATGCACGTTTGGGTGATAGGATTGGTGAAGGTGTAATTCCTGCTCCTCTGCAACTTACCACACAAGTAGTAAAGATTAAGGAATTTATGGACATATATAACTTATGATTATGGACTTTTCTTTGTGATTTTTCACTGGTTTACAGTTTACGAAACTTTCATAATTTAAAAATATTGCTTTGGTTTTTTGTTTTTTACGCAATTTTTCCCTTTTTTGGGCACTCAGTGCACACATATTTTAATTCAATATATTTACTGTATAGTGCACATATGTTCAGGTTTTCTGTGATTTACATTCAAGGTTTATGCACTTATTTCTCCTGTTTATATAAATTGCACATGCACTTTATTTACTTGCTGTTTGGCACACATATGACAAGTATTATGATCCTTATTAGGAACTTTACTTATTGATTTTTTACGGTTTCACACATTTTTCACATTTTTTGCATTGTTTGCACAGGCACTTTATTGCTACTTCCTATTGGATTTTTTATTAATATCAGCGCCCCCTACCCACCAATTTTCCTTCACATGTCCATTCTCATTTGAATTTATTCTTATTTGAATTGTTTGGGGAGCAGCTATTCTATATATACATTTTTTGTTTTAGTTTTATATTATATTTTTGGCGCGAGATCTTTATTCCATACTTTAATGCTTAACCTAGGCTGTTGAGATGCTAACTAAGTCTGCTATTATGGGATGTTAAAGTATCTTGCTGTAATTACATTCTGTGTCCATTTTACAAATTAAATCTGGAAGGTCAGATGTTTCCTTTCAGGGGTAGGGAATTAGCAATTATGTTTAGTAAACGAATGTGTTTCTGTGAAAAGTCTATTGATGATACTATGTGATAGGAATAGCAGGTGAGAGTCTGACTTCTCAGCTGTAGTAATTAGGTCATGTTAAATCGGTGCCAAAACGTCTGACATAGAAATGTGTATTATGCAGGTGAATCACTTAGTATCGGAGTCCGGACGTCTGGGGAATAATTAACTCAACTGAATGTCATTGTCTAAGAAAAGGTGTATTAAAGCCCCCCCATTGTGTGATGTGTGGGTGGAGAGTTTCATTGTCCCTGTAATTAACTGTAACTGCATAAAAAGCAAGTTCATACATTTTGAAACCAGTACCAGAGCTGTGTGAGTCTCGGTTATTCTGGGGAATGGAATGGATCATGTCTGTTGGATGGTTGGAGTGTCAGATAAGCTGTCGTGGCTGATGGAATGGGAATATCGTAAACGGTGGTGACTGTTACAGCCATGTTACGGCCATGTGTCATTATGCAAAGGAGGGGGATTTTCCTATGAGTGTATATCTCTGTGTGCCTCTTTTAAAAAAACAGTTCATGTTCCAGCTTTGCAGCCAAACAACTCCAGCCTAGTTTTTGGTTGTAATATATGGCTATAATATCTAATATCTATATTCAGACTAGAGGAAGTGGTATATTACAGAAGCACTCAAGTGGAGTGTGGGACGTTCCGTTACATTGGTGGCAGCAGTGGGATGCTTCTTTGTGGCTGGGACATTACAAGTTCTGACTAAGTTCTCAAGCATGACAAGACTAAGGGTGAACTGGTCCAAGTCCCAACTGCATGCTGTTGATCCAGACGTCAAACTTTGGCACCGCTGCTATATCTCAAGTAAGTGGATGAATTTCCATACTTGGGAGTACAAGTCTCGAGAGACGCTGCAAGTTTTATCCCATTAAATTTAAACCCGGTTTAAAACCCAGTGTTAAGGGGTTGTAAAGGTAAAAAAATGTTTCCTAAATAGCTTCCTTTACCTTAGTGCAGTCCTCCTTCACTTACCTCATGCTTCGATTTTGCTTTTAAATGTCCTTATTTCTTCTTAGAAATCCTCACTTCCTGTTCTTCTGTCTGTAACTCCACACAGTAATGCAAGGCTTTCTCCCTGGTGTGGTGTGTCGTGCTCGCCCCCTACCTTGGACTACAGGAGAGTCAGGACGCCTACTAACACACAGTTCCTTTCTCTATCTGCAACGTAGAGAGCGTCCTGACTCTCCTGTAGTCCAAGGGAGGGGGCAAGCATGACACTCCACACCAGGGAGAAAGCCTTGCATTACTGTGTGCAGTTAAAGACAGAAGAACAGGAAGTGAGCATTTCTCAGAAGAAATAAGGACATTTAAAAGCAAGATCGAAGGATGAGGTAAGTGAAGGAGGACTGCACTAAGGTAAAGGAAGCTATTTAGGGGAAGAAAATTGTACCTTTACAACCCCTCTAAGGCTAAGTTGAAAGCATGGGAGAACCTTCCCACAACTGATTCCTCATTCCTTTTTTATGCAACTAAACAAACTGTTCTATTCATTCCTTTGGGGCCTGAGCCTGCCTCGATTCAAATTAACCACCCTTATGCATCCTGTGTCGCAGGGGGGATTGGCGTTTCCGGATTGTCAGAAATATTTTTATTGCAGCCCAGCTGGTCACAGCGGTTTGGTGGCTGGTACCGGATGTGTCCAACCCCGCTGCAATCCAGGAGGTGGCAGTAGTCCGCTCCATGGAGGCACTGTCAAGTTTACCCCTCCGGGGAACCAAAGCTCCATATGATTTAACTCCCTCCATGCTCACGACCCTTCGGGTCTGGAACACAGGCTGGGTCTTGAAAGGTTTCTTCACAGTAAGAGCTGTAAAAATGTGGACTAGACTCCCTCAAAAGCTTGTTCTGGCCAGCTCAGTAGATTTAAAAATAGGGCTGGATTATTTTCTAAATTGACATGATACAACTGAATACATTTATAGGTAAAATTGACACTGTGAATATCTGATTCCCTCTTGGGGGATGAGGAAGATATATTTTTCCCTGCTGGAGCAAATTGGATCATGCTTTGCTGGGGTTTTTTGCCTTATTCTGGATCAACTGTGGGTATAGGATTGTGTATATGGGATTATAAGATTTTCTTTTTTTTCTTTTTTTTTCTTTTATTGGATGGTCTTTTTTCAACCTGACTAACTATGTAACTATATACAGTATCTCACAAAAGTGAGTACATCCCTCACATTTTTTGTAAATATTTTATTATACCTTTTCATGTGACAACACTGAAGAAATTACACTTTGCTACAATGTAAGTGAGTGTACAGCTTGTATAATATATGTGTATGTGTAAATTTGCTGTCCCTTCAAAATAACTCAACACACAGTCATTCATGTTTAAACCTCTGACAACAAAAGTGAATACACCCCTTAGTGAAAATGTCCACATTGGGCCCAAAATGTCAATATTTTGTGTGGCTACTATTATTCTCCAGCACTGCCTTAACCCTCTTGGGCATGTAGTTTACTAGAGCTTCTGAGGTTGCCACTGGAGTCCTCTTTGTAAGGATTGTTTTTATTTACTGCCGTGGAATGTTATTTATTGTGTATGGACCGCAGCTGCAGAGGCTTGTCAGGTCTAACCACCAGGTCACTCTCAATTTAGTTTAGAAAGTTTGGGGTTAAATCATCATATCCTCTAACCGATACCAACTCAAACTAGCTTATTACCTCATAAGCTGAAAAGGAAGGAATAATGAGTATACTCTTTTATGTGGACTATTAAGCGGATATTGAGATATTGATATTAGTGCATATACATCCTCAATAGATAGAAACTATATTGTTACTTCACAATAGAGTGGATCATAGATATAGGTATAGTCCATTTATATCATGAGACATATGTAATGTGAGACCACAGAAATCACCAATGTAACTAGTATCAATGTTGATAGGAAATCAGATTATATACCAAGATACTTGAGGTTCTGCTGAGAGCAGTAGTCCATGGGTTAAGCAACTAGTGATAATACTGACAGTTGAACAGATTGATTATCAAAGATACTTGCGGTTCTGCTGAGAGCAGTAGTCCATGGGGATTAAGATCCTGTCTGTATAGAGATTGTCAGCAGTGAAGATGTAATGAAAGGATCAGTGGATGTCAGGTAGAAGTCCTCTGAGGTCTGTGCTGTCCAAGCGCTGCTGACTGTAGATCAGGACTGGTCTCTGGAGGCGACTGAGGTGGAGCGTGTAGGCAGGGTGTTCCAAGGTGACGGCAGGTATCCGACAAAATAACAGAACACCCTGCCGTCATCTCTGGGGGTTTAAATAGCCGCGAATTCGCGGGGAAAATTGGAAGAGACGCTGGTCGCACTTCCGCGTTCCAGCGTGGAACGCACATGTCCGCGCACCGGAAGTGACGCGGGTAACCTGCAAAACCAAGCGCAGCTGTCTGAATAGGACAGATCTGGGTCTGTATGAGAGAAGTAGCATCAAAGATGTTACATACTCCCCTCCTCAAGGGGGCACCACGGGTGTTCCCAGAAGGAGATGGTCGGTCTGGGTATCTTTGGTGAAAGAGTCTTACTAAGCGAGGGGCATGTATGTCTGAGGAATTTTCCCAAGAATCATCGTTTTGATCATAACCCTTCCATCGTACCAAATATTGAAGGGTAGAAGCACGTCTTCTAGAGTCTAAGATCTTTTCAACTTCGTATTCCGTCTGACCAAGTATTTCCACAGGTGGAGGTGGGCAAGGTTTCCTGTTAGGGAATGGGTTAGGAACATAAGGTTTAATTAAAGAGACATGGAAAGACGAATGAATTTTCCAGTCTGTGGGTAGAAGCAATCTAACCGCATTAGGGTTAATCAAATGGGTGATTTGGAAAGGTCCCGTGAATTGCGTGCCTAACTTCTTTGAGGGTATTTTAAAATGAAGATTACGTGTGGATAGCCAAACCAAATCCCCAACCTTATATTCAGGAGGTGTTGACCTATGGGCATCATAATTCTTCTTTTGTCTTTGTTGAGCGATCTCCAAGTTGGAACGTAGAGTAGTCAAAGTATTTTTAAGAGTAGAAAGGTAATCATCAACTGCTGGAACAGCGTTTGGGGGGTAGTTGGTTGGTAAACTGTTTGGGTGAAAACCATAATTGGCGAAAAAAGGTGTGAATCTGGATGAAGAACTGGTTGAGTTGTTATATGAGAATTCGGCTAATGGAAGTAATTGATACCAATCGTCTTGTAGGTGTGTACAGTAGCATCTTAGATACTGTTCAAGGATCTGATTGAGACGTTCTGTTTGACCGTTGGTTTGCGGATGGTAGGCGGTGGACATTCGATGGTCGATTTGTAGACTTTTACAGAGGGTCTTCCAAAATTTAGAAATGAATTGGGAACCACGGTCAGAGATTATTTGAGAGGGAAGTCCATGAATTTTAAGGATATTGGAAATGAAAGCATTTGCTGTCTCAAGGGAAGTTGGTAATTTTCTCAGGGGTATGAAATGTGCCATCTTCGTGAGTAGATCTACTGTGACCATGATGGTATTGGCACCGTTTGATCTAGGTAAATCAACTATAAAGTCAATCGACAAAACATCCCATGGTCTTTTAGGTATTGGAATAGATGTAAGTAGACCAAATGGAGGTTTCTTGGAATGCTTGTTTCGAGCACAAATCTCACATGACGTCACATAGTCGTAAATCATTTTAGAAAGGTTGGGCCACCAATAGTCTCTCTTAACAAGATGAGTAGTCTTGTTGATCCCAGGGTGACCTGCTAAAGGTGAATCATGAAGATGTTTAAGTAATAGGAGTTGTAAATTAGGAGGAACATAGATTTTGTTGTTGTAAGTGTAGACACCATCTGAAGATTTGGTAAGATCCTTTGGTAGAGAGGTGGTATCTGCAGCGAGTGATTGTGAGATTAATTGTCTGAAAGAGGTGTAAACTCCAATGAATCTATTAGATGGAATAACAGAGAGTGGAGGAATCTCAGTGTTTTGATCTTCATGTAATCGTGAAAGAGAGTCAGCCTTCACGTTTTGTGAACCAGGTCTGTAGGAAATGTAAAAATCAAACCTGTCAAAAAAAAGACTCCATCTGACTTGGCGGGCTGAGAGTGTCTTACATGTTTTTAGATGTTGTAAATTACGGTGATCCGTGAGAATGGTTATTGGGTGTGTAGAACCTTCTAATAAATGTCTCCAGTTTTGTAAGGCGTCTTTGATTGCAAGAAGTTCCTTTTCTCCAATAGGATAATTTTTTTCCGCAGGTGATAGGGTCCTGGAGTAAAATGCGACAGGATGGAGTGGTTCGGAGAGGGTTGGACGTTGTGAAAGAATAGCACCTAAAGCATAATGGGAGGCATCCACTTCCACGGTGAAATGATACTGTGGGTTAGGTAATTCTAAAATTGGGGCTGTAGTATAGGAGAGTTTAAGAGAGTCAAAGGATTCCTGGGCTTCCTTAGTCCAGGAAAAGGGTGTCTTGGTGCTGGTGAGGGCACTTAAAGGTTTGACAATAGCTGAGAAGTTTTTTATGAATTTACGATAGTAGTTGGAAAAACCAAGGAATCGTTGAAGAGCTTTCCTTGATTGAGGAATTGGCCAAGAGATGATACAATCCACCTTTGAGCGGTCCATCTGGATACCGTCAGGTGTAATTTGGTACCCAAGGAATGAAATGCTAGACTGGCCGAAAACGCATTTCTCCAGCTTGGCATATAGAGAATGCGTTCTAAGCCTAGCTAAAACCCATCGAACATGTTTGATATGTTCTTCAAGTGAATCGGAATAAATCAATATATCGTCCAGGTATATTACTACACAGATGTCAAGCAAATCTCTAAAGATGTCATTTATGAACCACTGGAATGTCGCGGGTGCATTACACAACCCAAATGGCATAACAGTGTATTCATAGAGTCCATAGCGGGTTTTGAAAGCGGTCTTCCATTCGTCTCCTGGACGAATCCTGATTAGGTTGTAGGCTCCTCTAAGATCTAGTTTTGTGAAAATTTTTGAAGTTTGGAGACGTTCGATAAGTTCCGGAATGAGAGGGAGTGGGTATCGATTCTTTATGGTAATAGTGTTTAAGGCTCTGTAGTCAATGATAGGGCGTAAAGATCCATCCTTGTTTTTGACGAAGAACATGGCAGCACTTGCTGGTGAAGTGGAAGGTCTAATAAAGCCCTTCTTTAGATTTTCGTCTAGGTAGAGCTTAAGATGTTCAAGTTCTGGTTGTGAGAGCGGATAGATACGAGCAGTAGGAATTGGACAGTCTGGATTTAAATCTATAGGGCAGTCGTATATACGATGAGGGGGAAGAATGTCTGCGTTAATTTTACTGAATACATCTAAAAAATCCTGTATGTAAGCAGGTAAGTCTTTACAGCTTACATCTGTGGAGAGAATGGTCTGTTTTGGGTAACAATTATTTTGACAGAAGGTGGAGTTTAAATTGAGAGAGTGCTTAGACCAAAGGAAAGTTGGTTGGTGACATAATAACCAGGGTAGACCAAGAACAATTGGGAATATTGGAGATGGGATAACATCAAAAACTAGAGTCTCTGTATGGTTATTCCCAGAAGTGACCAGTAGAGGTGTAGTCTGAGAGGAAATTGGGCCAGAAGAAGAGGTAGAACCATCAATAAAAGTGACAGAGAGTGGATTTTGTTTAAGCACACAGGGAATTTTATTTTCATTCACAATATTTAAATCAATAAAGTTGCCACAGGCACCGGTGTCGATCATTGCGTTGATAGTGATTCTATCTTGGTCCCACTGTAAGGTAAGGGAGACATAAATGAAACGATTAGTGGTACTTCTGGGTGGAATGGTCCTACATATATTAGATATGTTACCTTCAATGTTCCTCCTTAGGAGTGGGCAGGTGGAGACTAAGTGATCTGGAGCTGCGCAATATAGACAGAGATTATGAGCTCTACGGCGCTGTTTCTCAGCTTGTGACAGAGGGCCCTTGACAGCTCCCAGTTCCATGGGAACCTCCTTTGGTGGTGATTTAAACCTTCTGAATTGGGGAGGTAAGTAGGTGTTGCCTCTTTCAGTCTTCCTCTCTCTGAGGCGTCGGTCTATGGTGAGTGAAAGATGCATCAGCTCTTCTAGAGTTGCAGGAAGTTCCACACGTGCTAACTCATCCTTCATGGATTCAGACAAACCAAGTCTGAATTGGTTTCGTAAAGATATATCAGTCCACTGAGTTTCTCTACACCAACATTTAAATTCGGATATGAACTCCTCCACTGGTCTCTTTCCTTGTTTAAGGCTCCTAATATTATTTTCCGCTGTTAGCTGCCTATTAGGATCTTCATATAGAAGTGACATCTCATCCAAAAAGGTCTCGAAAGCACCAAGTAATTCACCATGTTCAAGCAGATATGCGTCAGCCCAGAGCCTAGGTTCTCCCTTTAAATAGGAGATAAGGGTGAGAATGCGAACCCTGTCTGAATAATAGGTTCGTGGGCGCAAATCAAACATGAGGCGACAGGAGCTAATAAACTGACGGAAAATTTTTCGGTCTCCTGAAAATGGTTCTGGGGTGCAGACCTTAGGTTCAGGCCTGTCCCTAGCTTGGACAAAATTTTGGTTGCGCAAAGTATCATTTTCTAGGCGAAGTTCGTTCATCGTGGCTGTAAGGTTATCAACTCTTTGTGAAAGTCCAACAAGGTGGTTTGCAAGCTCTGCTGGTTCCATTACAACAATTTTCTTTATTAAGGGGTTCTGTTATTATGTAAGGATTGTTTTTATTTACTGCCGTGGAATGTTATTTATTGTGTATGGACCGCAGCTGCAGAGGCTTGTCAGGTCTAACCACCAGGTCACTCTCAATTTAGTTTAGAAAGTTTGGGGTTAAATCATCATATCCTCTAACCGATACCAACTCAAACTAGCTTATTACCTCATAAGCTGAAAAGGAAGGAATAATGAGTATACTCTTTTATGTTGACTATTAAGCGGATATTGAGATATTGATATTAGTGCATATACATCCTCAATAGATAGAAACTATATTGTTACTTCACAATAGAGTGGATCATAGATATAGGTATAGTCCATTTATATCATGAGACATATGTAATGTGAGACCACAGAAATCACCAATGTAACTAGTATCAATGTTGATAGGAAATCAGATTATATACCAAGATACTTGAGGTTCTGCTGAGAGCAGTAGTCCATGGGTTAAGCAACTAGTGATAATACTGACAGTTGAACAGATTGATTATCAAAGATACTTGCGGTTCTGCTGAGAGCAGTAGTCCATGGGGATTAAGATCCTGTCTGTATAGAGATTGTCAGCAGTGAAGATGTAATGAAAGGATCAGTGGATGTCAGGTAGAAGTCCTCTGAGGTCTGTGCTGTCCAAGCGCTGCTGACTGTAGATCAGGACTGGTCTCTGGAGGCGACTGAGGTGGAGCGTGTAGGCAGGGTGTTCCAAGGTGACGGCAGGTATCCGACAAAATAACAGAACACCCTGCCGTCATCTCTGGGGGTTTAAATAGCCGCAAATTCGCGGGGAAAATTGGAAGAGACGCTGGTCGCACTTCCGCGTTCCAGCGTGGAACGCACATGTCCGCGCACCGGAAGTGACGCGGGTAACCTGCAAAACCAAGCGCAGCTGTCTGAATAGGACTGATCTGGGTCTGTATGAGAGAAGTAGCATCAAAGATGTTACACTCTTCCACTCTTCCATGACAACATCACAGAGCTGGTGGATGTTAGAGACCTTCCGTTTGAGGATTCCCCACAGATGCTTAATAGGGTTTAGGTCTGGAGACATTCTTGGCCAGTCCATCAGCTTTACCCTCATCTTTTTTAGCAAGGCAGTGATTGTCTTGGAGGTGTGTTTGAGGCTGTTACCATATTATAATACTGTCCTGCAGCCCAGTCTCCGAGGGGGATCATGCTCTGCTTCAACATGTCACAGTACATGTTGGCATTCATGGTTCCCAAAATAAACTGTAGCTACCCAGTGACAGCAGCACTCATGCAGCCCCAGACCATAACACTCCCACCACCATGTAGGCAAGATACACTTGTCTTTGTACTCCTCATCTGATTGCCCCCACACACGCTTGATGCCATGTGAACCAAATAAGTTTATCTTGGTCTCATCAGACCACAGGACATGGTTCCAGTAATCCATGTCCTTAGTCTGCTTGTCGTCAGCAAACAGTTTGCATGCTTTCTTGTGCATCATCTTTAGAAAAGGCTTTCTTCTGGGATGACAGCCATGCAGACCAATTTGATGCAGTGTGTGGCGTATGGTCTGAGCACTGACAGGCTGACCCCCCACCCCTTCAACCTCTGCAGCAATGCTGGCAGCACTCATATCTATTTCCCAAAGACAACCTCTGGAAATGACGTTAAGCATGTGCACTCAACTTTTCGGAATGGAACCTGTCCTGTTAAACTGACGTATGGTCTTGGCCACTGTGCTGCAGTTCAGTTTCAGGGTCTTGGCAATCTTCTTATAGCCTAGGCCATCTTTATGTAGAACAACCAAAAAAAAAATTCAGATCTCAGAGAGTTTTTTTTTTTCCGTGAGATGCCATGTTGAACTTCCAGTGACCAGTATGAGAGTGAGAGCGATAAAACCAAATTTAACACACCTGCTCTCCATTCACACCTGAGACCTTGCAACACTAACGAGTCATGTGACACCAGGAAGGGAAAATTGCTAATTGTGCCCAATTTGGACATTTTCACTTAGGGGTGTACTCAATTTTGTTGCCAGCAGTTTAGACATTAATGGCTGTGTGTTGAGTTATTTTGAAAGGACAGCAAATTTACACTGTTATACAAGCTGTACACTCATGTTGTTACATTGTAGCAAAGTGTAATTTCTTCAGTGTTGCCACATGAAAAGATATAATAAAAATATTTACAAAAATGTGAGGGGTGTACTCACTTTTGTGAGATACTGTATATCCTTAAATAGGTGAGCTGCAAATGTAGGATGTAGGTTCTGACCCTCTACAAAATCTGTAAATGTCACACACCTTTATTAGGCCATGTTGAGTGGCATCACAGTTGACAAAGAATGAAGTAGCAGACGTTGAGATGAGTCATGAGGGGTGATTTATTTTATGCTACAGATATGACGAGCTAGTAAAGCTGTGTTGGCAAACAAAGATGCCTGCAGGCAAAGCAGGGCAAGCATACTACTTGATATGATGACCTAACTGGCTAGGTTTTGCCAGGCATTTTTTTTAGCAATTGTAAATAAAACATTATTAAAATAATTGTTGTGTTGGTTGGAAAGCTGTGCAACGCAAAAGAAAGCATAGGGCTAAATGAAATAAATTATAGCATTCTTAACCATACCATATTCATAATCTATAATGGAAGTGAAAATCCCCTTTGCTAAATTATAGCTTCATTACGCATTTTACTGCTGTTAGCTAGAGCATTAATGGTCATTTAAGAATTTTTAACTTGTCATTACCAGGATTCCTGCTAGCATTATGGTAATGCTGCAGGCAAGTCAATGGTATCATATGATTTTCTGTTGTAATGGGATTTTGTGTGAACATGGGGGTTTAATGTTTTCTAATGAGAAAAAAAAAATACAAGAAACCATCTTACGAAATAGGTAAGATTGCTAAAGAATGGGAATATGGTACTTTTTATGGTTGCTATCATATGACTGATAGGTTTGGGACTTATTAATATTCCTATCTTAATTTTGACTTCAAAATCACAGATAGTTTTTTTCATTAGTAATTATCTTTTTTCAGGAGCACAGTCACAACCTATGCATAACTGGCAAGTTCATTCTTGTTTTATTCTATGCATTGAATTCAAAATGAAACATATACAGGAGGGGTGTGGGTGAGGAGGGGGTGTGGAGGTCAGCAGCGGTGGTGAGAGCACAGGGGGGTTGGTGTGAAGGCACAGTGGTGCAGAGGTTTCAGACATGGTGGTGAGCAGGGGGTGACAGTAATGACAAGGTAGGGGGCTGCTGGTGTGTAGGTGGTGAAGAGAAATGGAGGGGCATAGAGAGAGAGAGAGAGACATGCAGACGTAGAAAACACAAGCAAGCTAATACATTTATAGAAATAGTGTATATACTGTACAGTAAGGTCAGTCTGCAATTAATGTCCAATTTAAACTTCATTGATATTTATGGATTGCATCCTTATATGTAATTGCCATCCAAATAGACCCAATTGTGTTTGTCTATTAAATATTTAGATTAACTGTAAAACATAGTAGTCATCTTCAACTCTTTCTGCCAGATATTTTAAAGCTAAAAAACAACCCTACTGACCATGCAAATTGTTATAATTATTTTTTGTGTGTGTGTGTATATATATATATATATATATATATATATATATATATATGTACAGTATATACACAGTATATATATGTTTAAAAATACCTAACTAGAAATAATTATATCTAATATCAAGGTAGGATAATCACACTAGTTTTTAAGTAAACAATATTTAAGTAAAATGTGTTTCATATTTTATATTGTTTATAAAATAACATAATAAACGTATTTTAACTTTTCAAATGCATTCTCTAGACATGTGCTACAAATACCATTTTGACATTCCTTTCTCACCTTTGGATTTGTTTCTATAGTTACAGGATACTCATATTTACTTTCCTTTTGCAAAAAAAAGAATGAAAATAATTATTAAATATAATTTTTTTGACTGAAAACCATGATACTTTGTAGTATACGTTTCCTTGTTGAATATTGTACATACAGTACATAAAAATTGCAAGAGGAAAAGCTATATAGAATAATTTTATCCGGCAAGTAAACTATTAAAAGATATATTTTTAATGGTAAATTTAATGGATGTAGTGTATTTCACTACTAGCATTCTGATTTGTAGTCATTCTTTAAGAACATCTTAATTTGAAGAAGAAATGTACTGCCCTGTATGAAGCAAACATTAATATCCATAACTGAGATGTGTGTTGAGCTTGCAGCCAGAGATTAAATTAAAGGAGTTGTAAAGGAAAAAAATGTTTTTGCTCAAATGACTGTTTACAGGGTATAGAGACATAATAGTTAACTGATTCCTTTTAAAAACAATTAAAACTAGATAAAAAACAATCATATAATGTACCTTTAGTTTCAGTTTCGTTTTTGCATGTTATAATGCCTCTGTGCTGTATAGAGCCATAGAGAAGTGAGGGTTTGAAAACTAAACTATAAGCTCCCAGTACTGTGGTCCAAAGGAAACAGACAACCAGGAAGTGTCCAAAACAGAGCAGAATTACAGCAACATCAGAGCAAAAACGAACAATGAGGACATGAAACCAGGACTGCAGTAAGGTAAAGGAAGCTATTTAGCTAAAAAAAAAGAATTTCCTTTAGTGACCCTTTAACCAGTTCCCGACCCCCGCATGTACATATACGTCCACAATATGGCACGTACAGGCACATGGGCGTACACGTACGTCCTCGCCTATTAGCGGGTGGGGGGTCCGATCGGGACCCCCCCCGCTACATGCGGAGGTCGGGTCCGCTCGGGGAGCGATCCGGGACCACGGCGCGGCTATTTGTTTATAGCCGCTCCGTCGCGATCGCTCCCCGGAGCTGAAGAACGAGGAGAGCCGTGTGTAAACACGGCTTCCCCGTCCTTCACTATGGCGGCGCATCGATCGCGTCATTCCCTTTATAGGGAAGACACGATCGATGACGTCATTCCTACAGCCACACCCCCAAACAGTTGTAAACACATACTAGGTGCACCCTAACTCCTACAGCGCCACCTGTGGTTAACTCCCAAACTGCAACTGTCATTTTCACAATAAAGAATGCAATTTAAATGCATTTTTTGCTGTGAAAATGACAATGGTCCCAAAAATGTGTCAAAATTGTCCGAAGTGTCCGCCATAATGTCGCAGTCACGAAAAAAATTGCTGATCGCCGCCATTAGTAGTAAAAAAAAAATAAAAAAAAAAATGCAATAAAACTATCCCCTATTTTGTAAACACTATAAATTTTGCGCAAACCAATCGATAAACGCTTATTGCGATTTTTTTTACTAAAAATAGGTAGAAGAATACGTATCGGCCTAAACTGAGGAAAAAAAATGTTTTTATATATGTTTTTGGGGGATATTTATTACAGCAAAAAGTAAAAAATATTGCTTTTTTTTCAAAATTGTCGCTCTATTTTTGTTTATAGCGCAAAAACTAAAAACCGCAGATGTGATCAAATACCACCAAAAGAAAGCTCTATTTGTGGGGAAAAAAGGACGCCAATTTTGTTTGGGAGCCACGTCGCACGACCGCGCAATTGTCTGTTAAAGCGACGCAGTCCCGAACTGTAAAAACACCTTGGGTCTTTAGGCTGCATATTGGTCCGGGGCTTAAGTGGTTAAAGTTCACTCGGGGGATATCTGCCCTACTCCCCATCAGCAAAATGAGCTGGTATTGGGTTTAAAAACCATTGTCAGAAATATGGGCCACACCATTATTGACCTCCTTCTGAAAATACTAGCTGCCTGGGTGTCATGCTGATGTTTTGATACTTTCCTAATCATTGACAGAAAATATAGCAATTTGGAATTCTGACCTTTTGCTCAGTGTTCCTGCCTTGTAACGCAGAATAATTAAAGCCTGATACAGTCAGAAAACAATTTTTTTTAGATGAAGGCCAGAAAGAGAAGATCCCAGGGCAGAAGTACTTTAAAGCCTAATGCCCCGTACACACAATCGGATTTTCCTTGGATGGTTTTCCCGACGGACTTCCGCTCAAGCTTGGTTTGCATACACAAGATCACACAAACATTTTCTGAATTTTCGTCCGTCAAGAACACGGTGACGTACAACACTACGACAAGCCAAGAAAATTAAGTTAAATGCTTCCGAGCATGCGTCGAAAGTTTGCACGTCGGAATTGCTACAGACGATTGGGTTTACCGATAGGAATTTTTTCCGTCAGAAAAAGTCAGATGGGGCATACATATGGTCGGAATTTCAGTTCAAAAGCTCACATATGACTTTTGCTGGCAGAATTTCTGATCGTGTGTATGGGGCATAATTCCACCATTGTAATACTAAATTAAAAATCAATTGCCCTGATTGTGTACAAAATAAAAATAACAATAAAACATTTTTTTTTCAAATCCCACCTCTTCTTCTCTGTGACCCAGTGTAATTTCCTTTACGTGACACACAGGGGCTGATTTACCAAGCCTTTACTCCATGACTCATGGAGTAAAAGCAGGAGTAGCAGCCGTTTTGACATTTACTAAAGAAATACGCTGCTAGTGCAGTGTATTTCCCTAGTTACTAATGTGCTCAGTGCGCCCAGGAGAGGGTGCATTGTGCACCACTATAACCTGGCGCACGGCACATTAAAATGTAAATTGCGGGGGTTCGGGCGGGAGTTTATTGAAAGTGAAAGTGTTTTTTGTAAACAGATCCCTGTACGCTTGCACAGTGCGCCTGAACCTCGGAGGTTCATTTGCATAATGAGCATGCGTAGAGAGAAATTTCGGAGCTTCCTGTGCGCCGTGTCAGTACGCCGAGAAAATCTTGGTAAATACCAAGCGGCGTACCCGTGATTGCGCTGCGTGATGCGGAGCACGGGAATCTCCGACCTGTTTTCAGCCTGCGCTGACCATGAAGGGGAACTCCGCGCCAAATTTCAAACTTGAAACCGGCGCGGGTCCCCCTCCAGGGGTACATTAGGCTCTTAGGCTTGGTCTGAAAATCGGCGCGGGGTTCCCCCCCAGATCCAAACCAAACCCTCATCCCAGGCACGCAGTCTGGCCCGGACAGGAATGGGGGTGGGGACGAGCGAGCGCCCCCCCCTCCTGAGCCGTACCAGACCGCATGCCCTCAACATGGGGGAGTGTGTGCTGTGGGGCAGGGGGGCACTGCCCCCCCACCCCACAGCACTCTTGTCCCCATGTCGATAGGGACAAGAGCCTCTTCCCGACAACCCTTGCCATTGGTTGTCGGGGTATGCGGGCGGGGGCTAATCGGAATCTGTGAGCCCCCTTTAATAAGGGGGCCCCCAGATGCTGGCCCCCCACCCTATGTGAATGAGTATGGGGTACATTGTACCTCTACCCATTCACCTGGGGGGAAAATTTAAAGTTAAAAAAAAACACCACAGAATAAAATAATTTATTAATCAGCTCCGGAGCCCCCCCCTTTCTTCTTTAGCTCTTTCACAAGGGGGGGCTTCTTCTTTCCCGATCTTCCGCCGGGACCCTGGGCTTCGGTGATTTCTGCCGGGGGAGGGCGCCATCCCTCGGTCCTCTCCGGAGCCTTCCGCCGGGGGCCCCCACCCCATTTAAGCTCTTTTACTTTAGGGGGGCATCCGGACTTCGGCGAGTTCTGCCGGGGGATGGCGCCTATCCCCTGGTCTTTCCGGTGCCTTCCGCCAGGGCTCCGGTCTTGTTCCTCGTCTTCTGCCGGGGGTGCGCCAACTCCCCGATCTTTTCTCTGCTGTCTTGGCGTTCCCTCTTCTGCCTGTCTCCTCCGGGGGACAGGGCTTTCTTTCCGCTTCTTTCTTCTCTGTTCCCTCTTCTGCCTGTCTCCCCCGCGGAGCCAGGGCTTTCTTTCCGCTTTCTTCTCTGTTCCCTCTTCTGCCTGTCTCCTCCGGGAGCCCAGGGCTTGTCTCTGCTGTGTTCTCCCTTCTCTTCCATTCGATGTTGACACAACGAGGTTCCGCGCTGACATGCCGTGTGAGCGGCGGGCATCGACTTATATAGGGCAATGCCACCATGTGACCTCAACCCATGTGACATCACATTCCCTGGGCATGATGGGAATGTGATGTCACATGGGTTGAGGTCACATGGTGGCATTGCCCTATATAAGTCAATGCCCACTGCTCACATGGCATTCCAGCGCGAGACCTCGTTGTGTCAACATCGAATGGAAGAGAAGGGAGAAGACAGCAGAGACAAGCCCTGAGCTCCCGGAGGAGCCAGGCAGAAGCGAAAGGCACCGCAGAAGCCCGGAGGGTGGCGCCCTCCGGCGGAAGAAAGCCCTGTGCTCCGCAGAGGAGACAGGCAGAAGCGGAAGGCACCGCAGAAGACCGCGGGTGTCGCCCCCCCGGCAGAAAACACCGTAGAAGCCCGGAAAACAACGTAGAAGACGGGGGGGGTAGGTGCACCCCCCCGCAGAAAACGACGAAGCCCGGAGCCCTCCCACATAGGCAAGGAGCCTCATGGCGAAGGGGGTCCCGGCGGAAGACGGCGAAGCCCGGGGCCTAATGGGGTGGTGGTGGGGGGCCCCGGCAGAAGAGCCCCGGCTGACTAATAAATAAATGTATTAATGTGTGTGGTGTTTTATTTATTTACATTTTTTTTCCCCAGGTGAATGGGTAGGGGTACAATGTACCCCCATACTCATTCACATAGGGTGGGGGGCCGGAATCTGGGGGCCACCTTATTAAAGGGGCCTCTCAGATTCTGATAAGCCCCCCGCCCGCATACCCCGACAACCAACGGCCAGGGTTGTCGGGAAGAGGCTCTTGTCCCTATCGACATGGGGACAAGAGTGCTTTGGGTGGGGGGGCAGTGCCCCCCTCCCCCACAGCACACACTCCCCCATGTTGAGGGCATGCGGTCTGGTACGGCTCAGGAGGGGGGGGGGGGGCGCTCGCTCGTCCCCACCCCCATTCCTGTCCGGTCAGACTGCGTGCCTGGGATAAGAGCTTGGTCTGGATCTTGGGGGGGACCCCACGCTGGTTTTCGGCGCGGGTTTAACCCCTTATGTTCCAGACCAAGTCTAAGAGCCTGGTATGCACCTGGAGGGGAACCCACATTTTTTTTTTTTTATTTGGTCTGGAGATTTTTATTTTAAAAACTACGACAAAATTTAACATATAAACAAAATAACATAAAACAAACGACAATCACAATACCACCACAAACTATTACCACCGACCTCCACCCTCCAAGAAAATAACTGCAAAGAAAGAAAAATAACATTAGAACGGGTATTTACAACAGGCTCACTGGTACAAGAAAAAGTCTTTATAGTCCATCATAAAAGCTTGTCCAGATCATTGCCAACAAAAATAACAAAACCAACTTAAAACGGCTCACTGGTACAGTAGGGAAATATTAAAGTCCATAAAAACCACTACTGTCCAGATCATCGCCAACCCACAACACACCCCACCACCAAAACAACAAATACCTACAACCCACGTATGAGCGAGAACATGATAATCAGACATGTCTGTAGCCTTATTTCAAAAATAAACTATAAACAAAATCTAAGGGGGGTGAGAAAGGAAAGTTGCCCCTACCCATGGAGAGGGGCAGGGTCATGGCCTAAGGGGGCTGGAAGAGGAACCCCCTCCATAAATGGGCACACCTCTCAGGCCCGACCCTGCTCCTTTCCAGATCCCGCACCTTCACCAACTCCCGAAAGATATCGCCCACCACCTCATGCACAGACAGGATTTTGTCCCTAGTGGACACCAAACACCGAGCGTGCCAAGTGTAGTAAAGCACAACTACGCTGACTAAATAAAGTGACGATAACTGAAAACCCCTGCGGACCCCGAAGTCACCATACACCCGCTCAGCATAGGTCAGGGCCGGAAGGCGGGGGTAGCCAATGGCACCCCCTACCCCCGTAAGAACCTCCATGTTGAAGGGACATTGGACCAGAAAATGGTCCATGGTCTCCAATGTCCCTCCACATTCCCGTCGGGGACAGCCCCTGTCCCCTAGGTTCAGATACTTGAGATTTGCACGGACGTACAGTCGTCCATGGAACGACCTCCATGCAAGATCCCAAAACTTGTTCGGAATTCTGGAAGAATTCAAGAGGGCTAACCCCTCCGTGAGGACCCTCTCAGGACAGTCCCTTAAAGACAGGGGCTTCAAAATGTCCGAGGCCATGACCCTCAGGTACAGCTCACGCCGACCCAGAGAGCCCACCTCAAGGGCAGTTATCCGCCACTGCCTCAGTACCTTCAATGCCAGGGGGACGTAGGATGGGAGATACCCATGCGATCTCCTCAGATCGCCGGGCCTCCCCCCCTCCCCCCACCTCCTCAGGAACAGCAAGAGCCAGTCCTTGCATGAACATTCCCACCAGGAAGGCGCATCCACAAAGATGAACTGCAAGTTGTACTTTACAAAAATTATGATGAAGAACACCACCGGGTTGACCATGTCCAACCCTCCTTGCCTTCGCTGGCGGTATGTGACCTCCCTCTTGATCAGGTTCAGTCTGTTTCCCCACAACAGCAGGAAGAACAGACCATAGACCCGAGCATAGAGAGATGCTGGCAAAAGACACACGTAGCTCACAAAGAGAAACTCAGGCAGTAAGTACGTCTTGACCAAGCATACCCTTTCCCTCAGGGAAAGTTTCCAACCTTTCCAGGCCTTTACCTTCCGAGTGGCACTCACCAGCCTGCGCTCCCAATTTAGCTTGGGGTAATCACCCGGGCCGAAATGAATGCCAAGTACTCGAATCTCTGGTACGGGCGTGGGGAACACGTCCGGAAGGGGGAACTGCTCCCCCTCCTTCCCCATCCAGAAAACTTCACTCTTGTCCCAATTGACCAGCGAACCTGACGCCTCAGAGTAGCACCCGATCTGGGATTCCACATAATGGGCCTCCTCACGACCAGATACCACCACCGAGACGTCATCCGCGTAGGCCACGACCCTCACTGCCGAAACCGGACCCCCGATAGGTCCCACCGGAACCCCCCAAGACGCTCTCAGTCTAGCCTCCTTACGAAGGGGTCAACCGCAAAGACGTACAGGAGGGGGCTCAACGGGCAGCCCTGCCGGACGCCAGAGTCCACAGCAAAGGCCCGACCCACCCAACCGTTAACAAGAGGGAAGCTTTCAGCTCCCCTATA
The DNA here is from genome assembly GCF_905171775.1 of Rana temporaria. Classification (NCBI taxonomy): domain Eukaryota; kingdom Metazoa; phylum Chordata; class Amphibia; order Anura; family Ranidae; genus Rana; species Rana temporaria. The sequence goes on from NC_053489.1 coordinate 361,582,400, forward strand.
CAATACCTGTAGCCAATCAACAAATTGATCAGGCAGACCGTATCTCCTCAGAAGCAGCCAAAGGTACTCATGGTTCACTCGATCAAACGCCTTAGCCTGATCCAGTGCAAGCAGATACCGCTCGCTGCCATCAGCCCTGCACCTTTCCACAGCCTCCCGGACGTTCAGGACGGCACCAAAAGTGCCCCGGCCAGGAATTGTGCAGTGCTGAGAGGGAGACAGCATCCTGCCCGCCAAAGCAGACAGACGTGTAAACAAGATCTTTGCCAGTATCTTCCTATCTGTGGTAAGAAGGGCGATCGGACGCCAATTCTCCACCACAGACGGATCTTTCCCCTTCGACAGAAGGATCAGAGCTGACCTTCTCATTGAGGGAGGCAGCAGGCCATAGGCCAAACATTCACTAAACACGTCCCTCAGATGAGGAGCCAAGAGGCTCTTAAAGGTTTTGTAGAACTCAGCCGTGAGCCCATCGGGCCCAGGCGACTTTTTAGAAGCTAAAGAGCTGATAGCCTGCTCGACTTCAGCTACCGAGATCTCTTCTGTCAGAGAGTCAGGAAGGTCAGACCCCACTTCCAGCGGGGTCTCATCAAGGAATACCCTGACTTTCTCCATGTCTAGAGGCCGCTTCTTCAGGAGGTCCGAAAAGTGGTCTCTGACGACACCCAGGATCCCCGATCTGGACCGGACCAGAGATCCTGAGGCATCCTTCAGGCCATGTACGACCTTCGAACTCGCCGCCTCACCACAGCTCCTGTAGGGATCAGGAGAGATAAACTTCCCATAATCCCTCTCAAAAACCAGGGAGGCGAGACGGTCGTACTGACACTCCTTCATCTGCGCCTTCAGACCGGATATCTGTTTCCGAGAGCCCCCAGAGGACACCAGGCGGTCTGGTAGGCCTGGTACCTGGAAGCTGCCCTGTACCCAGAGATTTCCCAGAAAAAGTCGCCAGACCTCTTTTTAACTACTTCCCACCACTCAAGGTGGGAGCAGTTGCCCTCAAGGAGCGAGGTCTGGTCCAGGAAGAAAACCTCATAGGCTTCCCTAACCTCAGGATCCTCCAGTAGCGACCCATTCAGGCGCCACAAACCCCTCCCTTTCTGAGGAGTGTCGGCGACATTCAGGGCCACAGATACCATACAGTGATCAGAGAACTCCACCGACTGCAGCTCTGGAGCCGAGCAAGCAGAGTCCCCCTTTAAAAAAAACCTATCTAATCTACTCTTAGAACTACCTCGGGAAAATGTGAAACCAGTGAGGTTGGGGAGGTGACGAACGTGCACATCCACCAACCTGGCCTCCCTCACTACGCTATTCAAAAAAGTACTATCATATCCCAGAGGGTTGGCGGCACCTGCCCCGGTCTTTGGGCCTAGTGATCATATTGAAGTCACCACCAAAGATCACCTGCTGGGATGTAAAAAGATAAGGCTTAACCGCCGTAAGGAGGCTCTTCCTCTCCCTCTTGGTTTGAGGCCCATAAAAATTAATGAGCCGGAGGAATTGCCCCCTCACGACAGCGTCCACCACCAGACATCTACCAATCTCCACTTCAATCACTCGCCGGCAAGCCACCGAACCAGTCTTAAAAAGGACCGCAACACCACTGCAGGGCTCGGCCGCAAGAGACCAGAGGGAGGGCCCACATCTCCACTCCCTCTTTGCTAGATGCATCTCTGCCACAGATGCCAGCCAGGTCTCCTGCAAAAGCAAAATGTCAGATTCAACACGGCTGAGAAAATCAAAGGCCATAAAACGAGCTCCTGCAGAACGAATACTTGCGACATTAATGGTCGCAAGCCGTATTGGAGAGGGTACCGCCATCAAAATGATTGAAAGGGTCACGTTCTCCTTCATACTACATAATACATACCTATACACATATTTACACTTCCTCCTCCCCCTCGGAATCCGAGGAGGAGAGGACACTGAACGGGTTCCCCAGGGACACCCCACTTCGTGCCCCTGGGGGAACCCCACCCTTCGCAAGGAGCTTCCCGCCCCCAGATTTATTAGCCTGCCCCTTCTTCCTCCTATGTCTGACTTGCTCCCACTCCTGCCATTTCTCCGAGGTGACAACACCACCCCCCTCCTCAGACCCGCTGCTCGAGACCTCCTTAGCCCTCTTATGCGAGGCCCGAGCAGCATCCGTCTCCATGGCCATAGCCCTGGGTCCAAAAGGGGGGGGGATAGGAGAGGCAGGAGGGGGGCCAGAGACAGGGGAGGGGACAGGGGGAACCAGATCTTACTGCATGGGAGGAAGAAGGGGAAGGGGGGGGGGACTTGGGAGGGGGGGGATGGGGGGGTACGAGGAGGGGATTTTTTTTAGGGCCAGGTGATGGGAGGGGGCAAGTAGGTGGGGGGGAAGGGGGATGGGGATTGGCTCTGCAACAAAAGGAGGGAAAGGCCAGGGCCCCGGATCCTCAGACCCAGGACCTCCAGGCCCTCCCGACTCCTCCCCACCGGCTCTGCCTTCCGGAGGATCGGGAGCCTCCTGGCCAACTGAGCCCGTGTCTCCCGGGGGGGGGAGCCCCTCGCCCACGCCTGCTCCGCCTTCTTTGAGGCTGCGGGCCTGTTGGTCCCTCCGAAGGGGCATTAGGGGCTCCAGGATCCCCACCCCCCCGGCCATCACTCGCCGGGGGGGCTTCGGCCGCTCCCGGCCCAGGAGGTCCCCCCCCTGAGGAAGAACCCCGATATGCTTTGGGGCACCTGCTAAACGGGTGCCCCATCTCACCACACAAGTTGCAGCATATCTTCCCACATGACTCGGACAGGTGGCCAAACTCGTGGCACCGGCCACATCTGACCACCGTGCAGTCCGAGCTCATGTGGGTCGGGCTGCCGCACTTGAAGCAACGACGGGGCTGTCCCGGGTAGAAGGCCAGGATCCGGTCTCTGCCCAGGAAGGCGCTGCCAGGGAGGTGGGCAACACTGTTGCCCTCCCTCTTAAGCCGGATCCTGGCCAACTAAGCCCCGGTCCAGACCCCGCGCTCATCAAGGTTTTTCTCAGGGGGGTCTGCAACTGCCTGTACCTCCCAAGCCAGGTGGCAATGTCCTCCGGAGGGAGCGACTCATTCCTCACCAGGATGGTGATGTTCTTAACCTCCTCCTGCCTGGAGATGGGAATGAGCCTGTACCTCTTCCAAGGGTCAACGCCCCTCACCAACCCAAAGCTGGTGATGAAGCGTTCCATACACACGGGAGTGACAAAACTTATATCAAACTCCCGTGTGTTGGTGGGATGGATGACAGCAAAAAGGTCACCCACCCCAAAACCCAAGGAGAGTACCAGGCCCACCACCTCACCTCGGGCGGGGCAGGGGTCCGGACCCTCGTACCTAAGCTGGACAACATTCCTACGCCTCCTCTCTGGACCACCTGTACCCCTCGTCCACGCCGACCCCTGCGTCCTCTCCTGGTCAGCAGGGGGGGCGCTGAAATTCTGGGCGCCAAACCGGCTGTACAGGTGGTCCAGAGGGGCACGAGAGCCCGCCACCTGGGCGAAAGAGCGACCCCCCCTTTAGGGCAGACAATAAGTTGGCCTCCGGAGACCCCCGAAAGATGTTCTCCGGAAGCGGGGCACCCCCCTCAGCACCCCCAGAAGTGGGGGGGGACGGGGGGCCCCCATTCCTGACGGTGCTGTTGCACCCACCCCCGCTGAACTACCCTGACCACCCTGACCCACCACCCTTGGCCTGACTACAGGCTCCCCCCCCCCTGGGGCCACAGCAGAGGGGGGTACCTCCCCCACCAAACTCCCCCACCCAGACCCCTCTGCGACCTCACCAGCCCCTTGGGACTCATCACCGTATTGGGGGGATGCCCCCCTGGGACCCCTCCAACTGCCGGATAAAGTCATAAGCTGCACAGTCCACCGGGAGGGGTACCACCTGACATTCCCCCCACCCCGCCTGTGCTGCAGGGAGCCCCTCGGGGCTTGTGGTAATGTCCATGGGGACCTGGGGGGGTGGCAGCTTACCGTCCATGTTACCATCAATGTTACCGTCCATATTACCGTCCATGCTGTCCATTACTTGCCGGGGGTGCCTGGAGGTGCCCGCTGCAGCATCCGGGACTAGGCACCCCCGCACCCCCGGCCTCTCATCCCCCAGGTCCTCCAAGCCGGTGACACCAGCCGCAGATTCGCAGGGGGGCATTTCCGATCGCGGGGGGGGGCACTTCCGGTCGCGGGGGTGGCACTTCCGGTCGCGGGGGTGGCACTTCTGGTCGCGGGGGGGTGCACTTCCGGTCGCGGGGGGGGGAGGGGGGGGGGGGGGGGGGGCCGTCACTTCCGGTTCGCGGGGGGTGCACTTCCGGTTCACGGGTGGTCACTTCCGGTTCCCGAGCACTGGATGGGAGCTGGCCACATCCCCCTTCCCTGAAAAGGGGTTGGTTCCCACTGGGGAATGTGGCCTCAGCTGCTCCTCCCCCAGCAGCCGGCGCCATCTTGGCCACACTACACACATGCACCTGCCCCTCTCCCGGTGACATAACAGCCGCAAGAGCAGTCCCTGGCGCTTTCACTGCCAGATCCTCCCGCTCTTTTGCAAGCTGAGGGGTCATGGGGGCTGGCACATAGTGGGCCTCAGCTGTGGCAGCGTGGCCTCCCTGTGAGAGCCTGGGCATGCTGACCCGAAGACACCGGGGGGGTACCTCCGGCGGCGCCTGGGCCCTGCGGCCTCCTGGATCACTGGGCTCCCCTGTCATAGCCAACCCCCCAGCCCCTTTTTTCACGGACCGAGGGATCGGCTCTCGGGAGCCCTCCCCAGGTTTTATGGCCTTACTGGGCCCTGCACCACCAGAGCTTCCACCCCTCCCACTACACCCAGGCTCTCCTGACTTCCCCGGCTGCTTGGAGGTTTGGGACCCCGACCGCCCGCTGCTCCTCCTTGCCGCCTGACTTCCTTCCTGGCTGGCCTGCTGGAGGGTCTTCCTGAGCTCCTCAAGGAAAGCAACTTCTCCAGCCCCACGTTCACAAAATCCCCCAAGATAGTCCCAAATTTCTTTCACCTGCAGCCGGTGGGTGTTAATGGCCTCCCTGTACTCCGACCTCTTACTGCTGGAGCACCTGTCCCTCTTGTCCCTCAGGCCTGCGAGAGCTGACATTTTTTCCACGCAGGCCTGGGCTATCCTAACCAGCAGGGACTTGATCTTATCACACCTCTTCCTGGCTTTGGCCTCAGTCTCACCTGGTAGAATGGCGGTCCAGTCCGAGAGACCCTCCTGGGTGCCCAGGAAGAGGCGGTCATCCCTGCTGATCTTCGTCTGGCTGGAGGAGGGCAGGTGCTGCTGGTTACTCCGGAGGCCGGATGCTGGTCCTTCACCTGGGCTGAGGGAGGCCATCACTCCCCTCTTCCGGGGCCGGGGGCTGGGGGCTGGGGGCTGGGGCTGGAGGCTGGTCCTAGGTGACTGGATCCTCTGGAACACAGGAGCTCTGGAAGACAGGTCTTCTCTCTACTCCAGCAGGAAGTGGAATTACAAAAGTGGGAGGAGCTGGAACCGGTTTGGTCTGGAGATTTTTTTATTTAAAGACACGACATTAAAAGCCAAGCCCCAATTGGCTACAAACGGAGTAACATAATTATGTCATTACAACATTAATACATCAACACCCCACAAACTTCCTTACTCTATAAAAGAAAACAAAGTCTTCACAACAAAAAACTCCAACTCATTAAAATCCCAATATTAACAATTACCCAATATTACCAAATACTCTAGAAACATCAACACTTTTAATTACTTCATACATTTTTTTTTTTTCCCTTTTTTCTTTTTCTCTTTTTCCTTTCTTTTTATATATATATATATATATATATATATATATATATATATATATATATATATATATATATATATATATATATATATATATAAATATTATTTACCCTTAATACACCAAACTTTACTCAACCTCCATGTTGGGGTCTCCATCTGAGGGACCCACAACTGCAGTGTCCAACACAAGAAATTTATTGTGCACGGACACTGGGTTAGGAGGAGGGGGACCAGGACCACAACCAGCACCAGACACTGAAGTCTGTTTTTTCTTGCCCTTCCCCTTGACAGATTCCCACTCAACCTCTCGACTCTTATCCCTCCTCCTCTTTTCCCCCCGAGATTCCCCAGGAGCATCAGAGAGATCAGAGGAATCGGAATCTATTGTTGTATTGTTGTACACATCCGAATTTGACTCAGAAAAAAGATTGCGACCACCATCAAAGGAAAAATCCTCATCCTCATACTCTGAGGGTGCAGGAGATAGACCAGGGGATGAAATGGAGGATGGGGCAGAGGATGGAACAGGAGATGGGGCAGGGGATGGAGTCCAAGTAGGAATGAGCTGTGAACCACCATCCAAAGGATGGAGCACCACCACAGGCACACGCTTTACCTTTTTATGATGCTTAACAGGCTCAACAGAACTCAAAACTTGGGGTGTAGGTACCTTGAAAACCCCCTGAGGTACCTCTTTAACAAGCTGCCCCTCCCCTGGTATCCCAGAACTGGACGCATCTGACCCCAACTGACCAGCAGCTGGTTGAGGTGGAACTGTCAGCACTGGGCCTACAGGAGAGTCACTCTGACCAGCAGCTGGTTGAGATGGAACTAACAGCACTGGGCCTACAGGAGAATCGGTCTTTTCCTCAGGTGACCTAAAAGCCGCAGGGCAACGACTGAAGTGGTGCCCCAAGACTCCGCACAAATTGCATCGAATCCGGGTACACCCCTTCCGCCCTGTGCCCCACCTCATCACACCTAGAGCAACGTGTGGCAGCACACTCCGCACTAAAGTGCAAAGGGCTGCCACATTTGAAGCATAGCTTCGGTTGCCCCAGATAGAAAGCCACCAGCCTATCACGCCCAATGTACCCAGAGGCTGGGACATGGGTGACAGTTGACCAGATTCTTCGGAGTTTGACAGGGACAAACCATGCCCCCGTCCAAATCCCCTTAGAATCCAGCTCCTTCTTTGGGGGGGCCATAACCTGCCCAAACCTCCCCAGCCATGTTGTAATGTCTTCCGCGGGCACGGATTCATTGCGGACCATGACTGTAACTTTTTTAACGTCATCCTGGCGGGACAAGGGGGTTGCCTTAAAAGGCTTCCAGGCAGAACAATTTTTAACTACTTCCAATTTAGTAAGGAAGCTCTCCATCAGAGTTGCTGTACAAAAACTGATATCATACTCCGGGGAGCCCGCGGGGTGAATATAACGGCAAATATATCTGCCACCCTGAAACCCAGGGCAAGCACCATATCCACCACCGCACTCTTCCCCGGAGCACGATCTGAAATACATAAACCACCCTGCCAACGCAGCTGCACCACATTGCGGCGCCTCCTCTCTACCGCCGCAGCACGGGCAGCAGCCGGCACAGTGCCCGTGAAAGCCATAGTGCCATGCTGGGCATAAAATCGCCCAAGCTGCACCCTATCCCCAGCAACATCTGCAAATGACATGCCAGTTTTTAAAGCAGACACAACTTGGGCCTCTTGAGACCCACTAATCTGGGGGGGAGGTGGGGTAGGGGAAACAAAAGGAACAGGGGGGGCAGGGAGGGCAGCAGGAACGGGAGAGACAGCAGGGGGCACAACAGGGAGAACAACATGAGGGGCACCATTATCCACCAAAACATTATCAGCATTTATCATGACATTGTCCATATTGCTCTGGTCACCCACGGGAGCCGCAGGAACACTGGACATACCAGTACTACCCCCAGCCACCAAAGGTGCCCCAACACCAACCCCCTGAGATTGAACTTGTCCATTTTGTTGGTTAACCCCAGAGGGGACCACTGGAACATCAGATGACAAATTGTCCATGGTGACACCATCCACACCCTGAACCACTTTACACGGCTCACCCTCTATCTGCCTGATATAATTGATGCCAAGACTTGAGCTTGGTGATACACCCTGCTCGCACTCACCCCACTCACTGGGCAGAGGGGTCACTGCCGCAGCCGAACACATCAAGGCTGGGGAGGGTGGGGACACAGGGGGCAACTCCACTAGGGGAACAAAAGGGAAGGGGGACTCAGGGAGCAACTCCACTGGGGGGACAGCACCTGGCTGTGTAAGTTCCGTTTTTGGGGACACAGCAGCCACTGCCCCAGACAATCCATGCGGGACCTCCACCACTGTAACCACCGCCGGATCGGGTCTCTCACCTCCCGCCATGACCTCCATCTCGGCTCCCTCAGCTCTCTCGTCCTCCATCGCGGCACCTCCGACCTCCATACACGCAGCAGCAGCAGCACCTCCGTCCATCACAAACACTTCCTGGTTAGACTCACTCGCGGCACTCGCGGGAACAGCGCCACCTAGCGGCCGAGAAAGGCAACGGAGGTCCCGGCCCGGGAACCCCGTCTAACGGCCTGACTGCCGTTTCCATGGGCAACCACAATCCGCTGATTGAAGTCAATTATCTCAGGAGTGACAGTACCTGCAGACTTGACAAGTCCATTTAGTAGGGCAGTGTACTCAACTGAAACATCCCTCAGGGTTTGGATGTTCGGCCGAAAGCCTTTCCTGCGGTTCTTATTAACAGAATCTCTAGCACTCCTCAGTCGGGCCAGCTCAGCATATACAGCCTCCAGATACACCACCACTTTCTCCATAAGGCAATACATGGCTTGAATCCTGAGGTCTCTCTTGCCGACATCTTCCCCCGGCTGTGCTGCAAGCCAACAGACTTTCTCCTGGGAATGCAGATAGATTACTTCAACTCTACTTGGCTTTAGTCCTTCCAACAATACTGAGATCTTATGTGGGCCTCCAGGCCCACTCTCCACCGGCAAAACCTGAGACATTGACTGGGGATTTGAGCCATCCCCTGGGCTTGAAGCCTCCATAGCCTCTGGGATCTCCAGGAGCTCTCAGCACCGGTTTGGTCTGGAGCTCTCCTTCATGCACAGCGATCTGTCATTTATCCATGTCAGTCCCACCCCCCCTTCAGTTAGAACACACCCAGGGAACATATTTAACCCCTCCTTCGCACCTAGTGTTAACCCCTTCCCTGCCAGTGGCATTTTTACAGTAAGCAATGCATTTTGATAGCACTGATCGCTAGAAAAATGCCAATGGTTCCAAAAAAGTGTCCGATGTGTCCGCCATAATGTCGCAGTACCGATAAAAATCGATGATCGCCGCAATAACTAGTTCAAAATAAAAATGAACAAAAATGCCATATTTTGTAGACGCTATAACTTTTGCCAAAACCAATTAATAAACGCTTTTTGCGATTTTTTGGAACCAAAAAGATGTAGAATATGTATCGGCCTAAACTGAGGGATTTTTTATTTTTTAGAATATATATATTTTTGGGGATATTTATTATAGCAAAAAGTCAAAATGATATATATTTTTTTAAATTGACGCTCTATTTTTGGTTATAGTTTTAAAAAATAAAAAAACGCAGAGGTGATCAAATACCACCAAAATAAAGCTCTCTTTGTGGGAAAAAAAAAGGTTGCCAATTTTGTTTGGGAGCCACGTCGCACGCCTGCGCAATTGTCAGTTAAAGCGACGTGGGCGGGACTTACGCAAGTCCCGCCCACATATGTAAACATCGTTCAAACCACACATGTGAGGTATTGACGCGTGCATTAGAGCGAGAGCAATACTTTTAGCACTAGACCTTCTTTGTAACTATAAACTGGTAACCTGAAAAAAAAAAAAAAGGTCGCCTATGGGGATTTTAAAGTACTGAATTTTGGCCCCATTTCAGGAGTGTTTGCAATAGTAAAGCGTGACATGTAAGGTATCTATTTACTCGGTGTAACATCATCTTTCATATTATCACCAAAAATTGGGCTAACTTTAGTGTTTTGTTTTTAACCACTTGAGCCCCAGACCATATTACTGGTCAATGACCAGGCCAGTTTTTGTGATTCGGCACTGCGTCGTTTTAACTGACAATTGCACGGTTCCCAATCAAAATTGTCGTCCTTTTTTTTCCCACAAATAGATTATTAAATGTGCGTGTTTACTTCTGTCTGTAAGGACAGGGGCATTTTAATTATTATTATTTAGTTTTGTAACGTAATAATTCACTAAAACCTCCCCTTCAGGCTGGAAAGCATGAATTCAGGGAAAAGAAAAAAAAAAAAAGCTCTCATGCCATTGCAGCTTTGTTCCTACATGTGTGATGAACTGAGTCTGCTCAGACACTTAGAAAAAAAATTCCTTTCTTTTTAAAAGGTGAAAATCACTTGGATGCTCATAGAAGCTTGGTTGGGTTAATACCAGGTCACCCAAACTAGAGACTGAAATTTGTTCATGTGATTTCAATTGCTTCATTACTAGCACATGTTATAAAAAGCGTGGATCGATCAGACCTCAGCTCCCCACATAGGGGCAGGCAGGCATGCTGTTGCTAAACAGAAATGTGTTTTTTTTGCATGTTTAATTTTATTTTGCCAATGGTTTTTGTCTATTTTTAAATGATGTTCAATTTGATGTATTTGTCTCTGCGGCCTTATTTTGAAAAAAATTTGTGAAGATGTTGGGACGTTAAACCTATGTTTATTTTGATTTTTGAAATGTATTTTTGTTTGTGTGTGTGTTTGTTTGTCTTTTTTTGCTTTCCTTGTTTTGTTGACTAATCAAAATTACTTTAACATTTTGAAGTTTTGTTATTTGTTACTTTTTCATGCTACATATTTTGACAGCTGCAGCTGAAATAGGTTTGGGCCTAACAAATTATGTGTGATTTTTGTCTAAGCTTCTTTCCTAGTATTTAGGCATGAAATGTTTGCCATGTTTAATCTCGAGGAAATTAAAGACAAACTGGTAAGTATTTTCTTTTTTCTGCAGTGGTCCTCAGCCCTCAAGTACCCCCGACAGGACATGTTTTGTGGATTTCTCTTATCAAGAATTGCTGTCCAGGCTGTCTTTTAAAGCACATGTGCAAGATGAAGGAAAACCTGCAAACATGGCCTGTTGGGGGGGGGGGGGCTATTGGTGGACAGGCTTGAAGTGCTGATTTACAGCACTGTGTTTAAATCTAGCGCAAGGCAATCCTATTCTAATTGTGGGTGTTTGAGGGAAGCCAAGTGAGTGTTAGAACCCCTGCTTGTGTTTTTTTTTGGGGGTTGAGCTTTGTGTCCCTTTTCTTAAAATTGGCTTCACTTCCTGTCACACAGCTGAACAGGAAGTGAGGTTAAAACCCTACCAGTGTCTTTTCTTGGGGACACAGGTCAATCTAACTAGTGTCCCCATTAAGCAAATTGCACTCCAGCACTGCTGTGTACACCCCAAATCATGGGTCTTCAAACTACGGCCCTCCAGTTGTTCAGGAACTACAATTCCCATCATGCCTAGTCATGTCTGTGAATGTCAGTGCATTACAAGGCCTCATGGGATGTGTAGTTCTACAACAGCTGGAGGGCCGTAGTTTGAGGATCCCTGCCCCAAATGATTATTTAGTTTGGGGTTTAGTAAAGGCAAAGCCACTCTGCAAGTACAAGCATAGTTGCTGAAAATCAGAGAGGAAGCACTGATGGTTTTAACATCCAATCCTGTAGAAGTAAAGTTGTTTTGTTTTCTTCCTTTCTTGTCCACTTGTAGTGCAAAGTGGATTTGCCTTTAGTAAATGGACCCCAAAGTCCAAGATCCCTAATAATTTGGGGTGTACACAGCAAAATGCTAGAGTGCAATTTACATAATGGGAAACTATTTAGATTGATCTATGTGTCCCCAAGAAAAGATATTAGTAAGGATTTACCCTCACTTCCTGTTTGGCTATGTGACAGGAAGTGAATGAATTAGAAAGGGTGAAGACACCTCACAAATGTTGTCACTATCAGGGGTGCAGACATCCCCAAAAAATGAGCAGATAATACTTAATACTTAATACCATTCAGATTGGTCAGCTCATAAAATTCACTCCCATTTTACACGCCCCCCTGTGACGTCTGTACTTGGCATCGTGGCACATGTTTCACAGCACATTTCAGCCTTGTGCAATACAGGGACCTCAAACCCAAGTTGTCAGGGGTAAAGACATATTTGGTATAAACAGTTCTCTTGTCACGAGACACAAAGTCCCTTCAGTAACACAAGGACAGGGGGGTTAAACACATCTGGAGCAAGGGGGGGGTGGCAATTGAACAGCTCTCCTTTGTCTATTTTTCCAATGTTGAATTGTAACTTTAAAAACATCATATCTGACAAATCTTTTCAAGGAAAATAAACACTATTGTGATATATACTTTTCACACATGCATATATAGATAATGAATATAAAAACAATATGAAAATATAAAAGAAATTAAAAGAATATAAAAAAGAGAAAACATTTCAGTGGTTCTATTAAAAGAATTAGCTTAACACAAAATAGGAATTTTAGTATCATCCATCACATCTGTCCTACAGATAAGGGTATATATAGCAGCATCCCAGATAGGACTGACAGAACTGCATAGTGCTAAGTCCTTCTGAGCCCTATGCAGATCTCCAAACCTCTGGGTTAAGCTATAGTCTCAAAAGTCACTAGAGCAGGTAAAAATAATAAGACTACAAGCAGAAGACAGACAGCATGGAGACTTTGGCCACAAAACATTTACATTTCTTTGCTCCTTGCAGACCAACAGCCACAATCCCCCCCCTGTGCACACACACTGAAAGCACTAACTCTCTCCCTGGCGGCACAGGGCATGCACACCAGCCGCACTACCCCCGACGCCATGGGGCACGCACACCGGCAGTTCTGATTCCCTCACAGGAGGATGTCCGGCACTTACTCTCCTCCTGTGCCTCAGTGTGGGCAGCAGTGGCGTCAGAGGAGTCCCATCCTCCAGCTTTCTCCCCTTTGTGTCTCTTCCGCCAAAGCGCCAGGCATTCCAATAGGATGCCCCGGTGCTTTGGCCAATCGGGAAATAGGTCTCACTGACCTGCCTCCTGATTGGCGGGGAGGCACTGTGGTGTAAAAATAGCGAAAATGTATTTGTAATGGTCCCACAACAGGGTGGGATCAGAGTGCACTCTCTGCGCCCCAAGCCCACCATTTTTTAAGCCTATTAAAGCCTCAGGCTCTAATCATGTGCTTAAGAAAAACACCCCCTGCCTTAGGAGTCCATGCATCCGGTGTCCTGAAAGGGGCCGGGCGCATAGACAGGGAGGTAAGCAATGAACTTACATTCATCCTTCTAACAGAACAAAATGGTTTCCCATATGTTCATGAAACCATATATGAAATGATATGCATAGGCCGTAGAAATGTATTATTTTTAACCTCAATAGTTCTGAGTCTGACATGCTGTTCACAGATGCTCTCCATTCAATCTGACAGAGCTTGAGCTATTTTGCAAGGTAGAATGGGCAAAAATGTCACTCTCTAGATGTGCAAGCTGGTAGAGACATACTCCGAAAGACTTTCAGCTGTAATTGCAGCAAAAGGTGATTCTACAAAGTATTGACTCAGGGGGGCTGAATACAAATGCACAACACACTTTTCACATATTTCTTTGTAAAACATTGTGAAAACCATTTAGCATTTTCCTTTCACTTCACAATTATGTGCCACTTTGTGTTGGTCGAGCACATAAAATCCCAATAAAATACATTTAAGTTTTTGGTTGTAACATGACAACATGTGGAACATGTCAAGGGGTATGTATACTTTTTCAAGGCACTGTAGTTGGGTTTGACAATTAATTCTATTTGAAAACAAGATACAAAAAAAACTCAATTGGATTTTAGAAATGTTCTCTAATAGACTGTATGGTATATGGATATAAAAAAAATACTTGATTATTGTAGATACTTTTACACAAAATCTAAATTGTAGCAGATGATTGTTTTTAGAACAATAGTTTCAACAGCTATAAAACTGCTGAGCTGTGGACTTGTTGACAGTAGTACCTGTGACTCTATTTCTCTATCCGCCTACTGTCACAAATTTCTCACCCTCTCCCACTTCCTCTTCTCCCCGTCTGTTAGTACAAACTCATCTGTAACAATAACATACTTTGCAATGCACCCAACGTTCTCTAAGCTAAAAGGCATCTCCCTCCATGCTACTTTTAAAAATCACTCCAAAGGACTGCTATCATCTATTAACCACTTGCTTACTGGGCACATAAACCCCCTTCGTGCCCAGGCGAAATTTCAGCTTCCGCCACTGCGTTGCTTTAACTGACAATTGCGCGGTCGTGCAACGTGGCTCCTAAACAAAATGTACATCCTTTTTTCCCCACAAATAGAGCTTTCTTTTGGTGGTATTTGATCGCCTCTGCGGTTTTTATTTTTTGCGCTATAAACAAAAAAAGAGCGACAATTTAAAAAAAAATATATTTTTTTTTTACTTGTTGCTATAATAAATATCCCATTTTTTTTAAACTATTTTTTTTCTCAGTTAAGGCCGATACGTATTTTTCGACGTATTTTTGTAAAAAAAAAAAAAATCGCAATAAGCGACTGGTTTGCGCAAAAGTTATAGCGCCTACAAAATGGGGGATAGATTTATGATTTTTTTTTTTTTTTTACTTGTAATGGCCGTGATTTGCGATTTTTTTGTCAGGGCTGCGATATCGGACACTTTTGACACAATTTTGGGACCATTCACATTTATACAGCGATCAGTGCTATAAAAATGCACTAATTACTGTATAAATGTGACTGGCAGTGAAGGGGTTAACACTAGGGAGTGAGGAAGGGGTTAAATGTATTCCCTCATTGTGTTCTTACTGTGTGGGGGGAGGGGACTGACTGGGGGAGGTGACCAATGCTGTGTCCCTATGTAAAGGGACACAGATCGGTCTCCTCTCTTCCTGACAGCATGTGGAGCTCTGTGTTTACACACAGAGCTCCACGTCCTGCTGTGTTACCGACGATCGCGAGTGCCTGGCGGACATCGCGGCCGCCAGGCACTCGCATCGGCTCCCGAGCGATGCGCCGGGCACGTTGTTTCCCCGCTGCACGCCCCCAGCGGCGCGCACAGGGAACAACAACAGCAGGACGTCCAGGGACGTCCACCCGGCACTTGAGAGCCGCGCTGTGGACGTCTTTCGACCATAGCGCGGATCTTAAGTGGTTAAATATTGTTTTCTTAAAACTATATGCAGTTATTACATGTAGTATTATTTTTATGAATTCCCATGCTTTTTTTATATGCTTTAACCCATTTACAAGTAGATCCAGCTGTCCAGCAAATGTGATAGGGGTTGGAACAACTTGTCCACTGCCAGGGGTGCCTAAAGTCTACCTTATGAAAGAAAGGGGCTCCTGTGCTATCAGTAACTGAAGCTAGCAAGCACCTAGTAATCTGTCCTCACCAGAAAAAATGGCAATAAATACGTGATGGTGACTTCAAATCCCTTGGCTCCGGTTCGAAGAAGAATCTATCCTACCTTTCAATCTACAAGGACTTATTTGGTCCAAAACCATCCCACCAGGGCCGTCTTTACCGCAGGGCAAATGGGGAAGGTGCCCTGAGCCCTGTCACTGTTGGGGGCCCAAAGCAACCCCCCAGATGGCAACCCCCCAATTTTTTATTTATTTTTAAATAAAAAAAAATATTTTTTTTAATATATATTTTTTTTTTATTAAAGGGACAATTTTTTAGGGGTCCCCAGGGGCCCGGAGGCCCCCAGGGGCCCAGATGGCAACGCCCCTTTTTTTATTTATTTTTAAATAAAAAAAATTTTTTTAATATAGATTTTTTTTTTATTAAAGGGCTCAGAGGTCCCCATGTGGCAAACACCCTTTATTTTTTTTATAAATGTTTATTTTTTTATTTTTGTTTATATATTTTTTTTTATTGAAGGGCCCAGAGGTCCCCAGGGCCCTGGATGGCAACCCCCCCCCTTTTATTTTTATTTTTTATAAAAAGTTTCTTTTTTATATATATATATATTTTTTATTTTTTATTAAAGGGCCCAGAGGTCCCGGATGGCAAACCCCTTTTTTTTGTAATTTATTTTTATTAAAAAAAAAAATATTAAAGGGCCCAGAGGTCCCCATGGCCCCAGATTGCAACCCCCTTTTTAAAATATATTTTTTATATATATTTTTTATTTCTTTTTTTCTTTTTATTAAAGGGCCCAGAGGATGGCTACACCCCTTTTTTTTAGGGCTGTTACTGATTAAAATTTTTGTGTTCGATTAATCGTTTTTTTTTTAATCGATTAATCGACTAATTTCGATTAATTAACGCACATACAGATACAACTACTTTTAGCTGATCTCCTTGCATTGCAACTCTGCATTAGTCAGTGGTAAATGTGGTATACACTATATACAATCACCCGACACTAGTTGGTTTCCACAATCCATGACTTAACTGTTCACACAAATAAATTCAAACTGTAGCACTGACGTAAGTAATTTTTTTTTTTTATTAAACTTTAAGAAAAACTTTGAAAGTAAGTTTAACTTTAATTATAACACGTATCTGATATTGACTGTCAGTCACTTTTAGAGGTAGACCGATATATCGGCCGATATTTGGCCGTTTTTGTGAAATCGGCATCGGCCGATTTTTGTGAAAGAATCGGCCGATTAGCGGCTAAAGTGTCCGGCCCGCATGGCCGCCTGCCCTGCAGTACTGACCCCACTCCCATGTATCCGATTCCTCCATCTGCACGGCCACCACAGAAGGGACATAGATTTCACTGGCATCGTGCCGCCAGCCGTGCCCCACCCCCTCCCTCGGCTTGCTGTATTAGGGACAGGGAAAAAAAATCATTGGCTTACAACTGCTGCCTGACTAATGTAACTCCCCCCAGCAGGAATGTCTTCCTTCCCTGCTGGCATTACACCAAGTTCTAAACAATGATTGGCTGATCAGCTCAACAGCATGCACCTAGCCTATTAGGTGCATGCAGATAGATTTGGATTATGATACCAGCATGTATGGAGGGTAAGTTGCCCAAATTATGTGCTACTGTGCCCCCCTGCAGAATTTATTAAAACTCCTTTTAAAAGGGAAACCTGGCTGAGGCTGGCATTGAGAAAATGGATGAGGATGACTTTGGGTGGAAATGAGAGTTACATTGTGGAGATCCTTCTCACAATGTAACTCTCATCCCCACACAGAGTCATCCTCATCCATCTTCACAATGCAACACAATCATCTTCATCCCCACCCAGCACCATCCACCCCACTCCAACGCATCCCCTGCACCATCCATCCCTTTCCACAACAACTAAACAGTCTTTCGCACGGAACAGATGTTGCCGGTACGCAAAGTATTGTCTGCACAAATCTGCTTAGGCCAGGAAAACGATGGCTATTGAGTTTCCACCACATGAGAGGATCCTCTGTTTCTGGAATGGGATCTTCTACTTGGTAGCGCATTAACTCGGCCTGTGCACTGTGTTCTGCATCTGATTCGTCAGCTGAGGACTGCGATTCAGAGTCGCTCAGCAACAGAGTAAGTTTTTGTTTCTTCGGCACAGGTACTACTTTTACTTTTGTGCCATCATTGCTTTCTTCTAAGCCTGTTGGACATCCTGCTGGCTGTCTTCTATCGTGGAAGGCCCTGAATGCATTCGACAATGTTGTCCACACTTCTTCACGTTTCTCTCTTCTTAGACAGGTCAGTTTCTTGTAACGTGGATCCAAGGCCACAGCCATTTGCAACATTGTTAAAGCATCAATGCCTTCAATTCTGTTTGAAAAGTCGTTCAATGTTGCAGTTTTGAATCGTCCAATATAACCTGGATCATCATCATTAATCCTTAACAGT
This sequence comes from Rana temporaria, assembly GCF_905171775.1. NCBI lineage: Eukaryota > Metazoa > Chordata > Amphibia > Anura > Ranidae > Rana > Rana temporaria. The sequence continues at coordinate 361,600,103 of NC_053489.1, forward strand.
CTACGCAAAAAGGCCAGTAATGGAAGAACGGCAGAACATGTTGCATATTGTTCACCCCCAACATATTCCGTAGCATCTGCAAGTGAACCTAAGACTGATGTATATTTGGCCATTTTGTCCCAATCTGACTCTGTCAGTTTAGGTCCACTGTAGTTTTTTGGATGATCGATGTGATACTGCATTACGGCATCTTTGACTTCCAACAATCTGGCTAACATTATGTAGGTACTATTCCACCGAGTTGCCACATCCTGCTGCAATTTGTGGAACATAACATCTTTTGACGAAGAGACACTGGAATGGCTGCTCTTCAGTTCAGATGTGTTGGCCGAGCTGTGCTTGAAATGTCCAACTAAGTGTCGACATTTTGCCACAAGAGGTGAAGAGTCAGCTGCCTTCAAACCTGCTAATATGCTAAGTTGAAGACAATGTGCGATACATGGTATGTGACTGAAATCCGTTTGTCCAATAGCAGCAACCATGTTTCGTGCATTGTCCGTTATGATACAGCATATTTTATCGCTGATGTTCCATGTTGCAGCAAACTCTTTATAGAAACCGGCAACGTTTTCAGCAGTGTGTCTTTCATCAACAAGTAAGCATCCTAAAGCTACTGATGTCAGTTTCCAGTCGGAATCAATCCAATGTCCCGTTATACCACAGTATGATTCATTGTTGTTTGAGGTCCAAAAGTCAGTAGTGAGAGCAATACTGTGAATGCTTTCTATAGCTTTCTTATGCTGCGTTAGCTTCTCGTTGTACATCTGACCAATCACAGCGTCGATTGTACGGCGACTGGGTAAATTATAAGTCTGGTTTTGAAGAGCTATACGTAGTACTGTTTGTAGTCCATCATCATCCACAATTGCCGTCGGACGTCCTGAACTGGCAATCCACTGAGCAATAGCAATTTTCAAGTCTGCAGAAACTTTGGCACTTACAGGCTTGTTTGACTGAGACATGAAATTAGATATTGGTTGTACTAGAGAACTCTTCTGCCGGTCACTGTTGACAACGTGTTGATACTTGAGTGGATGTTTGTGCTGTAGGTGGTACGTCAGCGATGTATTTGAACCACGGAAAGCCAATTGTTTATTGCAGTGAATGCAGTAAACTTTGTTGCCATCCTCTACTTTGCCATCAGCATTTAGCTTAAAAATGAAATGCTTGCTTAACTTTCCGCCTAAATGTTTAACTGCAACATTGCTTTCATTGCTCGCCATTGTTATTTACTGTCAAAGTCTAAATTTTATATCCTCAAGGATCTCTTTCTGTCACACTGTTAACAGTGGAGGTTTTGAAGTTTTCCTTTTTGTCCCCTTTCCCTGATGGAGCCTGCTGCTCCAGGTACCTCAATCCGGTGTGTGCAGTCTGCTCACATCTAGCAGGGTCTCACTGTCCAGGCTATAAAAGCAGAAAGAAAGATGCAATCAGTGCAAAAATGTATTAAACAAAAAAAAAACCCTATGCAAGTTTTAATTATGACAAAAAAAAAAAAAAATTCAAATGGCAAATAGTAAACAGAGAGTAAGTGCAGCGCAAATTGAATCAGTCCCACATATAAATAATCAGTGAGTGGTGATAAATAGAATGTCCAGAGAAACAATGAACTTCAATTTCCACATAGAATTCCACCAGTGCAAAAAGTCCACAATCAATGACAATCCCTCCACCTCTGGTTTAACTAAATACTCTCACCTCCCAGCATGAACCCCTGAGCAAACAGGAGGTCATGCAAGCAGAAAAACAGTCAGTTAGCACGGACCAAAGACTTCCTTCACGTCTCCTTATTACTCAGCAAGGTGCACCGGCTCATAAGTAAAATGAAGCAACAGCAGACGCCACACTGGAGAAATCCACAGCATATCAGCCAATAGGACAAAAGATACACTGTCCAGGCTGTCCGGTGACGTCACAGACATTAGGGGGTGAAACAGATCAAAAAAACTCACGGTTTGGATCATTTTTCAGATCACCACCATATATAGCCTCCACTGTAATATCCACATCTCCCCCATACCGTAATATCCACATCTTCCCCCCCCCATACCGTAATATCCACATCTTCCCCCCCATACTGCAATATCCACATCTTCCCCCCCATACTGCAATATCCACATCTGCCCCCATACTGCAAGAATATACACATTTGCCCCCACGCTGCAAGAATATACACATTTGCCCCCATGCTGTAAGAATATACACATTTGCCCCCACGCTGTAAGAATATACACATTTGCCCCCACGCTGTAAGAATATACACATTTGCCCCCACGCTGTAAGAATATACACATTTGCCCCCACGCTGTAAGAATATACACATTTGCCCCCATGCTGTAAGAATATACACATTTGCCCCCACGCTGTAAGAATATACACATTTGCCCCCACGCTGTAAGAATATACACATTTGCCCCCATGCTGTAAGAATATACACATTTGCCCCCACGCTGTAAGAATATACACATTTGCCCCCATGCTGTAAGAATATACACATTTGCCCCCACGCTGTAAGAATATACACATTTGCCCCCATGCTGTAAGAATATACACATTTGCCCCCACGCTGTAAGAATATACACATTTGCCCCCATGCTGTAAGAATATACACATTTGCCCCCATGCTGTAAGAATATACACATTTGCCCCCATGCTGTAATATACACACACATTTGCCCCCATGCTGTAATATACACACATTTGCCCCCATGCTGTAATATACACACATTTGCCCCCATGCTGTAATATACACACATTTGCCCCCATGCTGTAATATACACACATTTGCCCCCATGCTGTAATATACACACATTTGTCCCATGCTGTAATATACACACATTTGCCCCCATGCTGTAATATACACACATTTGCCCCCATGCTGTAATATACATTTGCCCCCATGCTGTAATATACATTTGGCCCAATGCTGTAAGATTATACACATTTGCCCCCATGCTGTAAGATTATACCGTATTTATCGCGGTATAGCGCGCTTCCGCGTATACCGCGCACCCCTAAAGTTGCCCCCGAAATTCCTGTAAAAAAAAATGTTATATGATTGATTTTATTATTACTTACAGTTTTGGTGTCTTCCCAGCGTCCATCGTCCGGTCCGGCGTCCGTCTGCGGCCTCGGTGGTGTCCTCCCAGCTTCTCCAGCGCGCGCCTCAAGTCGAGTCCCCACTTCCCGCGCTCAGTTCGAACGCCTCCGCCGACATATACCGAGTGCAGTACACTCAGGTACATTCGGCAAGGCTCGACTTCGCTCGCGCTCACGCTCTGTGACGTTTATGCGTGAGCACGAGCGAAGCAGAGACTAGCCGAGTGTACTGCACTCGGTATATGTCGGCGCAGGATTTCAAACTGAGCGCGGGAAGCGGCTATCTGCGTATATCGCGCACCCACGATTTCCCCCTTATTTTAAGGGGAAAAAAGTGCGCGATATACGCTGATAAATACGGTACACATTTTCCCCCATGCTGTAAGAATATACACATTTGCCCCCATGCTGTAATATACACATTTGCCCCCATGCTGTAATATACACATCTGCCCCCATACTGCAAGAATATACACATCTGCCCCCATGTGTACATTACAGCATGGGGGCAGATGTGTATATTCTTGCAGTATGGGGGCAGATGTGTATATTAAAGCATGGGGGCAGATGTGTATATTACAGCATCTGACCCCATGCTTTAATAATATATACACACACATCTGCCCCCATGCTTTTATATACACACACATCTGCCCCCATGCTTTTATATACACACACATCTGCCCCCATGCTTTTATATACACACACACATCTGCCCCCATGCTATTATATACACACACACACATCTGCCCCCATGCTTTTATACACACACATCTGCCCCCATGCTTATACACACATCTGCCCCCATGCTTATACACACATCTGCCCCCATGCTTATACACACATCTGCCCCCATGCTTATACACACATCTGCCCCCATGCTTATACACACATCTGCCCCCAAGCTCTAATATAAAGAATGCTTCGTCCGCTCTTACCTACATCAGGCAGACCCGTCGGCAGAGAGGCTGATGGACACGTGCGCGCCGGAATATAATACTAGCAGGGCGGGCGATGATGACGTCAGTGCGCCGCTACTTGGGCCAAGATGGCCGCGGCTCCGGAGCTAGGCCGAAGCCGCGGCCTTTCCTATGGGCGAGACCGCGGAGCTCACTCCGCGGATCGTCGATCGATCAAAATAATTTTCGTCGATCAAAGAAATTAATGATTAATCGAACAATTAATCGTTAATTTCCGCAGCCCTACTTTTTTTATATATATTTTTGTTTATTTCTTTTTTCTTTTTTTGTAAAGGGCCCCCGCTTCTAAATTCGTGGCAGCCCCCCCCCTGCTTCTCAATTTCAGGCGGCAGCACCCCCCCATCCCGGTTCTCTGCTCCAGGGGGCCCATGCCTGAAGCTGTGTAAGTGGCCCCATAATTCCTGATGGCCCTGTCGCCCGTTAAGCCCCTGTGCTGCCCACAAATCAGGCTGAAAATCATCAGCGGCACGCAGCCAGTGACAGTACTGCTTCCCTTCCCAGTGTTTTAAAATGTACAGCACCCCTGGCTTCCCTTTAGACGTGCACTTCTCCCTTCCTGCCACTTGGTGCTGCTTGTATATAAAAGTGAATTAGAATGTGATTTTATAACATCCCCAGTTTGCTCTTCCCGAGGCTGACTTCTTCATGTCCTGCTCCTCAAGGTATGTCACTGTTTGCTAATCTATATTGTAAATATAAGTTTTCTGTAGAGTGTGCCCAAAGTCTTTATAATATTTGATGATTCACTGCAGGTCTGGTCAGTGTTTTAAAAAGTTCCTCTATTTTACACATGGTATGGCATGGGGGTCACAGCACCGTCTGTCCATTCTGCTTTAGCACCATGGGACCCCATGCCATGCCATGTGTAAAATAGAGGAACTCTTTAAATCACAGACCAGACCTGCAGTCCAGGCTGAGTAAGGCCTCAGAGCACATGGCATTACTGTCTGTATTTAACTGCTTGATGGGCTTATTTTGGGCCTGGCTGGTTCACATGTATGTGTTTTGGCGGCCCACATTTGCACAGGCATAGCAGCCCATTCATTTGAATGGGCCGCCATGCCTGCGTTTCCTGCAAAGAAAAGCGCATGCCTCATGTAATAGGCTGCGCACACGGCACGTCTATGCCCATCAAGCACTGAAATACAGCACTGTCTGTCCATTCTGCTGTCTGCTGTGACTTATCTGCAGTTCCCGCACTGTCAAACTTGCTGCATTTTTAGACGTTTAGGTCACGCTTTTAAAAACACAGTGCGTTTGTGTGTGCAAGAACTGCAGGTAAGTAGCATGGCGCAAAAGCAGAATGGATTTCAAGGCAACTGTATTTTTCAAATGCACCTTTTTTCTGCAGGAAACAAAGGCATGGCAGCCCATTCAAATCAATGGGCTGCTGTGCCTGCACAAATGAGGGCCGCCAAAACATACATGTGAACCAGCCAGGCCCAAAATAAGCTGGAGGGGGGCCCAAAAAAAATGTTTGCCCAGGGCCCAAACCATATTAAAGACGGCCCTGCATCCCACCACAAAAAATTAGACCTTTAAACCTTATCGTCACCCACACTTTCCAACTATGGAACAGACAAGCCCCAAAATTCAAGCTGTCTTCTGACACTCCCCCCTGGCATCTTTTCTAGGTGACCCTCGTTTTTCCCCTCTAAATATTGCCCAAGATCAAAACCTACTGACAGCTTGGAAGTCACGTAACTTAACGCATTTAAAATCGCTCTCTTATATGAACTAATTTCTCACTTTCCCCAGCCTACAAACGAAATAGGATCTCTCTCCTGATGAATTAGAGAACTATACAAAAATAAAACTATTCTTCCAGAAATATTACTCACTTACACTCCACCCCCCTTTCACACAATTTGAACAAATTTGTATCTCCTCCCCTCGTGATAGCGGTTTAATCTCCAGAATATACAAAAGCTTGAACGAAACAAACATGCCTGAGAAGTCACATCCCATGTTACAATGGGAATCGGACTTAAATACCTCTTTTACTCTCGAACAATGGGATGCTATTTTTATAAATCTCCATAGATGTACCAAAACAACTTCAATCAGAGAATTAGCTATTAAATTGCTCTATAGGTGGTATCTTACCCCAGCCAAACTTAATACATTTTATCCCACTCTATCTCCACTCTGCTTCAGGGGCTGTCCCACTCAGGGAACACTATTGCATACTTTTTGGGATTGTCCACATCTAAAGAACACTTGGCACAAGGCCAGTATTGTTATAGACAAAATCTCCGGAAAAAAGATTCCTCTCACACCCCTTCTATTCTCCCCTATACAAGATATCCCTACATCCAGCACAAGGCTTATTCATACATTCCTCAGCTCCATTCATTGGGCCATAGCATTTAATTAGTGCTCCACGTTGTTACCTTGGCCTCAAATCCTCAACCGCATGACGAACATCAAACTTTCTGAGAGAATTCACCATACATTATATGATTCTATGTCCCTCTTCCAAAAAAAAATGGATTCTCTGGGATCCCACCTTTCCGGTTTAGAATAAATGTCTACTAACTAATACCTTCCTGTTTTTTTCTTTTTCTGTACAATGTTCACAGTTAAAGATTTTTGTATGCATACATGTACCTACATTGTAATTTTTATATACTTTGACCTTTTTCCACAATAAAAAACGTTTGTAAACAAAAAAAATACGTGATGGTGACTGCGCTGTATAACTAAACGAACATAAACAGTGATACACAACACACTGAATAATATATAAGTGAATTAAACACAACAACAGAATTAAACACAAACACAGCAACAGAAAGCCTCTTGTGAAGTGAGTTATATAATAATATACTTCAACAAAACATCAAAGCAACGTGAACATCAAGGTGCAATAGATAGATACTTCAGCAAGCATCTAAAGCAAACAGAACGTGAAAGAATATAAAAATATATATAAACAAATGATATCACTCAAATGTACAGTATGTGATTAAGCTAATAGAATAAAATACTTTGGAAGGTGATCCCGAAACCAAACTTGAGTGTTGAGAGGAGAGATAGCTTTGGTGCAAACACCTCTTGTGGCCCCTAAATGCTCACCTCACGGCTGTAGCACGGACAGCCAGAAAAAAGCCTCAGGTGTATATTAAGTGATGCAAGAAACTTGTTGTAACGGACACATGCATGCTGCCGAGACAGTTATAATCTTCGTGCAGGGGGACTACAAGGAACTGCATGGCTTGTCACAAGTGGATGTACCACAGTGTATTCTGAGCTCAAAGGGTTAATTGGACAAGTTTCTTTTCATTGTTGAATGCTAATGTTCCCTTCGCATAGCTAATGAACTCTCTTTTGTGTGCAGGTAAACAGCCCCCCTGTGAGGTGTATGCTGATGGGGATTATGTGTGAGTGATAATTGTTTTAAAGGTTAATTGAATTCTATGTGCCTGGCCAGGAAATGTTAAGTGGGGTGAGGTGCCGAAGCGGCTAGAAACTGGCCAAGTGATTAATTCAAGGAGATGTCATTGTTCTTGTAACAGTTGTAACCAGATATAAGCAGGTGAAATATGCCAAATAAAGTCAGTCTACTTGACCCTTCAAACGTAGCACGTCTCGTTTCTTGGAAGGGCGTTCGATGGGATATACCGGCGGTACCTGCATATCGCAGCTTGCCAGGGAAAAGGACGTCTCAAACGGCTGAGACCCTCACACCAGTGGGTAGCCGTTACATTGGTGGCAGCAGTGGGATGATCCTTTTATCCAAAGAGCAAGTGCTGAATGGAGTCGCAGTACGCCAGGCTGAAAAGATCCACACTAAAAGATCTATTGGAGAGTCGTGGTAGGAGCGCCAGCAACAGACCACGGAGAGAGCTGATAGCTGACCTGCTGGAGCTGGACGAAATGGATGGATCTATGGAAGGAACGGAGCCCCTTGCACCGGTCAGCAAAGAAGATGTAATTACTGGGATTGTACAGCGGAGATTATCCTTGTATCCAGAAACGTCTGCGGAACTAATCAACCAGCTGTTCCGGGAAGCAAGGGAAGAAATACAAACGAAGAGGGGACAAGAACTGGAACTGGTAAGAGCGAGACAGCCCATTACACCTGCAGTTCCTACCCCCCCACCTGCTGCTACAGGAAAGAAAATACCGTTCACTGCATTTAAAGCTTTTGTAGAAAGTGAGGAGGAAATCGATGGATATTTGGCGGACTTTGAGAGGCAGTGCTCACTACACCAGGTACCACCAGACCAATGGGTCACTATTTTGTCGGGAAAATTGTCGGGCAAAGCCAATGAAGCCTTTCGGGCTCTCGCTCCAGAGGATATTTTACAATATCAGCGAGTTAAAAAGGCGTTGCTAACCCGATATGCCGTAACGCCAGAAGCCTACCGCCGGCGCTTCCGGGAGTCCAAGAAGATGGCTGTGGACTCCCACATGGAATGGGCCAACCAGTTACAAAGGATGGCATCCCTTTGGGTCCAAGGGTGCAAGGCCAACACCGGGGAGAAAGTATTGCAGCTGTTCCTAATGGAACATTTCTTCCAAGACCTGGCCGCAAACATACAAGACTGGGTACGAGATCGCCGTCCCGCTAACTTAAACGAGGCGGCTCGGCTAGCAGATGAGTATGCGGAAACAAGGAAAGTAAGCCAGGGTACTACACGGCTGGCTCATAAGGTAGAACCGCGTACTCCAACCGTCACCCCACGCCCAGAGTTTCCGGCTCCAGTTCCACCACATCCTCAGGGGCCTAGCAACTACCCCCGGGATTCGCCTAGGGTGACGTGCCATCACTGCAGCGACACGGGACATATTGCTCGTTATTGCCCTTTGAGAGCTACAAATAACAATTGGAGACGCACAACACCCAACACAGAGGTCACTCCATCACGTCCCTCTGCGGCCCACTGCCTGGAGACCGAGGGGGGCCCGGAGGAATGTCTGGGAATTTGGTATGAGGCAGACCCAATACAAGCGGCCTCTCCGGATAACCGTCAGCATCACCGTCAGGAGGTACGGGTGAATGGACAAGTAGCACAAGGCTTAAGAGATTCCGGGACTACTATCACTCTGATTCAAAAACATCTGGTAAAGCCAGAAAACGTGTCCACTCGCACAGTTGCCGTCCGGGTCGCAGGGGGTGCTGTATTTCGCGTACCCACCACCCGGGTGCACTTAGACTGGGGAGCCGGGTCAGGAAAGACCACAGTTGGTATCATGGACAACCTACCTGCCGAGGTGGTGCTGGGCAACGACATTGGCCCTCTGACTTCGGCTTATTTACCTACACCTGCTGCTGCTTGTCCCGTGACCACCCGCGTTGCTGGAATCAACCCGCTTGCTGCTGAGAACCGGGTAAGACTACCTTCCCCGACATGTACTGTAGATCCGGCACAATATCACAGTCTAAAATGGGAATGTGACAAGTTGGCCAGTGAGAAATCAGAGATGCAACGACACTATGTCATGTATTATGAGATGTCCCGTGGCTTGAACATTGAAATGCACAAACAGGCGGAAATTGTCAAAAGATTAAATGGGATTTGCATCCAGGTGGTGCCGTATCTGTCCCAAGAGCATCAGCAACAGGTTTTGGGAGCCATTGAGAGAGCAAAGCAAGTGACTGTTCCAGAACTGAATTCTATTATTCACCGTCACCATCAGCTACCGACCTGGTAAGCCAATGGGAAGGCCGACGGACTGTCCAGGCAAACGGAAATTTTACCCTAACAGCAGACCGGACATCCCCAAGTTGATCCGAAAAGGATCAATCCGGGTCTGCCGGAGTGTTCCACAAAGGGGGAGTAGTGTAACGGACACATGCATGCTGCCGAGACAGTTATAATCTTCGTGCAGGGGGACTACAAGGAACTGCATGGCTTGTCACAAGTGGATGTACCACAGTGAATTCTGAGCTCAAAGGGTTAATTGGACAAGTTTCTTTTCATTGTTGAATGCTAATGTTCCCTTCGCATAGCTAATGAACTCTCTTTTGTGTGCAGGTAAACAGCCCCCCTGTGAGGTGTATGCTGATGGGGATTATGTGTGAGTGATAATTGTTTTAAAGGTTAATTGAATTCTATGTGCCTGGCCAGGAAATGTTAAGTGGGGTGAGGTGCCGAAGCGGCTAGAAACTGGCCAAGTGATTAATTCAAGGAGATGTCATTGTTCTTGTAACAGTTGTAACCAGATATAAGCAGGTGAAATATGCCAAATAAAGTCAGTCTACTTGACCCTTCAAACGTAGCACGTCTCGTTTCTTGGAAGGGCGTTCGATGGGATATACCGGCGGTACCTGCATATCGCAGCTTGCCAGGAAAAAGGACGTCTCAAACGGCTGAGACCCTCACACCAGTGGGTAGCCGTTACACTTGTCTATAGCTGGAGGGCTCCGCACCAGGTTTGCATATAAAGGAAACAGCAAAGTGAGCGCACTCATGGATATAATGAATCACATAACCATGCACTCACTCAGAGGACATGAATAGTGGGTCTTGCTCCAACGAACGCAGAGTTCGTAAGTGATCCTGTGTGTCTCTCTTCCTCTTCCTCCTTGCTTCCAAATGTTATAGGATGTACCGCTCAGAGGATGTTGATAAAGAGAGAGAGAAGGAGGCACATAGTATAGTTCCTCAGTAAAACGTATTTAATGAAAAAATAGTAAAAAAACTCACATTTGTAGCAATGGTACGGTACAAAACAAATACGAGCGGCAAGCTCGTCTTCCTGCCATCAAAGCGTGTTCAGTCTAGTGCTCCTGGTCCCTACGCGTGTCGTCACACCATGTGACTTCATCAAGAGGTGTTTGCACCGAAGCTATCTCTCCTCTCAACACTCAAGTTTGGTTTTCGGGGATCACCTTCCAAAGACTTTTATTCTATTAGCTTAATCACATACATTGTGTCTTCTTTATCACATTTGAGTGATATCACTTGTTTATATATATTTTTATATTCTTTCACGTTCTATTTGCTTTAAATGCTTGCTGAAGTATCTATCTATTGCACCTTGATGTTCACGTTGCTTTGATGTTTTGTTGAAGTATTTTATTATATAACTTTTTAAAGTCTACCTTACCTTTTATTAGAAAAAATTGCATTTACAGTATTTGTAGAAAATAAATTGCATTTGATATTGTTTTACATAGGTGCCTGGCATTGCACCTGCGATCAGTGGATCACAGGTGCAATGCCTGTCTCCTGCAGACTATTCCTCCAGCTCACTGTCCCTACCAAGGTATGAGCTTTCAGTTGGAGAGGCGGAAAGAGTGTCAGTGGATTATTGGTAATCACTGCATTTGTGTTCCAAAACTACAAGTCCATATGAAGTTCAATAAAAAAAATTAAGAAAGACACAGTGTATAAAAATAAAAATAATAAAACACTAAAAAAATGTAAAGTGCCACCATCTCCTCACTCTCACACACAAATGAGAACGAGCACGCAGGTGATCACATCATACATCTGAGGTATTGCCGCAAACATCACAGTGAGTACAATAATTATAGCACCAGATTCCTGTGTAACTCTTAACTGATAAGTAACCTGTAAAGGCCTTTAAAGTGTCAACTAAAGATAATTTAATGTACTGTATTTATCGGCATATAACACTCACTTTTTTACCCTGAAAATAAAGGGTAAACTGTGCCTGCGTGTTATACGTAGGGGCTGTGGAAAGTTTTTTTCCTGAAACTCCCCTCTTAAAGTTAGGGTGCGTGTTATACACCTGTGCGTGTTATACACCGATCAATACGGTATGTAGTTTATTGCCATTCCACAGGCATGTCCAGATTTAAAGCGTGATATGTTGGGTATCGATTTACTCAGCGTACCATCATCTTTTTAATTTTACCCAAAAATTGGGTATTATATTCCAGAACTACAAGTCCATCTGAAGTGTAATAAAAAAAATAAAGAAAGACACAGTGTAAATTTTTTTTATTTTTTATAAAAAACAAAAAAAATGTAAAGTGTCACTGTCTCCTCACTCTCACCCACAAATGCGAACGTGCACGCAGGTGATCACATCATACATCTGAGGTATCGCCGCAAACATCACAGTGAGTGCAATAATTCTAGCACCAGAATCCTGTGTAACTCTTAACTGGTAAGTAACCTGTAAAGGCCTTTAAAGTGTCACCTAAAGATAATTTAATGTATGTCGTTTATTGCCATTCCACAGGCATGTCCAGATTTAAAGCGTGATATTGTTGGGTATCTATTTACTCAGCGTACCATCATCTTTTTAATTTTACCCAAAAATTGGGTATTATATTGTGTTTGCATGCACTCAAATTCATAAAAATTTACATTTTCCTTGGGGCATGGTCTGGATCGCGATGGAATAGGGCGCTGGTGAGTAGAGCTCCACTCACACTGTATCCATCCTGTATTCAACTTCCTGACCACCCATCCTGTTCTCCGACCCGCTAACCTACTTCCTGGAGGTCCCCTCACCTTGATTCATCATGTCCCCCAACATGGAAAACTACAGATGCCAGCACACAACTGGCCAAATTTCGGCAACAGGAGAACGTTTTCCAACAAGAAGATGGCAGCGCTCCCTCCTCCGACTTGGATCAGCCGGCGGCTGACACCACCAAGGGCCTGGAGGCTATCTCCACATGTCAAACCACACTGACTACAAAAATAGAGAAGGTAATGATTGATATTTCTTTAATCCACCAGGATCCCCACAAACTCCAGGACAGGGTAACAGAGCCTCAAACCAGCATCAGCACAGTGGAAGACATCTTACACCCCCTGCAGCATACCTCGAACCACATGCAATGCCAGCTCCAGGAAAACATGGAAAATCGCCTTCGTAGATGTAATCTACGCTTCATTGATCTTCCAGAGGGGCACAGAAGGCGCCGATCCTGCAGGCTTCATGGAAACTCTCATCACTACATATGGGAAAGAGGCCTCTTCTGCTGAGTTTGTAGTTAAGCGGGCCCACTGCATTCCTGCTCGCTCTCCTCCACAAAAAGCTCCCCCCTGCACCTTTATCGCTAAATTCCTTAACTTCTGATATCGGGACAAAATCCTCGGCTTAACCAGGGGAAAAGGTAACATTCCTTTTCAGAATGTGCGGGTGGTGATATTTCAGCTGAAGTCCAGCGACAATGCTCCTTATTCCACGAGGACAAGCGCCTGCTCCAAGTCCAGCTCCTCAAGTATGCCATGTTATATCCAGTACGCTTTCAAGTGGAAAAGGATGGCTGGGTTAATTATTTTAAGGGATCCAGAATCAGGATCTATGTGACTGGATTAACATGCTTATACAGACTGATCATCATCCGTTGTTTCTGGGAAAGCTGTGAGAACTCTCTTACCACACTATACCATTCTTTGCCCCTATTACCGCTGTTGCCTCTCTCACTCCATCTCCGTTCCCCCTGCCCCCGTTTTTCCCCTCTTCCTTTTTGGATTTCAACCATTAAAAATGGCTCATGCTGATGTGTGTGTTTTATAAGCTGCCACGTTTTTGGATTTCACCCGGGGACTCATACATCTGCTCCTGCGATGCATGTTTCTTCTCTTAGAACTTAACTCCTGGTCTTCTTAATCCCACTTCTCCCTTTTTTATTCTCCCCTCCATGATGAAATAATGGATATCCTTCCCTTAACTTGAACTATCCCTGGAAACTTTGACATGGACACTGATGTCTTCCTGTAAGCATTCCCTTATGTCTGCAAGTAAGCAAGCACCGGCAGAAGTGTCCTACTCTCCGTTACACTCTCCGGTGTGTGATCACCCCCATATAATACTTACTTAAAGCAGGGGTTCACCAAAAAAACGAATTTTTAACATTAGATTGAGGCTAATTGTGGGAAGCACAATCGGGTGTTTTTTTTTTAAATCAATGCAGTACATACCTTTTTAGAGATAGATGTTCTCCGCCGCTTCCGGGTATGGACTGCGGGACTGGGCGTTCCTATTTGATTGACAGGCTTCCGACCATCGCATACAGCGTTCCACGAGTTGCCAAAAGTAGCCGAACGTCGGTGCGCAGGCGCCGTATAGAGCCACACCGACGTTCGGCTTCTTTCTGCAACTCGTGACGCGCTGTATGTGACGGTCGGAAGCCTGTCAATCAAATAGGAACACCCAGTTCCGAAGATCATACCCAGAAGCCGCGGAGAACATCTATCTCTAAAAAGGTATGTACTGCATTGATTTAAAAAAAAAACACCCGATTGTGCTTCCCATAATTAGCCTCAATCTAATGTTAAAACATTTTTTTTCGGGTGAACCCCCGCTTTAAGTTGCTTAATTCTACAATGCATAATTATTTAATGTTTTTGACTATTTCCTTGTAAAGAAGTTTTCTTTGTTAATTAATTATTTGGGAATAATGCTCTCACCGTGTTGTGGTGGTACAGAGCCAGGCGGAAGGGACAGTTTTACTGTCTGATTCCTAGTTGTATTTACAGAGTAATCTAAGTGTTTTCTTTGCTTTATATGCCATACTTACAGTCACTGCTGATTTGGTATAACACCTTAGGGGATGCCCCGTTCATTCACTGATTGCCATTGCACTTTATCTGTATCATGATCTTTCCATGGCTCCTGTGAAGTTTCTGGGTCAGATGGGCCTATCACACTGTTCATACCCCATATTCCCCCATAGCTCTACAGTAGTCAGTGAAGGATTTGCTTTCATGTCCCGATACCCAACAGTGCCAGCTGTATGGATGGGTGACTTCAATATGGTTCTCACCCTTGCTTTAAATCGTACGAGTCAAGGCCTAACCACTTTCACCTCTACAACTCCCACTAGACTACATCACATGCTCACAGACTTTGCATCGGTGGACTCCTGTCAAGATCAATTAATGATTTTCTTACAATCACAACTCTATGTCCTGCATATATTTTATTACTCTGTCCAAGCCATTGTTGCCTTACTGACGTGGGTTTTGCCCCTTTTGGATTCTTTTTGACCACTTCCCATACTGCGTTACCCTACAGCTATTCCCTCCTTCCCCCACTCCTTCTTGGTGACACAATCCATACTGGCTAAAGGTCCTATCCGACCAGGAGGACATTATGTAAGAGCTCCAATATTACTTTGATGTCAATCAGGGGTCTGCTCCCACTGGGACAGTATGGGAGGCCTTTAAATTACATATTCGTATGCGTCACTCTACCTGTATAGCTAGACTTAAGGCCTCATTGAAACTAGTTCTCCAACAAGCTGTGTCCCATCAACAAAACTTGAGAGAAGACATTTTCCAGAGTCCCCTCTATGAACAATGCATCCTAAAATTACAAACACGCTTTGTATCCCATCTACGTATCGAGAAAGCCAAGCAACATCTCTTTTTCTGTAAACAACGCATCTTTGAGCACGGGGAGCGCTCTGGCAAATTGCTCGCCTATTCAGCCCATAAGGATTCCAGGCCTCCAGTAGTTTTCTCCTTACTGGACTCTGCTGAGAACCTTGTTACTGACCCACAACAAGTAGCCATTGAAATACCTTTTATGCCTCCTAAGTGACCTATTCTGTAGATGACACCTTTTTACAAATTATAATTTTTCTCCGTCTTAGTGAAGAACAGGTGGAGATCTTGGAGGCCCCCATATCCACTGCAAAGGCTATATTATAACTACCTGTTTCTAAGGCCCCAGGCTCTGGCAGACTACCACTCAAGTTATATGCCACACATTCTGACGTCCTTCTTTCTAAACTACATGATATTTATTTTAGATTGTCATATTAAATTCTCTCTCGTCCTTCTGTTACAAGTGGACCTCAATATATTGGTCAAAGTGCTCGCCTCTCATGATCATCAAACAAGCTTTATGTCTAGGAAAAACATAGCCAGGAATATTAGGCAATTATTTTTGAACATACAAATTTCTCATGATGTGGTTGGTACCTGAGTGGCATTAGATCAATTAAGTGGGTACAACTCCTATACCAGCCCCCACAAGCAAACATTTCTGTAAACAGCTGGGTATCAGACCACTTCCCTCTAGGGAGGAGCACCAGTCAAGGTTGCCCTCTCTCTCCCCTTCTATACATTCTGACAGTAGACCTTACAGCTATTTTCCTCAGATCCAACCCCAATATTTGTGGACTTTGGCGTGGGAAACGATAGGCCTTTATGGCGATGATATGATATTATACTTAGAAGAGCCTGGCATCCCTTCAGGAGGCTCTGCAGATTATTGGGGCACATGCATGTCTGCGGATCAATTGGGCTAAATCCCAGATCCTTCCGTTAGATCACTTCCCTCTCCCCCTCGCACACCCCCCACTTCCCCTTGCCAAAGTGGCCATTACTTAGGTGTGACAGTTACAAGATCCCTTACAGATGATATACCCCTCAATATAGAACTCATTTATACCTTGATTAAAACAAGGTACAGACCTGGGCTAGGCTCCACCTAGGTGTTATGGGACATTTCAATTTCATTAAAATGTTACGACATATATACCTGCCCAGACCAATTTTCAGCTTTCAGCGCTGTCACACTTTGAATGATAATTGCACTGTTTTGTTTGTTGCCATTTTGAAAAAAATCTTTCCTCCAGTCACCAATGCCAAAACATGCACATACCCATAACCCCACCCATGACAAATCGCACATCCGCAATAACGCACTCCAACCACAATACCCATACCACCATCCAGGGCCGCCATCAGGGGGGTACAGGCATTACACCTGTAAGGGGCCCGGAGGTCCCCAGGGCACCGGATATCCCCAGGGCCAGGGGATCCCCAAGGCCCCGGATGACAGCCCCCCCTTTTTTTTATTTTATTTATTTTTATTTTTATATATAATATATATATATATATATATATATATATATATAATTATTATATATAATTATTATATTATATTTTTTATATTATTTTATTTCTTTTTTTATTTTTATTTCTTTTTTTATATATATATACATATAGAATTTCCCTTCCTAGGGGTAGATTTACTCTCACTTTCTGTTGTCTCCCTCGGTTTGTAAGTAGGAGTCGTTTGTAAGTCGGACAGCGGCGGTGTCCGTTCATAGAGGGCGCTGGAGCGCCGCCCCCTCTGGCTCCGCACCGCCACTGAAAATAACATACATTCATGCATTGCATGAATGTATGTTATTATTGCCAGCTGCCGCTGGTCTATTCAAGGTGGCCGGACATTGAGCGCCGACCACCTGAATAACGGCAGCTGGTTGGCTGTGCGGAAGTGCCTATCAGAGCCAGCGGCTCTGATAGGCCTTCCGTGTACAGCCCTCGTCTCCCGGATGTCTTATCCAGGGAACATACGGGGTGCGTTCCTTGGATAAGACTGACGGCCGTCTCAGCCAATCAGGTTTGAAGATTCTGGTTATCGGTAACCTGATTGGCTGAAGCGTCACCAAGGAGGGAGAAGAAGACATCAAGGGACGTCGAAGGATTAAGATAAGTGCATTTTACAGGGCACAGCAGCGACAATGGGCACAGAGGCGACAAAGGGCACAGTGGCATCAATGGGCACAGTAGTGACAATGGGCACAGTGGCAACAATTAAAGGGCACAGTGACATGCACAGTGGCAACAATGGGCACAGTAATGACAAGGGGCACAGTGGCATCAATGGGCACAGTGGCATCAATGGGCACAGTAGTGACAATGGGCACAGTGGCAACAATTAAAGGGCACAGTGGTGACAATTGGCACAGTGGCGACAATTGAGGGGCATAGTGGTGACAATTGGCACAGTGGCAACAATTGAGGGGCACAGTGGCTGCGTTTGATGGCACGGCACAGTGGTGACAATTGATGGCACAGTGGCTGTGTTTGATGGCATGGCACAGTGACTGCATTTGATGGCATGGCACAGTGTTTGGCATGGCACAGCGACGGCATTTGATGGCATGGCACAGTGACTGTGTTTGATGGCATGGCACAGTGACTGCGTTTGATGGCATGGCACAGTGACTGCGTTTGATGGCATGGCACAGCGGCTGCGTTTGATGGCATGGCACAGTAACTGCGTTTGATGGCATGGCACAGTGGTGCGAATTGATGGCATAGTGACTGCATTTGATGGCATGGCACAGTGGTGATAATTGATGGCACAGTGGCTGCATTTGATGGCATGGCACAGTGACTGCATTTGATGGCATGGCACAGTGGTGCGAATTGATGGCACAGTGACTGCATTTGATGGCATGGCACAGTGGTGATAATTGATGGCACAGTGGCTTCGTTTGATGGCATGGCACAGTGATGACAATTGATGGCACAGTGGCTGCGTTTGATGGCATGGCACAGCGGTGACAGTGCATTTGATGGGCACAGTGAGGCTGCAATTTTTTTTTTTTTATTTTTTTTTTACGTTTGCACCCCCCCAAAAATTTTGAGCACCAGCCGCCACTGAAGTCGGATGTTTGAAAATAGGGGACTGCCTGTATATACTATATGGCCTGCTCTATACACTGCGGGAAAATTGTGCCTTAGGTGTTGGTGGTACTAAGACACTGTAAGCCTTCACAGTTACTCTTGGTGGGCGCTGGAACAGGCCCTGCTGTGAAATATTAAATCAAGAATTGTAATTACATGCCCCTGTTAAACAGGGGCAGAAAAAGTGGGCCTTTGGTGGTGGTGGTGGTGCCACAACACTGTAAGCCTTCACAGTTACTCTTGCTTCCAGCTCCATTTCTCCATTTCTTGGGGCACCTTCTATCCATCACCCATCCCCTTACATCCAAGGTATACACTAACATCCTCCCTTTCCCTTCCCCCCCCCCCCTTTCCCCTACCCATCCCCTTTTCCTCCCCAATAGTCCAAGGCCAGGGCCTCTGACACTAACCATTACATTATTTTATATATTTGACAAGTTGATCCTTCCCTATATGTTTGCCTCCTGGCTGCCACATGGGACTCTATATGGTGATCCCCGCCTCCCTCTCCTGCAGGGCCTTCTTAGGTAAGCAGTTGAGCCCCTGTTCTCCAATCTACATCTTGGAACTTGTTATGTGTATAATTGTTTGTTTTTTCAAATATTTTTCAATTTTATTGTAGACATGCTTCTGACGAAGCGGCTATCGCCGCAAAACTAGTCAAGTTTAATGTCGTGACCTTCAACCCACAAATTTTCCCCTCCCTGGGATTATTATATTGGTGTTATGTATGGTCGTCACCATTTTAATTCTCTTATTGTGTCTTTTTGATCCTGTATCTAATAAAATTATATAATTTTATATTTTCAATTGTATTTTTATTACTTAATTTCACCAGTACCGCAATAGTCCAATTGGCACTCACTTTCTTTTGGTTCTCTGGTTTGGGGACCTTTGACCCAATTTCTCTATACATGATACAGCAATGCACTGCGATTATGCACTTAATTTTAGGGGGCATTACATGGCGCTCGAATTTGCCGCGAATGCCCCATAATGTTCGTTTTTAGACGAATAGCCAATGTTCAAGTCAAACTCATGTTCAACCCGAACATAAAGCTCATCCCTAATAATAAGGCTTAACTGTGGGTACTGTGGATATCTACTAAACTTGCACTGTTTAGGAGATATTCAGAGTGCATTCAGCCAATGACATCATCAGCACATGCGCTCTGAAAGTCCAGCTTACAGTGCCGGACTTTCAGAGCCCGTGCCGGAAACAACAGCTCCCGCGTTATCGCGCCCCCAGCCACTCGTGTAGCCAGAGGCTGCAAACCTAGAAGGATGTCAGCCATCTCAGCGGTGACATCATGGTGCTGGAGGGCTTTGTTCTAAGGTAAGTTTCTTATAATGTGCTAGCAAAAAAACATATTTCTCCATTTACATTAAGGTCGGGTAATATAACCCAGCACAGGGTACTTCTTTAAAGTGTAAGGGGGAACTCTGTGGACCCCAATGTAAAGGAGAACTCTGAGAATGCTGATGTAAAAGGGACTGCTGTGGACTCTGGTGTAAAGGGAAGTTCTGATGTAAGGGGGTCTCTGGTAACCACAGCCCTTTCTTTACGTCATAGTCCACAGAGACTGCGGACATGGCATAAGGGATGGTCAGAGACTGAGGGCATGGCATAAGGGACGATCAAAGACTTGCGGGCATGGCACAAGAGATGGTCAGAGTCTGCAGACATGGCACAAGTAACGGTCAGAGACTGCATACATGGCATGGCAGGAAGTGTACCCCCAGTGAATGGGGCCAACCAACTTACAACCATGTGCATTGCACGCAGTTGAGGCACTGTGATACTGCATTTAAGGGGTTAAAACAGGCATATTGCCTCTTCACTGCATTTCAAATTCCTCTGAAAAGAGATCCGAGCATGGATTGCTTTTCAGAGGAGCATCAGACCTTGCCAAAATTGTGAACAAGCACAAAAAAAAAGCATTTGTGATTGTACGGGATTAGGAGGTCAAGATTAGGGTACATACATACACACACACACACACACACGTCTATAAAAATACATATATTGCTGAGGGGGAATTAGAAGAGTGGAAGTGGGGCAAAGGTATAAATCTGGCCTTGTCGATAGGCAAACACAAAGCTTCCCTGCAACTTCCACCACTGTCATGTAAGGCTGGGCACTGTCATGTCACCAGCAACACTTGGGCACTAACATGTCCACAGCAACACTTGGGCACCAACATGTTGCCAGTAACACCTGGG
The DNA here is from genome assembly GCF_905171775.1 of Rana temporaria. Classification (NCBI taxonomy): domain Eukaryota; kingdom Metazoa; phylum Chordata; class Amphibia; order Anura; family Ranidae; genus Rana; species Rana temporaria. The sequence continues at coordinate 361,620,777 of NC_053489.1, forward strand.
CACCGCCACGTTGCCAGCAAAACTGGAACACCACCATGTTGCCAGCAACACCCGGGCACCAACATGTTGCCAGTAACATTCGGGCACCACCATCCTGCCAGCCAACACCTGAACACCAGTATCTCACCTGTTAGACCCAGAGACATCTATTTATTATCAAGCAATGGTAGCCTGCATGTAACAGGATACAGAGCAAGCTGTCCCTGTCTGTCACCTTTGTGCTGTGCAGTCTTGTCAGCCTCACCTGGTGCTATCTGTGTTGGTGCTGACATTTATCTTCTCGACCACTCCTCTTAGCATCTTCCTCTCCTCCAGTAGATCTCCCCCGGCCCCTTCACAGACAAACAGAAACTCCGACTCCCACTAGACTCATACAGCGGGTCCAGCATCCTCATTTGCCCAGACTTCCTGCTCATGCAGACCCCTCCTCCTCCGTTGCTGCCAGTGATATTCAGCTGCCTCTACATTGGTGCAAGACCTGGTCCACTGGCAGAGCTCCTCCTTCTTCCTGCCCCGATGAAGCTCACGCTGCTCTGAACAGCATTTCGGCAGCACAGTAGGGGCTTGGGGGGAGGGGGGGGCTGTTTTTTGTGCAGGGATGCTTTTTTTTTTTTTTTACCTCCCACTGCAAAGTGCTGCCCTAGGCCCAAGCTTTGTCAGCTTGGGCCAAAATACAGTGCTGTCCACCGACATCTTGGTGTCTACCAAGAGCAAACAAACCAAACCCCATTAACCCAGACTGAAGAGGAGACGAAAAAAAAAAAAAAGCAAAGCCAGCAAGTACAGTACCTAACACAAAAAGGTACAGTGGAAAGAATGCTTACACATGCCAACTACCAGAGAGGGCAGTCGCCCCTTCTTCACAGTGTGTTATTTTTTGAAAGTGGTAGTAAACTCACAATTTCAAAATTCACAGACAGGCAGGGTTTTTATAACACAAGAGACCATAGAAGTCTCTTCTGTCATAAATGCCCTTATGCCTGTCAGTGGGTAAATGTGATCTGAACTGCACATGCCCAGCTCAGCCTGAGGTCGCATCTTCATGGAGTAGGCCCAGTTATGCTGGCTGGGGCCTACGATTCAAAAGGGGATCCCAAGCTGTCCATCCAAGTGGGGGAAGCTGCTTAACGAAGGAAACTGGGGGAGGACCTGCCCTGGAGGAGACCAAGCAACGCAAGCTGATGTCTCGGGATAGGCCTGGTGACTTCGTTATAAAGGGACCCACTACTTTATTTGTCTTACAGTCCGCCGGGTCGGCTTAAAGGCTCTTTACTGTAAGGCTGGAGTGGGAGCCCGGTATGAGACCCCAAGGGATCGAGGAAGAGGGTTCCCGGGCATGCTCTGGTCCAGGGTGCTGCCGAAAGTTCAGCGGTATGCTCGCTTGGACCGGCCCCCGGATGTGTTGTTATTACACGTCGGGGGAACGACCTATGTCTTAGGGCGTCCCGGGACTTGATCAAAGACATTAAATGGGATTTTATGCGACTTTGGTCGTCTTTCCCGGAGACCATTGTAATTTGGTCTGACATGGTGGGGAGGTTGGCTTGGAGGGGGGCCCGGTCAGTTAGCAAGATTAACAAGGCCAGGGTAAAGGTTAATAAAGCAGTGGCTAAGTTCGTGGTCCGTAATGGGGGGTTGGTGGTTCGCCATTGCAAACTGGAGGGGGACTTTGGCCTTTTAGGGGGGACGGGGTGCATTTGACCCCGGTGGGGATCGATATGTGGGTCCTGGGGCACTGGGATGGTTTGCAGCGGGCCTTAAGGCTGTGGCGGGTCGCCCACGCGTAAGGGGTCACTGGTGGGCACCTGTGGCAGGGGTATGGGGTTCCTGAGGGTTGGTTGGTGGTGGGTAGATTTATATTGGTGGTATATATCAAAGATTGTTGGCAGGGTTTGGGGCCTGTTCTCGGGATGGGCAGTGCACCTTCCCTATCGGGTTAAGTGGGCTAGTGGTCAATCGGGCTGAACAGTGAAGGAATCGATCAAGTCTCGGAGCTGGTAGGAACACGGCTGGAGGCCAGAATACTTTGGAGATGGTGTCAGCCCATGACATAGCCTTGTTTACCTTCTCTCAGGAACCTCTTACGTAATCTTTGGAAAAAGTTATTTGTGTTAATAAAAAGTTGTTATGTTTAAATATATATATTTATTTAAAGGATTATATATATTTATTAAAAAAAAGTTATTTTATAGTTTATTTTATGTTACCTTTTGGAATTAATAAAGGGGCCTTTAGTGGCCATTTAATCCAGAAGGTGTTGTGTTGTTAATTTAGGTTAAGGGGTATGTAAGGTGGTGTTAGTTAAGGGGTAATGAGCTAGGACTCTAGCAGTGCACCAGTCATGACTTTACTACCACTTTCATGCCGCGTACACACGATCATTTTTCAGCATGAAAGAAAACGTTGTTTTTCAGCATGTCTAAAAAACAAAGTTTTCCCAACTTCATCATTAAAACGACGTTGCCCACACACCATCGTTTTAAAAAAATTATCTAGCAAAGCACGGTGACGTACAACATGTACGACGGCACTTTAAAGGGGAAGTTCCATTCGCCTTTGGGCTGCTTTATCTGATTCCGTGTTAGTAAAAGACGATTCACGCTTTTCTGTCTGTTACAGCGTGATGAATGTGCTTACTCCATTATGAACGGTAGTTTTACCAGAACGCGCGCTCCCGTCTCATAATTTGCTTCTGAGCATGCGCGGGTTTTTTTCGTCGTTTTAGCCCACACACGATCATTTTTTACAACCCGAAAAATGACATAGTTTAAAACGACGTTAAAAAATGCAGCATGTTCGAAAAAAAAATTGTCGTTTTTAAAAACCTGAAAAACGATGTGTAGCCCACACACGATCATTTTTAATGACGTTTTTTAAAAACAACGTTTTCTTCATGCTGAAAAATGATCGTGTGTACGTGGCACAACTCCTCTCCCCTTTGCTAGCATATCAATTATTTGTGTGTTATTCAATATCTCTTCTTATGGATTCGGCATCTTACATTTGTCCCTAGCTCTATACAAATAGGTGTCTTGTCCTGTTTTTAAAATCCTATATTTATATTATAAGTGCTCATTATTCAGAGAAATATTTAATTATAGCCAAAACATAAGCCATCATTTCAGCCAAATTGTCAGTTGTATTCTGAGCTCTAATACCAAGTCTAACTAAAGCCATAACCCTAGCCAGACTCTATTACATTTTATACTATTTGTCTTGTGAAAGCAGTAAACCAGACCTAAAATTCACAACAGCAAGAGCTTCTGTTATCCTGCCTCTTGATCATTGTCATCACTCATCACTGTTCTTTTCTGATCATGGCCAGCACTATTCTTTATTTGGTTTACTGGTTACGATGGTAGAAGGACTTTTTTCATTTAATGCCCAATGAAATAAAATGGTATACTACCTGGACCTGTAGGATGGGGTTATTTTAATGTAGCGCCCTGCTCCTGTTGAGTAGGCGCCATTTGTAAATTTAGTTATCTGAGCTGTAGTTTAGCTCAGAATTTTATGCCAAATTATGGGTCTCTGTTCCAGCTCAGCTGCATTGCACATCTTCCACCTGACTGTGGGTGTCGCTGTCACCAGGAATCAAGGTTGGAACTGCAATGGGCTGGGTGTATTGGGTGCCTCTTGCCCAGAAGCAGCTCAGTGGTGTGGTCCCAGCCGCTGTACGTTCTGGGAAGGGGTACTTAAGGCACAGCTACCGTTCCGACGAGGTCTTCCAATCCTGACCTGATGGCCCTCCTGGTCTCAGGGATGTGTTAGCAGCCTTTTGGTCTCGGGGCCTGCTGGCCCAAGGCTCCGTTACTGCGAGTAGGCCCAGGAGTTTCTGGGGGCCTACTGGTCCAGGGGTGGTCCCTTGCTGTCTTGCCTGCAGAAAGAAGTTGAACAATTGGGGATCCAGTTGGAGGACGCATCCTAGCCAATTAACCTCACCGTGCTGTGGCCTTGGCTGAAAGATCCTGGCACCGTGAGCTGTGTAATTTCGTTGAACTTTGCAAAGTGTGTGTGTGGTTGACTGGTCCTGTGGCAGAGGACCGCATAACTACTCAACGACCCTAATCAAGTCTGTGGCATAGACTTTCGCACTGGCTGCTAGGTCAGTGAGAGAGGCCTATCCGGTGGTTGCTGAATCCAGTGTGGAAACGTTTTTGTCCTCTGGATCCAAGATCATACCCGTGATCCACAAAGCAAGGTACCTGAAACCTCCCTACCCCCTTCACCCCTCTAATGGAACTTGTTTAACCACTTGAATACCGCACATAGACATGACGTCTACAAAGGGGATCTCCTATCCCGGGTGGACGTCATATGACGTCCTGTACTTTGTGCGGTGATATCTGAATGATGTATAAATAAAGTAAAATAAAACATTTTTTTTTTAAACCGCCCCTGTCCCCAGTAGCTCGCGCTCAGAAGCGAACGCACACAGAAGTCCCGCCCACGTATGTAAACGTCGTTCAAACCACATATGTGAGGTATTGCCGCGTGCGTTAGAGCGTGTGCAACAATTCTAGCACTAGACCATCTCTGTAACGCTAAACTGGTAACCTGTAAATTTTTTCAAAACGTCGCCTATGAAGATTTTTAAGTAACAAAGTTTGGCGCCATTTCATGAGTGTGCGCAATTTTTAAGCGTGACATGTTAGGTATCTATTTACTCGGCGTAACATCATCTTTCATGAGACTGTAGGCCACACACACACCAGCACCCATCTTACCAACTTATTCTAACTAATAAATAGAAACATACACCAATCAATCTTTTTGGCAAATATAATGGCCGCGGTACCTTTATTGGTTTTAAAACATCATAAACAAAACCACTTTATTTATTAAACTCATTTACCAATTTTTTTTTAATAAACACCAGCATCCTACCCAGTTATCTTAAACTCGGGCAGACAGTTGCCATCAATTTATTAAACAAAAAAAAAAACCCGGATACCGGGGTGACCCATACCACATAATAGGTACGCGCGACTGGGGAGGGGGGGGAGGGAGCACTTCGCCTGTTGATCTGGTCCAGGGGGAAGAGGATGAGCCCCACAGCAGCTGTTCTTTTATAGGCCTACCTGAGGGCTTCCAGTATCTTCCCTGGATTACTATTGGGTCAAGCACACCTGTAAGTTAAACTGTACATAATTAAACACCTAGCTATCGCTTAATAACTACAGGTGTGCTGGCCACACTCTCAAGCAGGAGGGCCCCGATTAGTGCCCTCCTTTTACATGAGACTGTAGGCCACACACACACCAGCACCCATCTTACCAACTTATTCTAACTAATAAATAGAAACATACACCAATCAATCTTTTTGGCAAATATAATGGCTGCGGTACCTTTATTGGTTTTAAAACATCATAAACAAAACCACTTTATTTATTAAACTCATTTACCAATTTTTTTTTTAATAAACACCAGCATCCTACCCAGTTATCTTAAACTCAGACAGACAGTTACCATCAATTTATTAAACAACAAAAAACCCCACCAGGCGGGCTTGTTTCAAGCCCGGCCCACCCCCACCACCGCGGCCATTTCAATACTGGACTGCAAACCAAGATTAAACAGGTCCAAACCTATTTCCGAAAAGTGGACCCCATCAGATCTGTAAAAACCGGGAACACCACCTTCCAGATCAATATGCCGATAAGATAGTCCACCAATGGTGGGCATGAATTTCTCCATGGCCCTATTCACCCTTTTCCTCATCCGTTCCATTACCCTCCTCATATCAGAGGAGAGCCATGCCAGGCGAGGAACTATTTCCGAAAATATGATGACCGTATTTGGGGAAATAGCATGAAATCTACCAAGATCCCGTTTGATAAAACTTAAAAGATCCACAGTCCTGAGATTTCCTAAATCGTTACCCCCTAGGTGCAGCACTAAAATAGAGGGAGGTGGCCAAACTTGTAATAAACGTGACAAATGAAAATGTAACTCATGCCATTGGAGGCCACGTACTCCATTCCAAAGCACCCTGTAGGATTCCGGTTGAAGTGATAAATTTACCGTATATGGACGATGAGTCGCTCTCTTATGAGCCCAATGTATGAAAGAGTGTCCCAGAATCCAAACAGTGCGATGTAAATCTGAAATTTAAACAAACAATTTAGGTCTTATGTACAATTTAAAATAATCCGACCTCCACCTCCCCATTTCCCTAATAGCAGACTCTTCCATACCCCTCCTTGCTGCTTCCGAGGCCGCACCTATCCTGAAAGAATGTGAAGAGAATTTTAAACCCTGTAAACCCAGCAACTTCAGGCATTTGTTGAAAACAAAATTAAATTGGTACCTGGATAAAGGCGCTAAGTTATTGTGCATAAGTAATTGGCCATTACCTTGCGGTCTTACCTTTAAAAAATGATGAACCAAGGATACTGGGCATACCTCTTTATTGATCTGAGCCTGCAACGTGACCCAAGAGCCTCTACCACATTGATCCGTTTTTGATCGTTGCAGCCAAATGCGTATCACAGAACCTTCCAACACCACATGCTCCGAGCGGATGCCCGAGACCCCATACTTTGAATCTGATACTAATTCTGAAATCCGAAATGCACCAAAAAATGCTAAAACAAAAGCGTTTTTGAAAAGCAATGCTTCATAATCTGAAAAACACACCAAATCAGTCCCGGCACATAGACCGGACAGTATTTCGAGTGAGATAGGCCTTCTGCTATCTGCAACAAAGGTTCTCCTTCTGTACCCTTTAATTGCCTGTTTAATTGAAAAATACGACATGCAAGATGGCAGACCTTTTAGCCGACAAAAGAATGAAATACCTGCCAATGATTTTACTAAATGACTGTAAGAAAAACCATCTTCCATGAGATAAGCTACAAAAGCCAGTAGCCCGTCTTCCGACGGCATACTGCCATTAAAACCTGAGTTATTAGCAAACCCGTCCAATCCCTCCAGGAGGCCGAATAGCCTGCCCATGTCTTGGGCGCTACGGAACTCCTGATCGTTTCGGCCGCCATGCTCATACTATTGACCATAAATGGTCTGGGCACCTGGTGCCTACCTCGTCTGCCTCTGGCAGCAAACTCCGAAAGCGGTCCATCTGAAAACGCGACAGAGAGTCAGCGATTGTGTTAAGTACGCCAGGGGTGTATTTGGCTTTCAGCCAGATGTTATATTTGAGACAAAGAAAAACTATTTGGCGTAAGGCCTTTACTACCCATAAAGAGCTAGATGATAGGCAGTTTACAGCAAATAACACTCCCTTATTGTCCGTTTCTACTAAAATACGCTGGTTTGCGAAAGACTCACCCCATAATTCTACCGCCACTAAAACCAGGAAAAGCTCAAGCAAAACTATATTTTTAGTAGCGCCCAGTTGAATCCAGTAATCTGGCCAGGTTGCGCAACACCAATGGGATCCCCAGATGGCTAAACCCTTAGAACCCGCTGCATCCGTAAATAACTTAAAATCAGGGGCAAACACAAAATCCTTCTGAAAAACCGATCTCCCATTGTAAGATTCTAGAAATCTTGACCATACACGCAAGTCCTCCTTCATAGAAATTGTTAATCGGATGTGAGCGAAAGGGGATTTCACTCCTGACGTAGCCAATGACAGTCTCCGAGAAAAGATGCGCCCCATCGGCATTATCCTACACACAAAGGCCAACATGCCTAATAAGGACTGCAGCTCCTTTAACAATACCTTTTTCTTCTGCATAAAACGAGACAATAAGAACCTCAATTTTTTAATCTTCGCTTCAGGCAGGCTGAATTCCATCTTCACTGTGTCAATATATATCCCTAAAAATTCTAAAGAAGAAACTGGAGTGCATGTTTTCTCCTCCGCTAGCGGGATGCCAAACACCTGCGCTAATGACTGAAAAGTACACAACAAATCCGCACAACGTGAATCATCCGCTGGCCCAATAAACAAGAAGTCGTCCAAATAGTGGACCACACTGTGTGCCTTTGATTTGGAACAAACTACCCACTGCAAAAATGTGGAAAAAACTTCAAAATATGCACATGAGAATGAACAGCCCATTGGAAGACATTTATCAAAAAAAAAACAGTCATCAAACTGAAAACCTAAAGAGTTAAATGCCCCAGGGGAAATGGGCAACAGACGGAATGCTGACTTTATATCTGCCTTTGCTAACAGAGCCCCTGGACCACAAGACCTGATTTTCTCAATTGCCTCCTCAAATGTAGCGTAAGAAACTGAACATAAAGATGCATCTATATCATCATTCAAAGACTGCCCCTTCGGGAAGGATAGGTGATGGATTAGGCGAAAAGAGTTAGGCTCCCTTTTAGGGACAAGAAAAGAGACAGGACACTATGGTGGAGAGAATGTGGCTGCTCACCCCGATAAAAATGATGAAAAGAATTTTCCCAAATGGGGTTATTGCGCAGCTCAAAAGGAAAGAGGTAATACCATGAATTAAAAAAGTTGTGTTTATTCACATGTTAAAAAGTGGACAAAAATTGGGTAGCATAAATGGATGGAGCATGAGTTGTATCAAGTACACAAACAGCGTTTACATAAATGTATAACAAGCAGTACACAAACAATGTTTATACAGTCAAAAATGTGCATTGTAGTAAAAACAATCTAACGAACGTTTCGACCTTTGAAGGTCTTCTTCAGAGAGTTTGTGTGGCTGGAAAGGAACATATAGTGGTTAGACATCTCATGATCATAGTTTAGGTAATAAGAGATACATTGTTGGTTTTACAAAAAGCCCTTTGGCTAGAGGAGCAGTATGCAAAAGGATGTAATGAAAGCAAAAAGTCAAAAAATTAAGCAAATTCGTGTGCAACATTGCAAACAAAAGTATCTTAAATACATTTTTTAATTTAAAATTTTTAGTTTTTAATTATTAATTCCTTTACCTTGATGATGTGTCTCAATGATGTGCTGCAGTCCAAACGGCAGCATCAGGCGGTCTAATAAGGATAGCTTCCATCCCAGGCAGAAAAAACAGCTGTCCACATACTGTGAAACACCCCGCTCAACACCGCAAGAGGTCACCCCCAAAAATTATGGGGCCAAGATGGAATGACCATATAGAAACCAGGAGGGGTAGGGGAACGTCGGTGGAACGAGGAGGTTTAATAAAGAAGCCTGTAAACAGAATAGTAAAATTGATATTCTGGATGTCTACATACATATGTAGTGGCACGAGTTATTAAAAAGTTATTGGGGCTCTGAGGTGAGAAGTGACGGTGAATGTAGATAACCGTCACAGGCTATAATGAAAAGAAGTGCTCAAGAGTACTAAGATAAGATAATAATCTCTAGAATACGGAAACAAGGGTCTCCCCAAGGACAAAAGGAGAATGAAGAAAAACATAAAAGGGAAAGGGACTACCCCCAGCGGTGACAGTCGGAAATTCCTGAAAGGGGGGGCCCCAAAAGGACCTTCCACCCGCCCTTCACTAATTTCTTTCCAAATCTTATCCCTTGCCACCTGGGGATAGGCCAAAACAGATTTTAGGTTGTCCACCATCTCACACCCAACTCCCTTAAAGGTAGGTATCTGGAAACCCTGGGAAAAACCTTTAATGAGGACATGGGCCTTCTCCCTGTCTGGATACTGCTCCAGCCATGGGCGCATTCTTTACAGCCTCACTGGAGTGCAGGCTTTTGGGAAAAATATCTCTTTGTCCAGGTGCGGATATGGCGGCACTCTTTTTAAAACATTTCGCCACCGGATGCGCACCAGCACAAAAGGAACACTCGTGCCTATATTTGCAAGAGGCATTCCAGCGGCATTGCTGTTCGTTAAAAGCAAAACAGCAACCCCTCCTAAAGTTGGCTGCTGATTGGGGAACCATACCTTGCCTAGGGGCATGCTGTTTTTGGGGCACCATTAGGTTGAGCCATAGGCCCACATCCTTCATGCCCCACCTAAGAGAAGGGTGGATAGCTAATTTTTGACGGAATGCTTCGTCATAAAAGAACCATCCTAAACCTCCAAAATTTCTATATGCCTCCAGTATGTGGTCTAAGTGCTGGAACAACCCACCGCAAACACCTGGGTTCTTTTCAGCCATCACACCTGAACAGTACTTTAAGTGGGCCAAAAGAGGTGCCGGTACTCTATTAGGCGCCGGTGCTCCCCCCCCCAATACTGAACATGAAAATATATATATTTTACAAACCCTCTCTTAGGCCTGGTACACACGAGAGGATTTATACGCGGATACGGTCCATCAATGTCCCCATCAGCCATCAATGTCCCCATCAGCCATTAATGTCCCCATCAGCCATCAATGTCCCCATCAGCCATCAATGTCCCCATCAGCGTTGTGCAGCACATTTACCTCCTGCCTCCGCACTAGACGACTTCAGCTCTTCTGTAACTCCTGACTCCCGCCCGCTGCTACACACGCGAAGGATCATTATTTCAAACAGCGGGCGGGAAGAGGGGAGTGATGTCACTGGTTGCCGGGACATCGGCGGTGACAGTCCCAGCAGCCAATCCAAAAGCAAGGCCTGGCAGCATGGGCGGGTGTGCGGCTTTGTTTGCAGGACCTGTCAGCTGTGTGCGGGCGGGCGGATAAAGCACACGAGCGGGCCGGGGGTTTGGAGACCCCTGCCATAGACTAGTCCTCCTACGTCCAGGCTGCTCTCCCCCAGACACTGCCACACTCCTACCGACCGGGCAAGCTACATGACTCGTCTCCAGGGGAGGGTTGGCAGCCTTAGGCATGGGGGGCAAGTCCAGTCAAGTGGCCCATTGAACCATCAATGCAGCCTGATCAGTGCCCATTAACGCCTCACCAGTGCCCATTAGTGAAGCCTCTTCATTGCCCATTAACGCAGCCTGATTAGTGCCCACCAGTGCAGACAGTGCCCAACAGTGCACCCTGATCAGTGCCCATGGGACGTGGGGGGGTCAGCTGGGGGGTGTCAGGGTCTATCTCACCTCGGTGGGTTCTTGCACCGTGCACGGCCTCTTCGAGGAGGTTATGACAACTTCCAAGCTGCCTCTCTGCTTGTCTCTTGTCCAAAGACTCTGGGAGTGTAGTGGAGAGAGGTAAGCTCAGGTGCCTGCTCATCTCACTCAAAGTAGTGAGATAAGCAGGCAGTGCTGCTCTCAGACATGTCTTCTCTCTCATTTAAGAGGGTAAATTATATTTTCTAAAGAGAAAAATTAAAATGGAAAATTTTGGCCCATGTAGCCCAATACAACTAAACACCCTCTGTGTGTGGGTGCTACTGGAGGTCCAGAATTATTTTTCAATTGCCCATCAGTGCAAGCTGATCAGTGCCCATCAATGCAGCCTGATCAGTGCCCATCAATGCAGCCTGATCAGTGCCCATCAATGCAGACTCACCAGTGCAGAGTGCGCCCATCAGTGCAGCCTCACCAGTGCCTATCAGTGCAGCCTGATCAGTACCACCTCACCAGTGCAGCCTGATCAGTGTAGCCTTATCAGAACCCATCAATGCAGCCTCGGTGAGGCTGCATTGATGGGCACCAGTGAGGCTGCATTGATGGTGCCAGTGCAGACAGTGCCCATCGGTGCAGACTGATCAGCGCCCATCAATGCAGCATCACTAGTGCCCATCAGTGCAGTCCAACCAATGCCCGACAATGCAGCCTCACCAGTGCAGCTTATCAGTGGCCAACAGTGCGGCCTCATCAGTGTAGCATATCAGTGCTGCCTTATCAGTGCAGCTTAAGGCTACTTTCACACTGAGGCACTTTGCAGGTGCTATAGAGCTAGAAATAGCGCCTGCAAAGTGCCCCGAAAGAGCCACTCCTTTCACTCCAGTGTGAAAGCCTGAAGGCTTTCACACTGGAGCGGTGCGCTGGCAGGATGGTAAAAAAAGTCCTGCAAGCTGCATCTTTGAGTCTGTAGGAGCGGTGTATACACCGATCCTACAGTGCCCCTGCCCATTGGAATCAATGGGCAGCGCCGCCAGCAAAGTGCCACTGCAGCGGGTGGTTTTAACCCTTTTTTGGCTGCTAGCGGCCGAATAGCGCCGTAAAAACGACAGTAAAGCATCGCTAAAAATAGCAGCACTTTACCGCTGATGCCTCAGTGTGAAAGTAGCCTTAGAGTGCCGCCTAATCAGCGGAAATGAGTGCAGCCTCAACCTCCTTAATGAGTTTGCATTGATTTCAGCATGCATTGCATGGAACACTTTGCACATGCTGAAATCAATGCAAACTCATTAAACAGACCACATTCATTGAAAGTGTATTAATATACAGATCATGATTTTGCAATAAATTGATCCATGCTGCAAACTCATTAAACAGTCTACACTTCAGTGAAAGTTCATGTACTGCAAAGTTTGCAAAACATAAACTTTCGCTGAAGGGAGAATGTTGAGTTTGCAGCATGGATCAATTTATTGCAAAATCATGATCTGTAAATCATGATAAGAGTATTTTATTAAATTGTACCTGCTGTCCTTAGCAGGGGGTTCCCCTCGTGCTTCTCTCTTTCCTCCTCCTGTCATCAGACAGCCTCCCCCTCCCAAGAGAGGACCCAGTGAACAACAGCCGCACGGAGGGGGTGGGCGGAGCTTTAGGCTCCGCCTCCGCCAGTCATGTTTGTAATCTATCAGTCATCGGCCGCTCCTACTTTCCCCCGCCCACCTCTTCAGCCCTCTACATTGCCGCTCTCTCCTACTATCCTCAGCATTCGTGAGTATAGCGGCAAAGAAGAGGGCTGGAGAGGCGGGGAGAATAGTAGGAGGGGGCGACAATGTAGAGGGCTGGGCTGCCGCGCTGCACAGACAAGACAAAAAAAAAGGTAGGCGGCCTGGGGGGAAATCTCCTCCCCCTCCCCCGGCCCAGTCCGCCCCTGCTCGTCTCACCTGCTCTTCCTCCTGCACACGATATACGCTGCCTGGGTGAAGTGCGTTCCGGTACGGGAAACCCACGTACTGGGCGCACGGAGAGGTGCTGGTACTCTCCAGGGCCATTTTTGGAAGTGGCGGTACTGAGTACCGCCGCGTTCCGGCCCAGTTAAAGCACTGCACCTGAATAAATAAAGAATGCCTGGAGCCAATTTTGAAAAGATCTGGGAGCCTGCCTGCGTCTATCCTCCTCCTGCTTCTCCTCCCTCCTGTCAGTCTTAGCAAATAGCTCTTTTTGCATGGGAAGCAGGGACAGAATGTCTATGAAATCGCCTTTCCAAATTTTTTATTTTACCTGCCCACTAAGGTGGTAGCCTAAGGGAGAAAATTCACATGGCATAACATCTTTCATCCGAGTTTCCGGAAGCCTTTGCTCCCTTAAAATTATTGCATTGTTAATATTAGAAACATTTTCCGGCTGATGCACATTAGAAAAACCAGGGAAATTAGCAGGAGAGGTAGATAATGCAGCAGTAGAGGGAGCAGCAGTGACAGAGTTAACAGGAGGAGAGAGAGATTTTACCAATGAAGAAAGGGAATCCATAATAACCTGCAGTGCCTGTGTTTGATTACACTCACCAGCCACTGGGGGTCCTCCTGCTCCCTGCTGCGACGCTCTATCTATCAACTCGCTCTGTACTGCAGAGTTCTGTAGCTTGTTGGCCTGGCCGACTGCCGGCTGCTGGTTCCTTACCACGCTGGGAGGCCTGGGGACTTCCACAGGGGATGGCCCCCCTTTCTTCGCCTGAGTCGCGGGCTTCTTTGTTCCGCCCCGCCGTCCGCTGCTTGCTGGTGACCGCGAGCTGGCCCCCCTCTTTCCGCCTGTCCTGCCGCCCGACTGGCCGCCGCCGACCTCCGCTGCCATGTTCTCGTCCACCGCCGCGTCCTCCGTCCCCGCAGCAGCTGGGCTGGATCTCCTGGTCGCCATTCCGCGCCTCGGATAGCGCTCCTCCGCCGGTTTGTCCACCCACTGACCCGCGCTTGTCCTCTGCGACGTGGAGCAGCTTGCTTCTTCTTCATCCTCACTTGCGGTGGCAGGTTCCAGGCATCGACGCAGCCAGGCTTCACCGTCCTCTTCACTGGCCCGGTTCAGGAGCAGTTTCATCAGAGATTCCATTGTTTCAGGTAGGATGTTGAAAAATCCGGCAGCACTTCGCCTGTTGATCTGGTCCAGGGGGAAGAGGATGAGCCCCACAGCAGCTGTTCTTTTATAGGCCTACCTGAGGGCTTCCAGTATCTTCCCTGGATTACTATTGGGTCAAGCACACCTGTAAGTTAAACTGTACATAATTAAACACCTAGCTATCGCTTAATAACTACAGGTGTGCTGGCCACACTCTCAAGCAGGAGGGCCCCGATTAGTGCCCTCCTTTTACATATTTTACAAAAAAAATGGGGTTACTTTACGGTCTTGTTATTTTTTATTTAATGAAACTGCGCAAATACTGTGCAAGATAAAAAGTTGCAATGACCGCCATTTTATTATTCCCCAGGGTGTCTGCTCTGAGTAATTTTCTAGCAAAATAATGGTGATTTGTACATGTAGCAGAGAAGTGCCATAATAGGCCCGGTATGGAGGTGGGTATAAAAGCCCTGTATTGAAGTGGTTAATAAAACCCTTGAAGAAAAAGAAAGTGTTGGTGCGGACATTTGTAACTCTTCAAGAAGGACCCCTAGGACAAACATGGTGAACAGTTAGGTAACGGCAGGCCCAAATCTAAACCAGCAGCTCCCTCGGGGGTAGTGCTACATTAATATAGGGTATTATTAGAACTTTTCTCAGTGCTTCATGGACTTCTTTAAGGATGCTTCTGTTGTGGGTTTCTAAGATTTCTTATCATAATCTAAATTTACTCTATCCACTGCCAATATGCAGGCTTTCCTCCTATTTTAAGTAGCACGTTTGGTTTGATTGCCTTGGGCCTCATCATTTGTGTTCAATTAATGAATCATTTTGATAAAGGAATTAATACTTCGAGCAGGCTTTTCTCCATATTTGTAATATTTCTCCATTAAAGGGGCATTATCATGCTAGACCAATGGCATAGAGATATAAGCTATCCATTCAGCTTGACCAGGTTGACCTTGTACACTGACAAATTAAAAATGGGAATTAGTGGAGTAAAAGAAGAATCTGGTACTGGCAGGACTGGGAACGTTACCATAGTAACTACGGAGATCAGTTTTACTTCCCAACAAACCTACCTCATTGCAGTCAAGGAGAAAGGAGTTCAGAGGAAGGCTGGGAAAAATACCTTTTAACCCCATGGATGCCAGCAATTTTAAACATGTCCTAGAGACTTACAGTTTTTACCCTACGTTTTCGGCATGAAAAAAAATGACATTTTCAGCATGTCCAAAAAACGACGTTTTTCCAACTTCATCATTAAAAACTACGTTGCCCACACACCATCGTTTTTGAAAAATTATGAACAAAGCGCAGTGACGTACAACACGTACGACGGCACTCTGAAGGGGTAGTTCTATTCGCCTTTGGGCTGCTTTTAGCTGATTCCGTGTTAGTAAAAGACGATTCACGCTTTTTTGTCTGTTACAGTGTGATGAATGTGCTTACTCCATTATGAATGGTAGTTTTACCAGAACGAGCGCACCCGTCTCATGACTCGCTTCTGGGCATGCGCGGGTTTAAAATGTTGTTTTAGCCCACACACGATCATTTTTTTCAACCCGAAAAACAACATTTTAAAAAACGACTATAAAAAAATGCAGAATGTTAGAATTTTTTTTTGTTGTTTTTCAGAAGCTGAAAAACGATGTGAAGCCCACACACGATTTTAAATTACATTTTTAAAAATGTTGGTTTTTTTTCATGCCAAAAAACGACTGTGTGTACGCGGCCTAATTGTATAACCGTGTCCCAATTAATTTAAGATACACAATCTTAAATCAACTTGCTTTGCATGTCCTGCAAGGTTTCCCTGGGAGCTGCTAGGAACACAGGTGACTGGTAGGGTAGGATGAGCTGTGGCATTAGACTCAAACAAAGAACCTCCAACACCTATAGAAAGTGTAGAAGGAATAATAAGAATATCAGTCCTATTTGCAGTGCTGAAAAGTAGCCACAGCTTTTGCATTGTAAGTACATTGTAAATGTATTTGTAATCATTGGGCTAGATTCAGCATTGATTTATGTATTGATTGTATTCAGAAAGCAAGATACGCCGACATTAGCCTAAGATCCGACTGGCGTAAGTCTCTTACGGCGTCGTATCTTAGGGTGCATTCTCACGCTGGCCGCTAGGTGGCGCTTCCGTAGTTTTTGGCTCAGAGTATGCAAATTACCTAGATACGCCGATTCACAAACGTACGTGCGCCCGGCGGTAGTTTTTTTACGTCGTTTGCGTAAGGCTTTGTCGGCGTAACGTTGCTCCTGCTTCTTTGAGGCGCACGCAATGTTAAGTATGGACGTCGTTCCCGCTTAGATTTTTGAATTTTTTACGTCGTTTGCGTAAGTCGTTCGCGAATAGGGCTGGACGTCATTTACGTTCACGTCGAAACCAATACGTCGTTGCGGCGTACTTGGGAGCAATGCACACTGGGATATGTACACGGACGGTGCATGCCGTCAATCACGTCAGGTCATCATAGATTAACATAAAACACGCCCCCCTTCCACATTTGAATTACGTGCGCTTACGCCGGCCCCATTTACGCTACGCTGCCGCAACTTACGGGGCAAGTGCTTTGTGAATACTGCACTTGCTCTTGTAAGTTGCGGCAGCGTAGCGTAAATACGATACGCTGCGCCGCCGTAACTATGTGCACCCCTACCTGAATCTAGCCCAGAGTCTTCGAGTAAGGAATGCGATAAACCTAATGACCAAGGCCTCGGGTGTGCCTTTGGCCTGCTGGACGGTATGCCTGAGAAGAGGGCATACCCTGAATGTAAGAATAAGGAAAATGTACAATGAGTATGTATGAAGGCTGGGGGAACGGGTGGGTGGGAAACCTGAAAGACGCCGACACCGCACCTGACAGGGAAGGAGTCTATAAGTACTCTTAGACTCCTCCCACAAACTCAGGCTGGCCTGCGGCCAGCCTTCCAACTTGTAATCAGAGTCTTCGAGTAAGGAATGCTATAAACCTAATGATCAAGGCCTGGGGTGTGCCTTTGGCCTGCTGGATGGTATGCCTGAGAAGAGGGCAAAAGACATATATTTAGGTGAAGGGTAATCGACCAACTAGTAGAGCTGCACGTGCCCAGATGGCAACAGTATGTATAACCGGTAAGTATCCGCTGACAGGAGAACCCACCGACTCATGCCCTGTGGTAGAAGGAAGTCCCTGTTGAACATGCGAAGCAGCCCACGACTCTAAACGCCCTGAGACAGATTGGATTGAGCCAGCTGCCCAAACCAACCCAGCTGTGAGCCTGAAGTGCTAGTAATGAGAGGATACGTGGGGGTAATTGGAGCCAGGGCTGGCCCAAGGAGCCCCTGAAATGATGGCCGAGCAGAACGAAATATCACAACCGGACCCAGTGATGTAGCTCCGTGAAGAATCCCCCAACCCCTGCATACCCATACTTGGTATGGGCAAATGAAAGGGTGAGTTGCAAAAAATTGAAAAACTGGCAGGAGTCTGAAGTGCTGGATATCTGATGGAGCAGGTGGAAAAAGGCCAAAGCACTAAGGCAACAATCATCGTTAAAACATGGAACCATTCCGGACACACAGAACACCGTTCCTACCTGATGACCTTGGTTGGTAGGTTTAGGTTACCGGCAGAAGCACAACCCGATCGTTAGTCCAGAATGCACGAATAGACTTACCTTATCGCCAGCAGGACTGATGGAATTGCGTGTAAGGAAATTTGATACCGGAGTGGAAGTCGATACAACCCCCCCCAACTGCGCAAGTGCCTGGCCCCCTACCTACAGCATGAAGGTAAAGAAACCAAACCAACCACTCCTGGAAATGCTGCCTCCAGTAACTTGCTTGGTAATGAAAGCATGACTATCTGCTGAAGCCCAAAACACAATGACAAACCTGGTGATGCAGTGATGAGCCCCGTGAGCAGGCCTGGAAATACCTCCAGCAGTGTCGTCAGAGTATCAGGGATAGGAGTTTCCACCACCACCCCTGACAAGGAACACGCTAGGCTCAGACATATAATCAGAAGGCCTGATAGACCGGACCCCTGACACGCTACCTCTGAGTGCATGAGCTTCAATTACCTCCATCCTGATTTGCAACCAAATCAGGTTGCAGAGAGCCTGCTTGGCCCACCTGAAACTGCACACCAGAATATGCCGAGGACCTGTACCGTGCTGGCAGACGAGGGTATCTGGGACAAACAGATAAGAAACCGAAGCGAACCGCCATTACCCTGAGCCAAACTCCACCGAGTGCTGAAGTATGAACTGACTTCTAGATGAAGGGGTGCTACCCTGCACTGAAACCCTCACATGGTAGAAGGGATGCACGTGAAGTGACCGTAACAGACGTACAGCAAGCCCAATCTAAGGAAACACAAACAAGAAAAACAGAAAACAGACATGAAACAATGCCCCTGTGTCTACCTACGTGTGAGGATATGAGCAGAATTGTCAAGA
Source organism: Rana temporaria (assembly GCF_905171775.1). Lineage (NCBI taxonomy): Eukaryota > Metazoa > Chordata > Amphibia > Anura > Ranidae > Rana > Rana temporaria. The sequence goes on from NC_053489.1 coordinate 361,639,220, forward strand.
CCGCTGCGCGCGAATGAAGGACAGCCCCCCCCCCCCTGAGGACAGCCCCCCCCCCCTAGTGTGAGTGGCACGTGAGCATGAGTAACCTGCAGCGCAGAGACAGGCAAAACAAACTGAATACTCAAGGCCAGTGTACCCACGGACAGTGGCGGGTAATCGTATAGGTTTAATGAATGAACGTGCATCGTATGACGTATTGTATACAGGCGAGAAGATTGTGGACAACAATCAACAAAAAACGAAACCTCAGGACGTAAGAATCTGTAGACGTGACAGATCCTGAGATATGAGCACTAGCTAACCGACCCAGGTGTAACGAGGACAGAGACAATGAGACATGATAACCACAACGAAGACACCGCCATGACAAACAAACACTATGACAGAAAACGTTGGGACAGCCATGCTATGACAGAAATCGTGGGGGCAGGCAGAAATGCTGAGACTGAAATGCTATGAAAAACAGTAATGACAGAAACCTGGGGCAGAAATGGTATGAGAGAAACGCTGAGCCTGAAACGCTGAGGCAGAAATGTAATGACAGAAATCGTGTGGGCCGAAACGCTATGACAGAAAACCTGAGGCAGAAGCGATGGGACTGAACGCTATGGCCAAATGCAACGACAGAAAACCTGGGGCAGAAAAGGTATGAGAGAAACGCTGAGCCTGAAACGCTAAGGCAGAAATGCAATGACAGAAATCGTGTGGGCCGAAACGCTATGACAGAAACCTGAGGCAGGAACGAGGAGACTGAACGCTATGGCCAAATGCAATGACAGAAAACCTGGGGCAGAAATGATATGAGAGAAATGCCAAGCCTGAAACGCTGAGGCAAGAAAATGTACAGACAGAACCCTGGGGCAGAAATGGTATGAGAGAAATGCCAAGCCTAAAACGCTGAGGCAGAAATGCAATTACAGAAATCGTGTGAAACTAAATGCTATGAAAGAACCTGGGGCAGAAACAATAACACTGAATGCTATGGCCAAATGCAATGACAGAAAAACCTGGGGCAGAAATTGTATGAGAAAAAACGCTGAGCCTGACACGCTAAGGCAGAAATACGACAGAAACCCTGGGGGCAGAAAGGCTATGACAGAAAACGTGGGGGCAGAAAGGCTATGACAGAAAACGTGGGGGCAGAAACGCTATGACAGAAAACGTGGGGGCAGAAACGCTATGACAGAAAACCTGGGGGCAGAAACGCTATGACAGAAAACCTGGGGGCAGAAACGCTATGACAGAAAACCTGGGGGCAGAAATGCTATAACAGACAACGTGGGGGCAGAAAACGCTATAACAGACAACGTGGGGGCAGACACGCTATGACAGAAATGCTAAGCCTGAAACCCTGGGGCAGCAATGGCATGATAGAAACCCTGGGGCAGCACTGGCATGAGAGCAACGCTATGACAGCAAGCTGAGACTAAAATATAATGACAGAAAACCTGAGACAGAACCGCTGAGACTGAAAACTAAGGCAGAAATGCAATGACAGAAAACCTGGGGCAGAAACGCTATGAGATAAACGCTGCACCAGAAACACAGAGGCAGAAATGCAAAGACAGAATTCCTGGCAGACAGAAACACCACGACAAACGTTGAGACTGAACCGCTGAGGCAGACTGTAAACGCAAAGCCAAAAACCTGGGGCAGAAACGCTATGACCAAATGCTGAGACTGAAAATGCAATGCCAGAAACCTGGGGCAGAAACCCCTGGAGCATAAACGCTATGCCAACACAGACTGAACAGGACGCTATGACTGACGCCAGGAAATACTGCCAGCGTGACTCCTGGGTCCACCCCCCCCCCCAGCTAGCATGACCACGGAAAAAGGTGGACCGCCCCCCCCCCCATGCTGCCAGCATAACCCCCGGAGATGCAGGTGGACAGCCCCCCCTCAAGCAGCCTGTGTGCGACCCCCTGCAGCTGCAGCAGAAAGGTGAACCACCCCCCCCCCCTTAGCGCCGGTATGGCCCGTGATGCCCCCCCCACAAGACCTAAACATGCCCAGAATGAGTGGCTGTATAGATGGAGGCTCCCCCCCCTCGTGCTACCATCGTGAGCCCTGGGAGCAGCGGCGGGTGGCTCTCGCCATGCTGAATGGTGCCTCAGGCAATAAGCTGGCGGCCGGACCCCCTCCCCCCGGCGTGAACACCGGGAGAAGCGGCGGGCGGCTCCCTCCATGCTAGAAGGAGCAATAAGCGGGCGGATGTCCCTCCTCACCCGGCGTGAACACCGGGAGAAGCGGCAGGTGGCTCCCTCCATGCTGGATGAAGCACTGAGCGGGCTGATGTCCCCCCTCCCCCGGCGTAAACACCGGAAAAAGTGGGCAGGAGGCACACTCCACGCTGCATGGAGGCTGACGGACCCCCCCCCCATAACCTGAAGAAGCGGGCAGGCGGCTCCCCATGCCGGCTGGCGCCCGAGAAATCAAGCGGGCGGAAGGACCCCCTCCCTCCTTGCCGGATGAATCCCTGGCAACGTGGGTGGATGGATGCAAAACCCGAGGCTGCTGCTGACCGCCCTCTGCCGGAAAAGCCGGACGTGACATGCAAAAGCTGCGCCCAAACCTGAAAGACGCTGACACCGCACCTGACAGGGAATGAGTCTATAAGTACTCTTAGACTCCTCCCACAAACTCAGGCTGGCCTGCGGCCAGCCTTCCAACTTGTAATCAGAGTCTTCGAGTAAGGAATGCGATAAACCTAATGACCAAGGCCTGGGGTGTGCCTTTGGCCTGCTGGACGGTATGCCTGAGAAGAGGGCAAAAGACATATATTTAGGTGAAGAAGGGTAATCGACCAACTAGTAGAGCTGCATGTGCCCAGATGGCAAGCCTTCCAACGTGTATACCAACCTTATCCTAGCAGGCATGAAGTGGTGACACAGTGGGCTCAATTCACAAAGATTTTCACAATTCACTAAGAATTCATAAAGAGTTATTTTACTCTTTAAACCGGAGATCACAATTTTGAAATATTTTTTCTTGTTGTTTTTTTTCCCTGTAATATTTATTTTACATTTTAGGCAATATAAAACAAAAAATTTAAAAACATGGGAAAAAAAAGCAGGCAAGGAGATTAGTTTTCACATGACTAAAATACACTGATAAAAGGTAGTAACATAAATAAGGGCAATATAACCATTATAAGACCTCCCCTGTCCCAGATATTCGATCTAGATGGACCCAACCCCCCCCCCCCCCCCCTCAAACTTTTGGAGAGAAAGGAAAAATGCATGTAGAGAACTAGAAAAATATTGCAATAGGTAAAAACATATAGGACATTAAAATAGCGCATCTGGTAAACAAAATACATTTACTTTTGATGATATTCAAATTTTTTGAGATGGTCACCTCCTTTGCAGATTCCTGACGTAACACTGAAGCACACTAATGAACAGATCAGCTACACCTTGGAACTGGGACCAATTTGTTTGGAGTATTTGCTCCCATTTTTGTTAAAATGCTTCTTGGGGAGGTTATTTGTCATGTGAAATTGGCATTGATTGGTAAAGATCTTTGCCGCTTGATTTTGCAAGATTACACCCGTGAAAAGCTGTTGGAATGCATTCTGACAGCACATACTTTAGTTGATGAGGGCAAATGCACTTAGTGAATTACAGCCTTTTCGTTCAGGTCTGTTCTGAACTATTTTTTCCTGATACCATGATATTTTTTCTTTTTTTTTATGTTTCAGGTTGAATTTATGGGATGGCTACTGAAACATTGTACAGGTCAGTGGCGGCTGGTGCTCAACATTTTTGGGGGGGCGCAAACAAAAAATAAATAAAAATTGTAGCCTCACTGTGCCCATCAAATGCAGCCACTGTGCCATCAATTGTCACCACTGTGCCATGCCATCAAACGCAGCCACTGTGCCATCAATTGTCACCACTGTGCCATGCCATCAAACGCAGCCACTGTGCCATCAATTATCACCACTGTGCCATGCCATCAAATGCAGTCACTCTGCCATCAATTCGCACCATTGTGCCATGCCATCAAACGCAGTCACTGTGCCATGCCATCAAACGCAGCCACTGTGCCATGCCATCAAACGCAGTCACTGTGCCATGCCATCAAACACAGCCACTGTGCCATCAATTGTCACCACTGTGCCATGCCATCAAACGCAGCCACTGTGCCCCTCAATTGTCGCCACTGTGCCCATTGTTGCCACTGTGCCCATTGTTGCCACTGTGCATGTCACTGTGCCCTTTAATTGTTGCCACTGTGCCCATTGTCACCACTGTGCCCTTTGTCACCACTGTGCCCATTGTTGCCACTGTGCATGTCACTGTGCCCTTTAATTGATGCCACTGTGCCCTTTGTCGCCACTGTGCCCTTTGTCACCACTGTACCCATTGATGCCACTGTGCCCTTTGTTGCTTCTGTGCCCATTGTCCCCGCTGTGCCCTGTAAAATGCACTTACCTTTCTGCTTCCTTGTCCCTCGATGTCCTCTTCCACCCTCGATGACGCTTCAGCCAACCAGGTTACCGATAACCAGAATCGATGAACCTGATTGGCTGAGACGGCCGTCAGTCTTATCCAAGGGACGCAGCCCCCCTACGTTAGGAGGATAAGACATCCGGGAGCCGAGGGGCTGTACTTGGAAAGCCTATCAGAGCCGCTGGCCACCATCACTGCAGTTAGTAAAAAGTAAAAATGACATTTTAAGCAAAATAAAAATTCTTAAAGGGCTAAAGGGCCCTTTTTTTTTGTGACTACAGGAGGGGGGGGGGCGCCCGGGCGCCCCCTATGGACGGGCCACCACTGGTACAGGTTCCATTCAGCTTATTCACAACAGGTGCTGTTAGATTGTATTACTGTGATTTTAAGTAAGTCCCCCTGTGCTCTTCTCTGGTCCCCCTTGTGCTATTCTTCAGTTCCCTGGTGTTCTCCAGGCCTACTGTACTGTCTCCCGGGCCCCATCTGTCCCCGCAGCTCTGCCAGGTTCCCCCCTCCCCTCTCACACCAGTTGCTGTGAGGGATATATAACCACAGCCTAAAGCCCTGTACACACGATCGGTTCGTCTGATGAAAACGAACAGATGGACCGTTTTCATCGGATGAACCGATTGTGTGTGGGCCCCATCGTTTTTTTCCCCATCCCCACCCAAAAAATAGAACCTGTTTTAAATTTTCCTATGGTTAAAAAAACGATGTGGGGAAATCCATCGGTCAAAATCCACGCATGCTCAGAATCAAGTAGACGCATGCTCGGAAGCATTGAACTTCATTTTTCTCAGCACGTCGTTGTGTTTTACGTTAGCGCGTTTGGACATGATCGAATTTTTAACCGATGGTGTGTAGGCAAGACTGATGAAAGTCAGCTTCATCGGATATCTGATGAAAAAATTCATCGGTCCGTTTTCATCAGACAAACCGATCGCGTGTACAGGGCATTACATTAATGCTGTTTAAAATGTAAAAACACATTTTTTGAAAAACTTTAAAACAAAGAAATTTTTTTTTTTTTTTACAAAAAAGTGATAGTTACGGGTTTATTTAAACTTTGATCTCCCCCCCTAAATGTCCGTCATTCTCAACTTCAAAAGTTGGGAGGTATAGATGAGCCTGAGCAATTTTAATTGCCCAGGAGTAATCTTTTTTTCTCCATCTAACAAAAGAACAGGTGTAAAAACCATGGAGCTATTTCACTGTTCATAACCATTTAAATGGCCTGACTATTTTTAGTATTAAGATTGTCTTGTGACAACAGATCAGGAGATCTTTGCTAAAATCAGAAGGAATGACGGTGGGTGGTCAATTAGCATTTATGTAAAGGTACAGTCAGCTCGCTATCACAGCATGATTTCAAATTATTCTAATTTTTAAGCAAAATGACCAAGTCAAAGCTACTTTTCTTAACTAAACACAGATGCACTAATAGCAGTACATATATCTATGTATTTAAGATAGAGAAATTGATTTACAGTGGTTCAAGTCTAAAACAGTATTTGAAGCACATAGCTGCGATAGAACTAGGCCACCTTCTGTTCTGAATGATGACAGCAAAAAGTCATGTTTGATTTGTTCGCAAAGTACTCTGGGTAGCCATTTATTAGTGTGTGGAGTCTTATATCCTGCTGCTTCACACAGGGAACATCATATGAGCAGAAGAAAAGATCTGCCGGGGAATAGAAAGACAATCAAATACAGAGCACCAGTAGACACATTACAGTGGTATTCTCAGCATTGTATATCAGACCTCAGGAAACTCAGGCATTAGACTGCATGATGAGAAGTTCTAAAGATGGAAATGTATGCTGCTAATGTACATGGAAAGAAATACCATAATGATAATAATATCTCTTAGTAATGTGGTGCAGAATAAAGCTGGCCAATAAGCAAAGGTCTGACCTAAACAATTAGACCCCCAAAATATATTCTGTTTGCCTGATATGTACATCTACTATTCAGCATGTGCACTTGTGATGAACTGTTCAATGTTTGCTAGAAGGCATTAATCCAGGGGCATCTCAGAAAATGACCAGTTTGTCCAATTTATAGTGGCTGGATAGTGGCTTGGCATTTTGATAGATTGTTCTGTTATGTGTCATATACATGATAACAGTGTTTGCACCATCAGCTGATAAAACTGTATGTGTCTATGTACGATTGCATGAACAACTGATGACTTTCACGTATAAATGTATAATAGTGCCATTCCAAAGACTCTTCAACAAATAACCCAGAGATAGAGATAGTCAGTGTGGAACATATTCAAGAGGGTAGTATTAGGGGCATTAGAGGTAGGTAACCAAAGCACATAAACCCAAGGTAAGTAGAGTAGCAGGTCCTAGTTGCAATCTCGGAACACCCAAGAGGATAGTATGTGACCGGTCAAAATATATTAATGCAGTAAAGTGTTTGTTCACCAACGCCAGAAGTCTGCCAAGCAAAATAGGTGAGTTGGAAGCTCTGGTGCATCAGGAGAGCTATGATGTAATCGGTATTGCTGAAACTTGGCTTCATTCCTCACATGACTGGGCTATTAATATTCCTGGCTATGCTCTCTTTCGGAAAGACAGGGTAAAAAGGAAAGGTGGAGGGGTCTGTCTCTATGTGAGAAGTGATCTTAACCACTTAACCCCCGGACCATATTGCTGGTCAAAGAATAGAGTACTTTTTGCGATTCAGCACTGCGTCGAATTGCACGGTCGTGCGACGTGGCTCCCAAACAAAATTGGCGTCCTTTTTTCCCACAAATAAAGCTTTGTTTTGGTGGTATTTGATCACCTCTGCGGTTTTTAGTTTTTGCGCTATAAACAAAAATAGAGCGACAATTTTGAAAAAAAATTATATTTTTTACTTTTTGCTGTAATAAATATCCCCCAAAAATATAAAAAAATATATTTTTTCCTCAGTTTAGGCGATACGTATTCTTCTACATTTTTTTCGTAAAAAAAAAAATCGCAATAAGCGTTTATTGATTCGTTTGCGCAAAAGTTATAGCGTTTACAAAATAGGGGGTATTTTTATGGCATTTTTATTAATATTTTTTTTTTACCAGTAATGGCGGTGATCAGCGATTTTTTTCGGTACTGCGGCATTATGGCGGACACTTCGGACACTTTTGACACATTTTTGGGACCATTGGCATTTTTATAGCGATCAGTGCTATAAAAATGCATTGGATTACTATAAAAATTCCACTGGCAGTGAAGGGGTTAACACTAGGGGGCGGGGAAGGGGTTAAGTATGTCCCTGGGTGTGTTCTTACTGTGGGGGGGTGGTTTTACTAGGGGAAATCACTGATCTTCTGTTCATACATTGTATGAACAGAGGATTAGCATTGCCCACCCTGACAGGACCGGGAGCTGTGTGTTTACACACACGGCTCCTGGTCCCCGCTCTGTAACGAGCGATCGCGTGTGCCCAGCGGCGATCGCGTCCGCCGGGCACGCGCACGGAAGTCGGGGGCGAGCGCGCCCCTAGTTGCCTGCGAGAGAGCCAACGTAGAGCTACGGGCTCTCGCGCAGGAGAGCCAACCTGCCGCCGTAGAATGACGGCGGCAGGTCAGCAAGTAGTTAAAGCGAGTGTGAAAGAGGACATGGTGGATGGAGAGTGTGTCGAGTCTGAAGCATTATGGGTGGATCTGCATACAGACGTGCATAGTTCAAAGGTAATCATTAGAGTTTGTTATAGACCACCCAATGTTCATGAGGAGGTGAAGACTCGGCTCCTTGCACAGATGAAAAGGGCTGCAAGGGCTGGGACGGTGATAATAATGGGGGATTTTAACTACCCAGAAATTGACTGGAATAATGGCACTGCTGGGACAGTTAAAGGGCAACAATTTATAAACCTATTGCAGGACAATTTTATGGTCCGGCTTATTGAGGCCCCAACTAGGAATGATGCTCTGTTGGACCTGGTAATCTCAAACCATGCAGAGCGTATTACTAATGTTCAGGTAAAAGAACACCTGGGTAGCAGTGACCATAACATGATTTCATTTGATTTTAGCTGTAAGCAAAAACCACATACGGGAAAGATAAAAACACTTAATTTCAAGAGGGCAAACTTTCCAAGGATGAGGGCTGCTCTCCAGGACTTAGACTGGGAGAGAATATTGGCATCAATGGGCACAGAACAGAAATGGGAATTCCTCAAAAGACTATTTGTGAACTCACTGCAAAGTATATATTCATGGGCAATAAGTTTAAAAGGCTAAAAATAAAACCTTTGGGGCTCACGACCAAAGTTAAAAAAGCTATAATTTGTGGGGGGAAAAAAAGCTATAAAATATAAGAAAAGAGCTTTTAAAAAACATAAAAATGAAGGAACACTAGTGTCGCTTAAATGTTACAAAGAATATAACAGGATATGTAAAAAGGAAATCAAGGATGCAAAAATTCAAAATGAACCACAGATTGCAAAAGATAGTAGGACAAACCCCAAGAAATTCTTCAAATATATTAATAGTAAAAAGGTCAGGTCTGAGCATGTAGGCCCCTTACAAAATAATCTAGAGTGGGTGACTGGGGACAAAGAGAAGGCTAATTTATTAAATACTTTCTTCAGCTCTGTGTATACAAAGGAGCATGGGGGAGCTCATGTCCATAATGGGGGTGGTAGTGACAAAGCCCCAAATGATACACAATGGCTCAAAAGTGATATGGTCCAGAAATATTTAGACAGAATAAAGGTGGATAAAGCACCTGGGCCTGATGGCATCCACCCACGGATCCTAAAAGAATTGAGCTCTGTCATTTCAAAGCCACTGTATCTAATTTTTAGGGACTCATTAATGACAGGAATAGTACCACTGGATTGGCGCAGGGCCAATGTAGTGCCCATATTTAAAAAGGGAACAAAGTATTTTCCAAGTAACTATAGACCTGTTAGTTTAACTTCTATAGCTGGGAAGATACTGGAACGTTTAATAAAAGACAACATAGATGAGTTATTGCTGGAAAAAAAACTATTTAAGCAACAGACATCATGGATTCATGAAAGACAGAAGTTGTCAGACAAACCTGATGTATTTTTATGAAGAGGTAAGTAAGTATAACCTTGGACAGAGGCATGGCAGTAGACATGGTGTGCCTGGATTTTGCAAAAGGGTTCAATACAGTTCCCCACACAGGGCTCCTGTGTAAGGTAAGGTCTACAGGATTGGAAATATCAGTTTGTAAATGGATAGAAAACTGGCTAAAAGACAGAATTCAGAGAGTCGTGGTTAATGATTCTCACTCTGAATGGTCTAAGGTTATCAGTGGTGTACCCCAATGTTCATTGTTGGGACCCTAACTTTTTAATATCTTTATAAATGATATTGGGTATGAGATCAAAAGTAACATTTCTGTCTTTGCAGATGACACCAAGCTATGCAGTGGAATAACGTCCTTACAGGATGTCGCCAATTTACAAGCTAACCTCAATGCTCTGTCTAATTAGGCGACTAAGTGGCAGATGAGGTTTAATGTTGATAAATGTAAAGTTATGCACTTGGGGGCTAAGAATATGCATGCGTCATACTTACTAGGGGGAGTACAACTGGAGGGATCTGTAGTGGAGAAGGATCTGGGGGTTTTGGTAGATCATGAGCTCAATAATGGCATGCAATGCCAAGCTGCGGTTTCCAAAGCGAGCAAAGTCCTTTCTTGTATTAAGAGAGGTATGGACTCCAGAGACAGAGATATAATTTTGCCCCCTGTACAAATCATTAGTAAGACCTCATCTGGAATATGCAGTTCAGTTTTGGGCTCCAGTTCTCAATAAGGATATTGGGGAACTGGATAAAGTGCAGAGAAGGGCAACCAAACTGATAAGAGGCATGGAGGAGCTCAGCTATGAGAAACGATTAGAGGAACTGAAGTTCCCAAGTCCCTAAAATCATTCTTTAGGACACTCCATCTGCCTCTGACTTTGTCATTGGTGCCAACATGCACCATGACAGCTGGGTCTTTCCCAGTTCCTCCCAGTAATCTGTCCACCAGATCCGTGATGTGCCGAACCCGAGTGCCCGGTAGACAACATACAGTTCGGCGCTTCAGATCTTTGTTACAGATTGCCCTCTCTGTCCTTCTAAGAATTAAGTCCCCTACCACCAGAATCTGCCTTTACTTTCCCTTCGCTTCCTCCCCACTCTCACTGGAGGAGTTCTTCCCCTGGCAGCTAGGAGAGTCCCTCAGCTCCAGCAGTGCCGGTCCCTGACTGGTTTCACCAATGTCACTCAATGGAGCATACTTATTGGGATGCTCCAGCCCTGGATCGGCCTCCCTGGCCCTTGCCCCTCTACCCTTCCTGACTGTGACCCATCTACTATTTTCTAGTGCCTGCACCTCTTTGTCTCCACCCACCTCTGTAAAGTGACAATCTCATTCTCTGGGGATATAGGTGCTGAAGTTGGACAGCTGCTGGCTATAATAAGAGCTAGAAGGAACTCTGCAGTTATATAAGAAAGGAAGAGAGAGCAGCGCCATCTAAGTGCAGCAGTTTAGTACGTTAATTCCAAAGCAAAGAATATAACTCGCAATGTGGCAGATCAACAGTGCATGTGTCTGTATAAAAGTTCATCCTAGGGAAGGACGTGATGCGAAGTGTGGTGGGGTGGCCGCCGGTCCTGGCTGAGCTGGTGGCTCCCAGCGCTTTTTGGGACTTGGGTCCACTTGAGAGAAGTCGCTGAGGTTGAAAGTGGAGTGGGTGGGTCCTGAGACAGGACTCTTAAGAACGTTATGTAGCCTATGATTGCAGCTTTTAAATAGATGCATACATATTCTGATCAGTTTTTAAAACAAATGATATTGTGAGGATTTTTCCTCCTATTGTTGGATCCAGAAAGTCAACACTAGTGGTACTAGTTTGAAATAAAAATAATATTTCTTTCAGTCCTGTTCAGGAATTCCACTTTAAAGATCAAGTAATGACCCAAATAAATATAATAAATATATCTCCTCCAATATATAAGGGGATCAGAACTAAGGATAAAATCATTAACCCAGCCTGCATTTGTTCTTCCACCTCCCAGTGTATCTAAAGCATTATAGAGTGGTCAGAGGCTAGAACATCCTGCTTGGTTTTAATTGCTGTATGTCTCCCGGGTTAAGAGAGATTTACTCTTCCTATATTGTCACAGGAACAGAAAGCAAGGAAAAATTTAAGATCTGAATTGTTGCCAGAGTTGGAATAGTGGGTAAAATGGTCACAGATGTAAAAAACGTGTTTTGTGGATTCTTGGAACCCCTGGTTCTGCTGGAAAAGCTCTCAAAAAGCCTGCCTACATCCTGATTGTCTGGAAGGTAGGCCAGGAGTGGCATATTCTGTTTCTCTCTCTCACTTACTAGCTCCCATCATCCTAATGCTTTTTTTTTTTTGTCATTTGCATTACAACTCTGACTCATTCACTTATGTGTGTCAAATTTAGATTGAACCACTAAACTCTGTAAAAATGTATTTTTCATACTGGATACATATGCTACACCATATACAGTTGCCACAAAAAGTATGTGAACCCTTTTGGAATGATATGTATTTCTGCACAAATTGGTCATAAAATGTGATTTGATCTTCATCTAAGTCACAATAGACAATCACAGTCTGCTTCACAAAAAAATAAATGTTACCATGTTTTTATTGAACACACCATGTAAACATTAACAGTGCAGGTGGAAAAGGTAGGTAAACCCTTGAATTTAATAACTGGTTGAACCTCCTTTGGCAGCAATGACTTCAACCAAACGTTCCTGTAGTTGCAGATCAGACGTGCACAACGGTCAGGAGTAATTCTTGACCATTCCTCTTTACAGAACTGTTTCAGTTCAGCAATATTCTTGAGATGTCTGGTGTGAATCGCTTTCTTGAGGTCATACCACAGCATCTCAATCGGGTTGAGGTCAGGACTCTGACTGGGCCACTCCAGAAGGCGTATTTGCTTCTGTTTAAGCCATTCTGTTGTTGATTTACTTCTATGCTTTGGGTCGTTGTCCTGTTGCAACACCCATCTTCTGTTGAGCTTCAGCTGGTGGACAGATGGCCTTAAGTTTTCCTGCAAAATGTCTTGATAAACTTGGGAATAAATTTTTCCTTCGATGATAGCAATCCGTCCAGGCCCTGATGCAGCAAAGCAGCCCCAAACCATGATGCCCCACCACCATACTTCACAGTTGGGATGAGGTTTTCATGTTCGTGTGCTGTGCCTCTTTTTCTCCACACATAGTGTTGTGTGTTTCTTCCAAACAACTCAACTTTGGTTTCATCTGTCCACAGAATATTTTGCCAGTACTGAGAGAGAGAGAAAGGAGGGGTGGGAGAGAGAAAGGTGGTAAGAGAGGGGGTGGCTAACAGGGGGAGTAGCCGTCAGAGCACATTGGCCTTCGTTCCTCTATGCTGAGTTGGATATTATCCCTCTACTCCCATCCCACTGCCGCGGTCAATGAGACGGCACACGACAGGGCTGCCCCTTGTCTCCTCTGATCTTTATACTCTCGTTGGAGCCCCTTCTGTACAAAATAAGGGCGGGCTCGAGCATCACTGGCTACAAAAAATCTTCAGGGTCCCACAAGGTGGCCACATTAGCACACAACCTAATCTTTTTCCTTACAGAACCGCTTACCTCTCTCCCGAACTTGCTCCAATCTCTCCAGGAATACGGGTCTCTCTCGCTATTCCAAATTAACCTCCATTCTCAACATCACAGTGGGCAAGGACATTGTCCAATGCCTGCGCTCTGTGTTACCTCTGTGATGGGCGACCAACACTATCCATTACTTGGGAGTCAACATTACCTCTGACACCTCCGACCTGTATCTGGCGAATTTCACCCCACTACTTCTTCGCCTCAAAGCGGATCGCCTCCATTGCCCTCAAGATTACCATGTTACCTAGGGTATTGTACGTGCTGCAGGCACTTCCTCTCCACCTCCCCCTAGTATTTTTCAAGTGAGTTGACTCTATGTTCCGCAATTTCGTCTGGTCCCATCGTAGGCCACGCATCAGACATTAACTTCTCCATCTCGCGAAACATAGGGGAGGGGTGGGCCTTCCAGACATGAGAGCCTAATACAGAGCAGCTCATCTCACCAGGTTGGGGGACTGGCATTGTCATGCAGAGGCAAAGCACTGGGTGGCCATGGAAATTGAAGATTCTAATTAGGGTTGTCCCGATACCGATACTAGTATCGGTATCGGGACCGATTCCGAGTATTTGCGGGAGTACTGTGTAATACGCGCCGGGAACATTACAGCTTTGAATAGCTGTAATGATTGGCGCCGCGCATAGACACTCCCCCTTGCTCGGGTGAACTGTCCAATCCCGAGCGAGGGGCGCCAATCATTACAGCTATTCTAAGCTGTAATGTTCCCGGCGCGTATTACACATTTAGGGGAGCGGCATTCTGACACCCCTGCCAGCCCGTTCCGCTGCCTGTTGCATGTGTCTGTACTGGAGTTTCTGGCCGCCGCCGAAGCAGCGCTGAAATCCTGACTCACGTCAGTCTGTCAGGTGACGTCGCGTGAGATGGTCGCCGCTAGGGGTTATGGGAGTTGTAGTTCGCGGCGCCGCTGGCTACATGCTCAACTCCCTGCTCCCGGGGGGTGGAGTCAGTGACTCTCGGAAGAACAGCTCAGAGCCAGCCTACTGCGTGCTACAACTACCATCATCGGATACCATATTTTGCCCGCCAGTGCCTCTGCCACAGGAAAGGTAGGGCACTTTGTTTAAGGAAGGTAATAACCAGCATAAAAGTATTTATGTTACCTCCATCCATGAGAGCTCTTATCTTTGAACTGTTGTGCGGCACCACCAGCTATTTCAGTTATATAAATTTTAAATGTTATTGCAAGCAAATTATAGCTGTTTTATCATAAAACAGCTATAATTTGCTTGCAATAACATTTTTAAATTGATATATCTGAAATAGCTGGTGGTGCCGCACAACAGTTCAAAGATAAGAGCTCTCATGGATGGAGGTAACAGAAATATATATATATATATATATATATATATATATATATATATATATATATATATATATATTATATATATACTTTTTTTTTTATTATGTCAGCCGCCTCTGTGTCAGCAACCCCCGTCGGCCCCCTCTGTGTCAGCAACCCCCGTCGGCCCCCTCTGTGTCAGCAACCCCCGTCAGCCCCCTCTGTGTCAGCAACCCCCGTCAGCCCCCTCTGTGTCAGCAACCCCCGTCAGCCCCCTCTGTGTCAGCAACCCCCCGTCGGCCCCCTCTGTGTCAGCAACCCCCCGTCGGCCCCCTCTGTGTCAGCAACCCCCGTCAGCCCCCTCTCTGTCAGCCCCCTCTGTGTCAGCAACCCCCGTCGGCCCCCTCTGTGTCAGCAACCCCCGTCGGCCCCCTCTGTGTCAGCAACCCCCTTCAGCCCCCTCCTTTTATACATGTATAGAGCCATGACGTGTCCCCTTTAGTTATCATGATATAAAATCATGAATATGGGGGCCTTTTGGTGGGCGTGATTTATTTGGGGGGGGGGACAGCATTTCATTCTTGGTCCCAGGCAGCACAATGTCTTGGGCCCGCACTGCACAGTCGGCGGTAGCGGGGATGCAGGTAAGCGGGATATGGGGGGGAGACATGGCTGCATAATGGGGGGAGACATGGCGGGCGAGACATGGCTGCATAATGGGGGGAGACATGGCTGCATAATGGGGGGAGACATGGCTGGATAATGGGGTGGAGACATGGCTGGATAATGGGGGGGGGAGACATGGCTGGATAATGGGGGGAGACATGGCTGGATAATGGGGGGGGACATGGCTGCATCTGTGGGGGGACATGGCTGCATCTGTGGGGGGACATGGCTAGAGGGACATGGCTGCATCTGTGATTCTGTGGGGGGACATGGCTGCATTTGGGGACACATTTAAAAAAGTATCGTATTCGGTATCGGCGACTACTTGAAAAAAAGTATCGGTACTTGTACTCAGTCCTAAAAAAGTGGTATCGGGACAACCCTAATTCTAATGACAAGAGATGCTTTTCAGCACTCTTCAGTGTCTCCGCTACCCTCCCCTATGACGCCGGTTCTGAGTAATCCAGAATTTACACCCGGCCTTCAGAATCCTCACTTGAAGCGACTGGCTGTGGGCGGCCGGCTCCACTTTTGTGACTTTGTGGGGCCTGACGGCCAACTCTCCTCAGAAGCCTGGGTGTCTGCTACAGAACCCCCCTTGGACTTCTGGAGTGGCCTTCAGCTGCATAACTTCCTCCGCAGGTGTTTACGGACCCCGGGCATCTCACATCAGCTCACAGAACTGGAACACATCTGCCATCAAGGGGAGCCGGTTCGTCATAGTCTCTCGCTAATCTACTCCTCCTTGACTTGACCAGCGGAAGGGTATATTTCCCTGTTCCTCTCTAAGTGGGAAGCTGATCTCAGCGTCCAATTCACTGACTCTCAGAGGGAGAAGATTTACTATTTTGCTCAGAAGTCCTCCATAGCTACCAGAGTCCAAGAGACCTGTTACAAGATCATGACCCGATGGTATAGGGTACCCACTTCTCTTCACCATTTCTTCCCGCAAGTCCCTAGTCTGTGTTTGCAATGTGGCACTGCAGAGGGAACGATGCTACACATCTTTTGGGACTGTCCCAAACTCAGACCCTTTTGGCTCGAGGTGACCCGCACGATCAAACTCTTAACCAGGGATGGACTGGCCATAGGGACTACAGGGAGTTTCCCGGTGGGCCGATGGCTCAGTGGGCCATTTTTTAAAACAGAGATGTTGCTTGGAGGACTTTTTTTAATGCCCTGACAGTGCCCCAGTGTGAAAGCACTCAGGCTTTCACACTGGGACTGCAGCGGAAGCGTTTTTCAGTCGCTTTACAGGCGCTATTTTTAGCCCAAAAGCGCCTAAAAAACGCCTCAGTGTAAAAAGGGGTCCTACATTCACCCCCTCTCTTTTTCTTACACTCACCCCCCTCTCACTCCCTTTCCCTCAACCCTCCCTCTCTCTCATTCCCCTCTCTCTCACCGTCTCATGATATACAATAATGGATGTAGGGTCCTTTTGGTGGGCGTGATTTTTCGGGGGGTGGGGGCAGCATTTTATTGAATTAAAGTGGGCCGGTCTGGATGAAGTCCAGGGCCAAATTTTTGTCCCAGTCCAGCCCTGCTCTTGACCAACGTTTTCCTGGAGGGGAACCCCGCGGCCTGCTTGCTCTACCTTTCCGAGCGGCCTATCAAGAAATCCATAGCCTTCCACATCATCCAGTTCTGTTGGAGATCAGAGAATCCGCTGGCGAAATCCCTGTGGTTTTCTAAAGTGAACGAACTAAGAGATATGAAGGATCTCACCGCCACCTTGCACAATAAGGAGGAGACCTTTTGTGAGACCTGGAGACCATGGCAACACTTATACGGATGCATACCTCCGAGAGGTTGTGCAGCCTGGTTGACCTCTGGATTTGATTTGCTCCCTAGTCGGCACTACTTTTCTAATTTTCTTCTTATTCTTTTTCTCCAATTCCTTGATTTCGCTCTTATCTCGCATTAAGAGATACCTGACCCCTACGCTCTCCCCTCCTGATCACCCCCCTCACCATATCCTTTACCCAGTCATGGGCTGTTTTGGTCAGATGCTGTGAATATCCTAGTTTGCATTATCTATATCATAGTGTCCCGTATCTGGGCTCAGCTGCCCATTGAGATGCTCTTTGGAAGAAAAATAAATCGCGCTAGCCTTAAAAATTTATGAATGATAAATTAAAATTAGAAGTATATATATAACACCAATAATCAATTAAATGAGAATTAACCCATACATAACTTGATAACGTGGTAAATTGTGAAAAAACAATAATTGTGAATCCACAAATAAATTGATAAATAAAGTAATAAAAGTGAAAAAATTGATGAAAATCAATATTGATATTGGAAATCCATATAAAATATAAAAATCTTAAAATGAATGTCCGTAAATTTGTGAAATAAAAAACATGGTGAATAATGTGAATGGCTAAAATCAATGACTATACACCAGTGCTGAGTAACAAAGAGTCCATATAAACGTAAATTGCCATATCCACTTGTGAAAAAAAAACGTTTTGAATTCACCACCAAATCAGCAGGAATAAACTCTTACCAAGTTGCCATGATCCCCCATGACAGAGGATCAAAGAATGCGTGTAAAAAAATCACAGCTTAGCTCCAAGAGACAGCAGGCACAGTCATGGATTCTCAGCAATCGCAATTTTGCAGTTAAAAGAGAGCCTGTAGTCTGATGTGCCAGCCAATGCACAAACAGACAACCCGTCCTTCTGGGCATGCGAATGGAGCATGAGGTGAGGTCAGTGCGACGCTCAGCCCGAAGTACGCTTCATAAAAACGTACTTCGTCCAGAGGCAAGGGCAGCGCACTGCGTCACCTCTAAATATACAAAAAAAGTTCACACCAAGCCTGGTTCTGAGCCACTAATCACCAACGGACATGCACAGTATCATAGAGTGAGAAGGGAATAGGACACTCTGCCGTAATATCAATGTTAAGCAAAACAATCTACATTGGGGTAACAGATACATTCAAAACGAGAATCTTGGACTTATTACATGGCATATATGGGCAAGCCTTGATGGCTAAAACGTAAAACATGGAAATTTATAAAAAAATTACAAGACAACATAACATGATGCCGTTTTTTTATATGCACACCCACCGGAAATCAATCCAATGTATATAAAGATGACATGCTCAATTTAGAGGCAAGGAGACACCTAGTGGGCAGTGTGTATACTGTCTGTCCCACACAAATAGGCCAAAAAACAAACAAAACTACTGTTGTGTTAAATTACATGTCTGCATTAAACACAACAGAGGAGATAAGTTGGTGTGTGCATAATTATCCTAAGATAAAAATATTTAAAAAAATGAGGGGGAAGGGAAGGGAGGGATGAGCGTGTATAGCTGACGTGTCAATAAGTTCTAGTGAAATATTGTCACATATTATAGTTCCATATACACAATGCACAGTGAGTCCAATGCATGTGATAGTGACATACTCTACGTGAAAAAAAATAGTGCAACACCAAGTGGACAACATGTGAATTGTCCAGTCCACATATACAGGCCAAAAATAAAATAAAAATAAAAGTTGCCCACTAGTGTAATGCTAAGCAAACAAACCAAAATTAGAATTAATAAATTCATATTTGACAACAAGCCAAAAATAATTTAATAAAGTGAACTCCCAACAAGTTATAATAACCACCTTAATTTACTAATTGAATAGTGTGAAGAAATGGTCCATGGATGTTGAGGATCCAGAACGAGAACCGGCGATACAACTAATATCCAAAACATAAACAATAATCTAATATCCTTTCAGATGTTATGATAAATGATTTAGCCAACCAAAAGCTAGGAATTTCAAGCCCATCTGGCAGCATCGACATAACAATGGATACAAATCTAGCATGAAAATACAAACAAATCATGACTATAGGTATCACAGAAAAAACTGCCAATAAAAGCATTCACATCAGTGTCTACGTTTAAACCAAAAGGCACATATGTTTTTAATCTGTATATCCAAGTCATTTCCTTTTTGGAAATCTCCCTAACCCATGAGCTGCCCCTCCAATGGGGCTTATATTTACATATCCCAATGTAAAGTGTATTGGATGGGTCTCTCTGATGCACCTCATCGTAATGTCTCGAGACTGAATGGTTCTTGAAACGCTTTCTAATGTTACGAATGTGTTAGTTCAGCCTAACTTGAAGAGCCATTTTAGTCCTCCCCACGTATTGCAACCCACAAGGGCATTGGATGAGGTAAACTATGCGATGAGGTAAAGATGAACAGGTGATAAATGGTTCCACCTCAAAAGTCCGAGCGGTGCTGGTGGACTCAAAATTATATATTTTTCTGTCCTTGCATCTATTCAAGGAACAGACTTGACAATTTTTGCAACGGTAATACCCCGTAAGGTTCTGAAAAAAGCATCTGCTCCCAAGTGATGATGCCCCCTTAAAGACTATCTGCGGTCTGGCAGATAATATGGTCTTTAAAACCCGATCACTACTTAATATACTGTATGCCAGTGCTTCTGGATCAGTTGCTTAACGTTACGGTGTTGCACAGAAAATGTTGTGATGAAAGGCATAGAAATGTTATTTTCTGTTGTCTGGCATGTTTTTTTTACCAAAAGTGATGATCAATCCACGTCTATAATAGTTTGCACAGTTTGAGTTAACAGCTGTGCATCATAGCCCTTCTCTATAAATCTGGTAGACAGGACTGCTGCCTGGTTATCAAAAGCTCCAACCTCAGTACAGTTGCGCCTAAGGCGCGTGAACTGACCTTGGGGAACAGCTCTAAGCCAGGGTTCATAATGGCAGCTATCTAAAGAGATGTAAGAGTTTCTATCCGTCGACTTAAAATAAGTGGACGTAATGAATCTCTCATCTTTTACTCGGATCGTAAAGTCCAAAAAATGTATTTCCTACAAGCTGGCTTCAAAATTAAATTTGATACCCCTGTTTTCATTAAGAACCATGAAGCTCAAGAGATCTGACTCACTGCCATCCCATGGGAGGAGAACATTATCGATATATCTGGCCCACAAGACCACTTCTGTTCTATTCTGGGTATCGATGACATGCTGCTCCCACTTGGCTAAAAATAAGTTGGCCAAGCTTGGGGCGTATTTGGCCCCCATTGCCACACCCCTGTCTTGACAATAAAACTGATGATCAAACAGAAATTTATTGTGGGTTGCGGCATATTCTAATAGCTCCATGATGAAACTAATTTGCAATCGGGATAATACCGACTCTCTCACTAGATACAGACTGACTGCCTCCAACCCCAACTGGTGGAGGATAATGGTACAGAGTGAGGTTTGGTCTGTTGTAACTGGCCATAACCCACTCTTAGGGGTAATCCTAGACAACAGTTTATGACCTGTTTTGTGTCCTTGACATAAGACAGGACTTTCTGCACCAAGGGCTGAAGGTAATGATCAATATACTTGCCCACCCGGGACGTAATCGAATCAATCCCACTGACAATGGGATGTCCCGGGGGGAAAGTTAGATTCTTATGAATCTTTGGGAGATAATATATAATTGGAGTGCCTCCCGAGCAGATGTGAGCATTTATTTTATTGTATAGTTCCACTTACATTATTATATGTTTTGGGTCTCTCAGGTAGTTGTCTAGATGCCTCCCCGGCTCTGCACACTGGTAATACTTCTTTACCGTGTCATTTCTTCGTGCCTTTCATACTGTGTATTGCTGGGGTAATTGATATGTTATTCACACCGTATAACCCTTTATCTGTATTGACTGTTAAATAGGGTTGTCCCGATACCACTTTTTTAGGACCGAGTACAAGTACCGATACTTTTTTTCAAGTAGTCGCCGATACCGAATACCGATACTTTTTTTAAATGTGTCCCCAAATGCAGCCATGTCCCCCCCATATGCAGCCATGTCCCCCACATATGCAGCCATGTCCCTCTAGCCATGTCCCCCACATACGCAGCCATGTCCCTCTAGCCATGTCCCTCACATATGCAGCCATGTCCCTCTAGCCATGTCCCTCACATATGCAGCCATGTCCCTCTAGCCATGTCCCTCACATATGCAGCAATGTCCCTGTAGCCATGTCCCTCACATATGCAGCAATGTCCCTCTAGCCATGTCCCTCACATATGCAGCCATGTCCCTCTAGCCATGTCCCTCACATATGCAGCCATGTCCCTCTAGCCATGTCCCTCACATATGCAGCCATGTCCCTCACATATGCAGCAATGTCCCTCTAGCCATGTCCCTCACATATGCAGCAATGTCCCTCTAGCCATGTCCCTCGATGCGGCGGCGCAATGCGGCGGCAGCGGCGGGGGGGGGAAAGGGGGGGGAAGTATTCTATTTAGGTATCGGGGGTATTTGCGCGAGTACGAGTACTCCCGCAAATACTCGGTATCGGTCCCGATACCGATACTGGTATCGGTATCTGGACAACCCTACTGTTAAATGCACTTTCTTTGAAAATAAAGGAATTACAAAAAAGAAACAGGAAGTGGGCTGTATAAGGTATTTACTGGCAGAAAAAAACTATTTTGCTATCTAAAATGAACAGCAAAGTGCTAGAAGACTAGTGTATGATTTGCTAAGAATCAATTCATCAACCACCATGTACAACTCTTTACCAGCAATAAACAAAAATAGCAACTACTACTACTAACAATATTTCTCTGCAGTATGTGCTAAGAAACAAACTGAATCATTTATTATTTATAACCTCCATCACAAAATGTGTTCAGCAGGGCCATCTTTTCCATTGGGCACGCTGGGCAGTTGCCCGGGGGCCCCGCTTGCCTGGGGGGCCCCACCGGCTGCCCAGCAACCCCAGTAAAAAAAATGTGGAGAGTGACGGGTTAAAACTGCCCATGCCCAGTTTGCGGAAATCACAGAGAAGATCCGGTCCTCCACGAGCGCGGGGGGTTGCTGATGTAAGGGGGGAGTGAATGCAAAAAATGTAAGGGGGCACTGATATAAAGGTTCCCCCCTCCTATATTAGTGACCCCCTTTACCTTAGTGTATTTACTCTACGGAAGGTGGTCTCTGGTCACCAGAGTGCCCCCCACATCAGAGTTCCCCTTTACATCAGAATCTGCAGGATTCCCCCTTACAATGCAAGGGGGAACTCAGTCCGCGGACCCTGATGTAAGTGGGAAAGAGAAAGCAGTGGACTCTTATATAAGGTGGTCTCTGGTCACCAGAGCCCCCCTCCACATCAGAGTTCCCCCCTTAGATCATTATCTGTAGCGTTCCCCTTTACATAAGAGTTCCCTTTCACTGTAAGGGGGAATCCTGCAGACTCTGATGTAAGAGGAAACTCTGTGCTGGCCGGGTTATAGTAACCTGACCTTCAATGTCAATGAAGACATTGATTGTGTAGACAGGGCCCCAGTGCACTGTATTGCCCGGGGGCCTATAATGCTCTTAAGATGACACTGGTGTTCAGCTACATCACTTAACTGTCTCTAAAAAGAATACCAAATATGATCTCAGGTGTCACTTACTATAGCTGAAGATAAATAGAGTAGTAGAGCAAAAGCACCAATTAAAGATGAATAGCCATCAGCGACCGAGTCCCTCTAGGAAGAATTTTTAGAAAGGTTTCCTTGAAACAAGGAAGGATTGTGGGACTTTAATTGAAGCTTGATGGATAGGGGTAAGGTATTTCAAATAACTCTGTAGGCTTGGTCAAACCTCAGTCATTCAAACCATACTAACAATAATTTTACTAACAAGTATTTATTTATACAAAAATGAAAAAATATACAAAAGATAATGAATGTTTAGTACATATTAAAAACAGTCAGACTATAGTTTGTATAGTGTGTTACACATGCAAGATGCTGCAGGTGATCTTCATCACTGCCCACGTTAAATGGGGGTTCAACTAGTTTCGCCCGAGAGGGCTTCGTCAGGAACCCGTGGAGGGTGATAGTCTACGTAAATAAAAAGTATGTCAATAGGATATTAACAGACATCAAAACCAATTTTATACTGTGTACCAGTACAATTCATCTAAGAAACAAAAAAAGAAGAAAATAAGACACAGAACTCAGAAAATAAAAGCAAAGAACAAAAAACAAGCCCGTTAGTTAGAAGGCTAAAGTTACAATGTTCTGGGCACAGTATATATCATTGACCAAAAAAGAGATATGAACATGTAGATATGTCAAAATACATGTTAATAAGTACCATTACAAATATATTGATTTAAATAAGATCAGAGAATGGATTAGATGCATGTAAAAGCTGTGGACTGTGAAACAGTCCTTACCTTGCACAAACGGGATAGATGGTTGGGGGCGTGAGCCGTGGCGAGATCGAATCCCAGATGTAGACCCGCTAAGGGAGGGAAGCGTCTCAGCACAGCATATGCTTGGCTGTCGCGCATAGAGCAGACCACATGGGAGGGGCTGACCTAGAAAAACAGAGAGGAGGCGGAGGCAGGCAAGAACTAAAAAGAAAAATAAAAAATAAAAAGACGAACGTCTTTTTTATTTTTATTTTTAGTTCTTGCCTGCCTCCGCCTCCTCTCTGTTTTTCTAGGTCAGCCCCTCCCATGTGGTCTGCTCTATGCGCGACAGCCAAGCATATGCTGTGCTGAGACGCTTCCCTCCCTTAGCGGGTCTACATCTGGGATTCGATCTCGCCACGGCTCACGCCCCCAACCATCTATCCCGTTTGTGCAAGGTAAGGACTGTTTCACAGTCCACAGCTTTTACATGCATCTAATCCATTCTCTGATCTTATTTAAATCAATATATTTGTAATGGTACTTATTAACATGTATTTTGACATATCTACATGTTCATATCTCTTTTTTGGTCAATGATATATACTGTGCCCAGAACATTGTAACTTTAGCCTTCTAACTAGCGGGCTTGTTTTTTGTTCTTTGCTTTTATTTTCTGAGTTCTGTGTCTTATTTTCTTCTTTTTTTGTTTCTTAGATGAATTGTACTGGTACACAGTATAAAATTGGTTTTGATGTCTGTTAATATCCTATTGACATACTTTTTATTTACGTAGACTATCACCCTCCACGGGTTCCTGACGAAGCCCTCTCGGGCGAAACTAGTTGAACCCCCATTTAACGTGGGCAGTGATGAAGATCACCTGCAGCATCTTGCATGTGTAACACACTATACAAACTATAGTCTGACTGTTTTTAATATGTACTAAACATTCATTATCTTTTGTATATTTTTTCATTTTTGTATAAATAAATACTTGTTAGTAAAATTATTGTTAGTATGGTTTGAATGACTGAGGTTTGACCAAGCCTACAGAGTTATTTGAAATACCTTACCCCTATCCATCAAGCTTCAATTAAAGTCCCACAATCCTTCCTTGTTTCAAGGAAACCTTTCTAAAAACTTACTATAGCTGAAGGTCATGATTGTATGCAATTAAACATTTTTAGGGCCTAGAACAGGGGTAGGCAACCCCCATCACAAAAGCCTCTTTTGCCGGCACTCGACTGCTTCTCCATCAGCAGAGAAGCACAGGGAAGTGTCAGTGAGATACTAATGCATTCCAGTTTCAGAGTTCCCCACGCCACACCTGCACTAAGGGGGAGGCACTGCGCCCTCACACATTGTAAAAGGAGGATGGTGGTACAGTGGTGGGACAGAAGAGCAGGGTGGTACAGTGGTGGGACAGAAAAGCAGGGTGGTACAGTGGTGAGACAGAAGATTAGGGTGGGGCAGATGAGAAAGGGGGAACATTGGTGGGGCAGATGTGCAGGGGGTTACAGTGGTGGGGCACATGTGCAGGGGGTTACAGTGGTGGGGCAGATGAGAAAGGGGGAACATTGGTGGGGCAGATGAGAAAGGGGGTACATTGGTGGGGCAGATGAGAAAGGGGGTACATTGGTGGGGCAGATTAGCAGGGTGGTACAGTGTTGGGGCAGATGAGCAGGGGGTTACAGTGGTGGGGCGCATGAGCAGGGGGTTACAGGGGTGGGGCAGATGAGCAGGGGGGTACAGGGGTGGGGAAGATGAGCAGGGGTTACATGGGTGGGGCAGATGAGTAGGGGTTACAGTGGTGGGGCAGATGAGCAGGGAGTTACAGTGGTGGGGCAGATGTACAGGGCGTTACAGTGGTGGGGCAGATGTACAGGGGGTTACAGTGGTGGGGCAGATGTGCAGGGGGTTACAGTGGTGGGGCAGATGAGCGGGGCATTACAGTGGTGGGGAAGATGAGCAGGGGGGTTACAGTGGTGGAGTAGATGAGCAGGGGGTTACAGTGGTGGGGCAGATGAGCAGGGGGTTACAGTGGTGGGGCAGATGAGCAGGTGGTTATTTCATCCCCAAACCAAAGTTCCAAAGGGCGAGGGCAATTAGACAATCTCAGTACAGGTTTAAAAAATAGAGTCAGGTGTGGAAACACTTTAGTAGAAAAATATACATAAATAGCTAGATTCACGTAGGGTTACGCCGACGTATCAGTAGATACGCCGTCGTAACTCGGAATCTACGCCGTCGAAAATTTAAGCATATTCTGGAAACCAGATACGCTTAAATTGGGCTAAGATACGAGCGGCGTAAGTCTCCTACGCCGTCGTATCTTAGGGTGCATATTTACGCTGGCCGCTAGGTGGCGCTTCCGTTGAGTTCGGCGTAGAATATGTAAATGACTATACACGCCGATTCAGAAACGTACGTGCGCCCGGCGCATTTTTTTCCGTCGTTTATGTACGGCTTTTTCCGACGTAAAGTTAGTCGAACAAATAGCTGGCCTAGTCAATGTTAAGTATGGCCGTCGTTCCCGCGTCAAAATTTGAAATTTTTACGTTGTTTGCGTAAGTCGTCCGTGAATGGGGCTGGACGTAATTTACGTTCACGTCGAAACCAATACGTCCTTGCGGCGTACTTTGGAGCAATGCACACTGGGATATGTACACGGACGGCGCATGCGCCGTTCGTAAAAAACGCCAATCATGTCGGGTCACCAATTATTTACATAAAACACGCCCCCCTCATCCTCATTTGAATTAGGCGCGCTTACGCCGGCCCCATTTACGCTATGCCGCCGTAACTTAGGAGGCAAGTGCTTTGTGAATACAGCACTTGCCTCTCTGACTTAAGGCAGCGTAGCGTAAATACGATACGCTACGCCGCCTGAAAGATGCGCCCATCTACCTGAATCCAGCTAAAAGTTTTTATTAATACAAGATTAGTTAAAGACGACACAAAATCATATACAGATTAAAAGCATGGTGACAATCCATACATCAGAAGAAAAAACAGTTGTGTCCCATGTAGTAACCTAGTTATGCACCGTAGTAGCACCACTGAAAAGACACTCCCCCGATGATGGGGGTATTTGCCGTAACCAAAATCAACTGAATAAATATAGAGAAACCTAGATGACAGCCCTATAGGAACAAAGGCTGCCCCTAGGTAAGAGGCTACTGTTGGCAAAGCAAGGACTATACTCAGGGTGTGCAAAAAAATATATTATGATTTATTAATTATTAATTTACTACAAAGCATGATAAAACTAATCAAATACAAATAGAAAATGTGGCAGAGCTATTAAATAGAACAGTATGCTGCCGCATAGGCGGTATAGCTAATGTCAGACATACAAACAAGAAACAATGACAAACATACAACAATGAGACTCAGACAGTCCGGACACATAAGTATCACTTCTGTGGTGGTTCACCAGGGGAAGGAAAACCCCTATCGATTATGTAAAAATGATGCAAGAAATTAAGTAGAAATAAACCTAATGAATAGTGGACAGACCACAGAGGTGACACTGCGGGGAGGGGGGAGCAGACAGGTGATATGAGTTACCCTAGATTAATCTAGTTGATATACTTGTATATTCTACAAATGTCGGCTGGCACGGAAAACGTGTGTGGGGCCCACCAAATTGGTGAATGATGCCCTATATCCAAAAATGTCCAGACCTATCAACAACGAAAATCAGGGTATCAAGATGACATTAGAGACTGCAAACAAATTTTCAGCTGCAGAATAATTGATAGACCATGCTGGTCATATTCCTATGTAGTCTCACTCCTTAATCATTGCCATGAAGGGGATCGGGACAGTTGCTAGGGTGAAATACAATTCCTGAATGGAGATGATGATGGAAACAACTCTGTAGACAGCAAACTTGTTGCTTTTTAAGATAATAATTGGAACAGTCTTACCGCATCCATAAACTGAGATGTGAGCTGTGTCGAGTTTCTCCAAGTTGCGTACAGACGTAGTGACTCCAATAAATGAAATTATATAACGAAGTCCTTAATCAAAGCTGCTGTAGCCCGATCATGCCCTGCTCCAGTTATGTAAGGGGACACCGCCTCGAGGTATGACCCTCAGATGTGCTAGTGACTCCGTAGATTGCGGGTCAGATTGTCCGCCGTGCTATGTAGTAAGTGTGTCAGCACGTTGGTGTGCGTGGAGCTGGCGATGATACAGGTGAGTCCTCAACAGCTGATGCTCCCTCCAGCTCCCGCCCCCAGCTGGAAAGGGGGGTGTGTGAGTGTCAGGCGTCTGAGCGTGATGACGTCAACGCGTTTCGCAAATGACTTGCGTAGCTTCGTCTGGGCGGCTTTTTCCGTGCCAGCCGACATTTGTAGAATATACAAGTATATCAACTAGATTAATCTAGGGTAACTCATATCACCTGTCTGCTCCCCCCTCCCCGCAGTGTCACCTCTGTGGTCTGTCCACTATTCATTAGGTTTATTTCTACTTAATTTCTTGCATCATTTTTACATAATCGATAGGGGTTTTCCTTCCCCTGGTGAACCACCACAGAAGTGATACTTATGTGTCCGGACTGTCTGAGTCTCATTGTTGTGTGTTTGTCATTGTTTCTTGTTTGTATGTCTGACATTAGCTATACCGCCTATGCGGCAGCATACTGTTCTATTTAATAGCTCTGCCACATTTTCTATTTTTATTTGATTAGTTTTATCATGCTTTGTAGTAAATTAATAATTAATAAATCATAATATATTTTTTTGCATACCCTGAGTATAGTCCTTGCTTTGCCAACAGTAGCCTCTTACCTAGGGGCAGCCTTTGTTCCTATAGGGCTGTCATCTAGGTTTCTCTATATTTATTCTGACAATCCATACATATCACCAGTATAACGGTCCCCAAAAGGGGAGAATCACAGTGGGATTGTGGGTCACAAAAGGCATCTCAACTAGTTTTGCGATCTATTGCCGCTTCGTCAGAATATCTGTAATTTGATTGACAATTTAATCAGAAAACTATACAATTAATCAGATCAATAGTACAGTCTCACACATAAAAAACAGAAAGATGATGTACATGGGGAAAAAGAGCAGAGCTGCTTATCTCTAGCCCTTGCCAAAATGGAACAGTAGATGTCACCAGACAGGGTCACCCGCTGTGACGTGCGGGGACGCGCGGGGACGTGCCAAATTATGGACTAGCTATCTGGACTAACAATATAAGACAGTTATTCACATGACCAATGAAATGTAAGGGGTAGGAGTTTGTGGACGTGAGGTGTCATAGTGATAAAAGAAAAAACTAAATTCTGGAAATTTGTGTGTAGTGAAGTGTGGTGAGTGAAGGGTGAAAGAGAAAGAAGGGAGGAGGGGGAGGGGGTTAGGGTTAAGTGGGGACAGGGGGGTGGGGCGGTGGGTACTACGGATTTACAATATACTACACATATATATCCTAGAGGCTATATTGCAATTTCATTATTAAAGTAGTTTACAGCATTTACTTTATAAAAAATATTTTTTTGTGATTGAGAGTGTGAAGTTGAATTTTTTTTGTTATAAAATCGGCATGCTCAATTTTTGTACCATTTGTACCATATTGCTACACTTAGAGGCTCCTCTCTTCTTTTTTATACTCAGTTGTAACATGACGCTACTATTATATCAAGACATCGCCTGTATATCAAGGCAAAATGTATTAAAACATTTTGCTTGTGTAGTGCTACCCCCGAAGGAGCCGCTGATTTGTTGTTGGGGTCGGCATATTAAGTTACCTTGATGTGGCCCAGGGGTGTAATTGTACAGTAGGTGACCGCGATATTGTGTCAATCTCGCTCCCTTTCTTGGCGAGATTGACCACCTACGAGCCCCATCGCGGGAGCCAGCGCCGAGCTGGCTTGCCGCGATGGAGACAGAGCCGTCATAGAAGCGACGGGAGATCCGACTTGGATTCCCGCCAATTCTACACGTGTACGGCGTTTGTTATGAATCCTGAGGGGGAAGTCCCCGCCGGATTTTAAATAAAAATCAGGCATGGGTTCCCCCCTCAGGAGCATACCGGGCCCTTAGGTCTGGTATGGGTTGTAAGGAGAACCCCCTACGCCGAAAAACGGCGTAGGGGGTCCCCCTACAATCCATACCAGACCCGTATCCAAAGCACGCTACCCGGCCGGCCAGGAAAGGAGTGGGGACGAGCGAGCGCCCCCCCCCCCCTCCTGAGCCGTACCAGGCTGCATGCCCTCAACATGGGGGGGAGGTTGGGTGCTCTGGGGCAGGGGGGCGCACTGCGGCCCCCCCACCCCAGAGCACCCTGTCCCCATGTTGATGAGGACAGGGCCCCTTCCCGACAACCCTGGCCGTTGGTTGTCGGGGTATGCGGGCGGGAGGCTTATCGGAATCTGGGAGCCCCCTTTAATAAGGGGGCCCCCAGATACCGGCCCCCCACCCTAAGTGAATGCATATGGGGTACATCGTACCCCTACCCATTCACCTGGAGGAAAAATGTTAAAGTTAATAAACACGACAAAAGGGTTTTTAAAATAATTTATTAATCTGCTCCGGAGGCACCCCCTGTCTTCTTTAGCTCTTTTCACCAGGGGGGGCTTCTTCTTTGACGTCTTCGGGTGGGGGCCGCTCTTCTTCGCCGCCGTCTGGTTCTCTTCCACCGCTGGGGGGGGTCGCTTTTATAAAAGCGCCCACCCCCCCGGCGGGTTTCCTCCGACGTCTTTGGCGGGGGGTGGTGTGCTTCTCAGGGGGGGGCTTCTTCTTCCGCTATCCGGGGGGGTCTTCTCCGCTATCCGGGGGGTCTTCTCCACTCTCCGGTGGGTCTTCTTCTATGTTCGCCGCACCCCGGTTCTTCCTCCCGCTGTCCGGTGCCTTCTCCTTCAGGGCTGAACGTCTTCTTCTTCTTCCGTGCTGTGACGTCTTCTTCTTCCGTGCTTCTTCTTTGTGATTCGTCGCCACTCTAGCTGGAGTGGGTGAAGTGCCCCCGGTAGACCCCTCTCACAAGCCTGGCAGCCGAGGTGTCACTTTGGATTTCTGGGAGGAACAGACCTGGCTCTAGGGCCTCTGCCACAGGCCAATTACTTGAAGTGAGCTGAATGAACGAATGGAGCGAATCCTCCCAGTAGATTTCTGCATAGGTCACCGGATGACAGCAAAGTGTACCTGTCAGCATTCCGGTCATCAGATCCCCGATTGGTTCGTTCAAGCCCTGTTGGACAACCTGCCTCCGGGTTCTCCTCGAGCCGAACCCCCCAATCGAACGGCATCCAGCCTGGGATCTTCTCAATAGAATCGGGGATCCAGTAAGCCACTGGAGTCCCCTTTTACCTCAGGATGAGGTTCTGTGTAGCCTGCAATTTTGGCCAGGTGGGCCGCGCCGGCAGGGTCCATGGATGCGCGCACCCTGAAGGTGGATGCCGCACCTGGAACCGGGACCCCACAAAGACTTTCTAGCACATGACCCCTGTCACAGATATACCCCTCCCCAGTATGCCTCACGAGGGAAAACTCCTCTAATTGGCTGCTGGGGAAAGTTGCTCTGCCAGAACCCCTCTGGTGCCAACTGCTGGCCAGGGATGGTATCACATCCCTGGAGTACAGACTGACCCAGTGGACATTTCTAGAATGACAGAAGTCACAATTTAAATAAATTGTGAATAGGAGCAAAGTAACTCCTATTCCCCATTAACTTTAGCGTAGTGCCCACACTGAAAGCAAGGGGGAGCTACACTTGTCTTGCAAAATGCCCTCAAACCAAGTTACTCTCAAACCAAGGTTTTAATGTAAATAGAATCCTTTTGTAATATACATTTCTGGCCCAGCAATCCCAATGTTCTTATCTCTCACTTTCTTTATCCAAAAAAGGTTTGAAATTTTATGTTTCCTGAGTTTTAAAACATTATTTCTGGTTGCATCACTTCCTGTAGGTCACCTCTCATCATTCGCTCTATTTTTGCATCACAGAAAAGGGTGTGTACTACCAGTCTGGACCACACCTCCTTCATTACAATACGGCATACCACAACATACCGGTACTTCTTCCCTTAAAGAGGAACTGCAGTCTGCTCACATAGGGCCAGATCCAGAGAGAGAGTACACCGGTGTATCTACTGATACGCCGGCGTACTTTCAAATTTCCTGCGTCGTATCTTTAGTTTGAATCCTAAAACCAAGATACGACGGCATCTGGGTTTGACCCGAGAGGCGTACGCCTTCGGATCATAGATGCAATACTTCGGCGTCCGCTGGGTGGAGTTTGCGTCGTTTTCTGCCTCGGGTATGCTAATTAGCTTTTTCCAACGATCCACGAACGTACGCGCGGCCGTCACATTCTCTTACGTCGTCTCTAGTCGGCTTTTTTCGGCGTATAGTTAAAGCTGCTATTTTGCGGCGTATAGATAGACTTGCCATGTTAAGTATGGCCGTCGTTCCCACGTCGAAATTTGAATTTTTTTTTTTTTGCGTAAGTCGTCCGTGAATAGGGATGGACGTAATTCACGCCTAAGTTAAAAAAAATGACGTTGTTGCGACGTCATTTCGCGCAAATGCACGGCGGGAAATTTCAAAACGGAGCATGCGCAGTTCATTCGGCGCGGGGACGCGCTTCATTTAAATGAATCACGCCCCCTACTCACCGATTTGAATTACGCGCCGAGAGATACACTACGCCGCCGTAACTTACGGTGCAAATTCTTTGTGGATTCAAAGAATTCAAAAGTAAGTTACAGCGGCGTAGCGTATCTCTGATACGCTGCGCCTATCTAAATGTACGTGGATCTGCCCCATAGTTTGTAATAAAAACACCTTTGCCATTCTGAAGCTTCCCTCCAAACACTTTGCATATTATTTTATATATACTGTGATTCTGTACTTGCCAAATAAACAAAGGGGAACTGTATTTAAGAAAAAAAAAGGTTAACGTATTTAAATGTCCAGAAAACAAACCATCTTTAGCCATCATAGGATTCAAATAACATGATCCAAAAAGCTTTCTATCTACATTAAATAAGTAGATCAGCAATTTTATAAGGCATTGTGCAGTGATTAAAAAAGCAAAGCTAATTGCCTAATTACATGTTAATTAAACATGTTTTAAAGCCTTGGCAGTTCATGGTCCTTGAGGTTTAAATTAGACACTATTTAATTAAACCTACTGAGATATAATAAATTACCTCGTAGAGCCATTTAAAAAAAAAAAAAAAACAACAACAACCAGACATCTTTGCTCTTCAATGGAGCAAGCCTTTTTTTTTTTTATTATTTATTTCTTTTAGGTGGATGGCCATTCAGTAACACATAACAGTTCTGAGACAAACTTTCCTTTCGGGGTAGAGGGAAGAAGATTTTTTCTAAAATGTGTCTTATGCTGATCATACGTATTACAATCTGTATGGTTTTCTTTACTATTAACAACAGTATAGTATGAGCACCCACCTTTTTGCATATGTCTTCAAATTTACCTGTTCTTCACCTACATGATGATGTTTTTCTTTTTATTAAAAATTCAAACTGAGATAAAAATATTTAATATTTCAAGCTGTTTACCAATGACAGCTTTATTCTTTTAAAAAAAAAAGACTTGCATAAATACTTTAAAATATTTTCCTTGAAGACCATTGACAGACACAGGAAAGTCGTATTTTTTGGACATCTGGGTTATACTGCCACCTTCAGGAGTTTTGGATACTGGTAAACAAAAATGTTAAAGCGGGGGTTCACCCAAAAAAAACAATTTTAACATTACATTCAGCCGAGTTGTCAGAATGACAATCGGCTGTGTTTTTTTTATTTTATCCCCGTACATACCGTATTTTCACCGCCGCTTCCGGGTATGTCTTCTGCGGGACTGGGCGTTCCTAATTGATTGACAGGCTTCCGACCGTCGCATACTGCACGTCACGAGTTGCCGAAAGAAGCTGAACGCCGGTGCGCAGGCGCCGTATAGAGCCGACTCGCAGTCCGGCTTCTTTCAGCAACTCGTGACGCGCTGTATGCGACGGTCAGAAGCCTGTCAATCAGTTAGGACAGTCACGCCCAGTCCCGCAGAAGACATACCCGGAAGCGGCGGTGAAAATACGGTATGTACGGGGATAAAATAAATAAAAAAGCCGATTGTCATTCTGACAACTCGGCTGAATGTAATGTTAAAAAAAAAAATTGGGGTGAACCCCCGCTTTAAGTCAGCTTTTGTATAGCCTTCACCAACTGCCATGCCTTAGTTTTGAGCAAGTAGCACACAGAACCACAGGACGTGTGTCCCTTAATGCAGGGGTCCTCAACTGCTGGGAGGTGAGGTTGACGAGCAGAGAGATGACATCATCGCCTCTAACCGCTTGCCCCTCATCACTGCTGTTGAGTCCACCTTCTCAAATTTCCTAGGATGAAACCCTGTAATTACATGATTCTGTCCTATGAGATGTGAAAATGCAGACCCAATAGCTGTGTAATACCAACTGCGCATGTGCTGGTTTTCCCACTACTGAATGCTGTATTTCATAGCGCTTGGGGGAGGCTGCAAGTTGTAAGTCCTTCACTGCAATCAGAAAACCACACAATTACAAGTTGGCCTTAACCATTTCAGCCCCGGACCATTTGGCTGGCCAAAGACCAGAGCACTTTTTGCAATTGCTTAGAATCCTTTTCCTTGACAATTGCATGGCTGTGCGACATGGCTCCCACAAATAGTGCTTTCTTTTGGTGGTATTTGATCACCTCTGTGGTTTTTATTTTTGGCGCTATAAACAAAAAAAGAGCAACAATTTTGAAAAAAAGCAATATTTTTTACTTTTTGATATAATAAATATCCCCCAAAAATATAAAAAAAATAAAAAAATTCCTCAGTTTAGGCAGATACGTATTCTTATACATATTTTTGGTAAAAAAAATGCAATAAGCGTTTAGTGATTGGTTTGCGCAAAAGTTTATTGCCCGGATTCAGAGAGAACTTACGCTGACGTATCTATTGATACGCCGCGTAAGTCCACGGATGCACCGTCGTATCTATGCGCCGTATTCAGCAAACAAGATACGCCTGAATTTTGGCTTGATACGACCGACGCAAGTCTCCTACGCTGTCGTATCTTGGGCGCATATTTACGCTGGCCACAAGGGGTGCTTCCATTGATTTACGCGTCGAATATGTAAATGACCTAGATACGCCGATTCACGAATGTACTTGCGCCCGTCATGTAATCTATGCCATTTACGTAAGGCGTACGTCTGGCGTAAAGTTAAGCCTCATAAAGCAGGGGTAAGTCATGTTAGGGTATGGGCGTCGGAACAGCCGTCGGATTTTACGTTGTTTGCGTAAGTCGCGCTAGAATGGGGCTGGGCGTAGGTTACGTTCACGTCGAAGGCATTGAGCCGTCGTATCTTAGGGAGTATATGCGACGTGATTCTGAGCATGCGTGCACATGCGCCGTTCGTTCGGTCCTTCATTTACATGGGGTCACAATTCATTTTAATACATCACGCCCACTACCTGCCTACTTTGAATTAGGCGGGCTTACGCCGGCCCATTTACGTTACGCCGGCACAAATATGGGAGCGAGTGCAAGGTGAATACTCAGCTTGCCTCTCAATGTTACGTTGGCGTAGCGCATATGAGATGCGCTACGCCGGCACAAAGATACGCAGATGTACCTGAATCTGGCCCATAGTGTCTACAAAATAGGGGATATTTCTATGGCATTTTTATTAGATTTTTTTTTTTTTTACTAGTAATGGCAGCGATCAAAGATTTTTATCGTGACTGCGACATTATGGTGGACACATCGGACACTTTTGGAGCTTTTTTGGGACCATTCACATTTATACAGCGATCAGTGCTTTAAAAATGCACTGTGTCTGTGTAAATGTGACTGGCAGTGAAGGGGTTAACCACTAGGGGGCTAGGAATGGGGTTAAGTGTGTCCTAGGAAATGATTCTAACTGTTAGGGGGCGTGGCTACAAGTGACACGTCACTGATCGCTGCTCCCGATGAGAGGGAGCAGACGATCAGTGGCCTGTCACTAGGAAGAACAGGGAGATGTGTTTACACTGACATCTCCCCGTTCTTCAGCTCTGTGACCCGATCGTGAGACATCGGCGGACATCGAGTCCGAGGGTCTCACAAGCACGATCATGGAGCTCACTGCACAAAATTTAAAGGGACGTACATGTACACCCATTTGCCTGTCCATGCCATTCTGCCGACCTAAATGTTCGTGCGGCGGTCGGCAAGCGGTTAAAGTGGAAGTACATTTCCACACATTACTTTTACCTATAGGTAAGTCTATGAGAAGGCTTACCTATAGGTAAATATCTCCAAAATGGGCACCATTTAGGAGATATTTACATTACATACAGCCAGTGACATCATTTGCGCATTCGTGCTGAACCAACAAGCAGCCGCGCATGTGTGGGAGTGACGTCATTGTGGCTTCGGGCCAGTCACAGAGCCGGAGTCCGCAAACCCGGAAGCGAGACGGGTGAAGATGGGAGCCTGCAAGTTTAACATAATGTACTAGAATGCAATGCATTCTAGCACATTATGCCTTTACCTTCCAGGGTGTAAAAAATTTTTGGATAGAGTAAGGGAGGGTTATAGCCCCTGTCAGTTTATTTTTTACCTGTCCCATTGCAGAGATTTCCCTTCACTTCCTGCCCCATAGCCAAACAGGAAATGAGAGGAAATCTATGCAAATTAAGGAAATCCACCCCCACCCCCGCAGGCCCTCAGAACTAGTGTCCCCCACTCGAAAATTTCAGGGCGGGTCTTAACAGAAAGGGGTGTGGTCTTGACAAGAAGGGGTGGGTCATATTTAAATTAGGGGGTGCACAAGTTTAGTCAGGCCTAGGGCCACACAAAACCTAAATACACCACCGTTACAGTGGCAATCTATATCTGGTGCTGTGGCGGCATGCTACAGTGGGAAGCTGTATCTAGTGGCTGTGGTGACAGGCTAGTAACAAGCTGCATCTTGTAACAGGCTAGTGACAAGCTAAATCTGGTGGCAGGCTAGTGACGAGCTGCATTGAGTATTTTGGACATAAGCAACACACTTCTGGTGTCACTGTCTCCTATCACCTTAAAATGGGACTGTCTAGTTGTAGGAAAACAAGCTTGGGGTACTCACTGATTCTGTATTATGGTGAGTTGAACTATTTCATTATATATTCCAATGTGATAATAGAAATAATGCACTTCAATCATCTTGACACCATCAACCATGGTGTCAGGATGATTGAAGCGCTATCACCTCCATCCCCCGCCCCCTAGTCCATGGAAAAATGTTCTTCCATGTAACCGATCCCTGGTGCCAAAAAGGTTGTGGACTGATGTCTTATAAAGTGGTTCGTGCATTCTATCTGTAGCACTACCCCCGAAAGAGCTGCTGGTTTGTTTTGGGTGGCATGTTACATCTGTATCTCCGCCGTCTAGGGCAACGTTTCTCAACCAGTGTGCCGCGGCACACTGGTGTGCCGTGAAGAGTCCCCAGGTGTGCCGCGGCAAAATGACCCCAAATATTGTAACACTACTGCTGGGCATTAGTCTTTACAGCGGTGCCGGTCGGCTGTGTAAAACTCACTTCCCGGCACTCGGGAAGCTGTGCTGGCTGTACGGGCCTCCCGACCGCGTCTTGCCAACCGAATACGTCATCGGTTGCTATGGGAGGGTCGGACGCACGCACTGCTTCTGTGACGTGAGAGCCGCGGGAACTGTCCTGAACTCTGCCTGGCGCGCTTTTCCCTGAGGGGGAAGAAGAAAGAGTAGAGAGCCACAGTGACCGACACTGCTCCCCTGCCCGCAGATATGGCCACCCGCTCAGAGAGGGAGAAGGCCCTGAAGCTGAATGAGCAGCACCAGGCCATCCTGTCTCGTATGCTGAGGGAGGAGGACAAGTACTGCGCTGACTGCGAGGCCAAGGGTAAGGTGGTGAGGGGGGGCTCTGCTATGAATAACCAGCTGTCACAATCACTGACACCCCACATCCTCCATTCATGGCTAGAGCACTCTGAATTTGATTGGTTGTTGTGCAGCTCTGACAGTTCTTCTTTCAGTGTATGTGTGCATGTGTACACATGTCTGTTAGTGTGTGTGTGACAAAAGTAGTTCTGATGGTACAGGAATAGGGGGGTCAGGATTAAAAGTAACATCCATACAGACAGATGCGCACGCACACAAACAGACACACGTACAAACACACACACTGTGGTGTACGTTTAATAAACCGTGATAAGCGGAGATCATGATGATCACGGCTGATCACTGCTTATCACAGAGCATTGCCGGTTTAATAAACTGTGATAAGGAGCAGAGAACACATTCTTCACTTCACATCACTTCACATCACAGCACATGGATGTTTTGTCACAAACGGGCAGTTTAATAAACCGTGATCTGAAGATTTCACAGCTCTTCACCTGAAATATCTCCCTTCCAGATTCACCAGCTCAGAGGTGGAGAATCTGGGAGAGAAGCTGGTGTGATAAGAGGAAGAAGGCTTATTTCTTCCTAATTTCAACACCAGTGGGTTAAAAATGAATATTAACAACAATATACGTGTATGTGTGTGTGTGTATATATATATATATATATATATATATATATATATATATATATACACATACAGTATCTATATAACACGTGTGTGTGTATATATATATATATATATATATATATACACACACACACACACACACATATATATATACACCGTATTTATCGGCGTATACGCGCACTTTTTTTCCCTTAAAATCAGGGCAAAATTGTGGGTGCGCGATATACGCCGATACTTGCTTCCCGCACTGTTTGAACTTTGCCGCCGATCCCTGCTTCCCGCGAGCGCAGTATACTCGGGTACAGTCGGCCAGGCTCGGCTCCCTTCTAGGTTATGCGAGAGGAGCCGAGCGTGCCCAAGTGTACTGCGCTCGGTATATGTCGGCGGCGTTCAAACACAGCGCGGGAAGCAGGGATCGGCTCGGAGCAGCGGGGAGGACACCACGAAGGTCGCAGACTGACGCCAGACCGGACAAGGCCGCCGATGGACGCCAGGCAAGACACCAAAACTGTAAGTAATAAAAAATAAAAAAAATTCAGGAATTTCACGTCCAGAGTAGGGGTGCGCACTATACGCGGGTGCGCACAATAGGCTGATAAATACAGTATATATATATATATATATATATATATATATATATATATATATATATATATACATACACACAAACACACACACACATATATACATACAGTATTTATATATATATGTAATTTTATATATATATATATATATATATATATATATATATATATATATATATATATATATATATATATATATATATATATATATATATATATGTTATCACATGTCTGAAAACATTAATTACATGTTCTTTTAAACTTTAGTTTCACTGTTTGAATTCGGCTGCACCATAATCTCACAATATCTCACGAGATTACAGGCAGTCCACCCACTTTTACACAAATCTCGGCTGTTTTCAGAGAAAAAACTTCACCGCTGTTCACCATCTGAGAACTGAAGTTCTCAGTTTATTAAACCGGCTGCAGAGGAGATAATTCTCCTCATGAGAACTGCTGTGAACTGAACGGAGAAAAAACTTCACAGTTTATTAAACGGACACCTGTGTGTGTTTGTACGTGTGTCTGTTTGTGTGCGTGCGCATCTGTCTGTATGTATGTTACTTTTAATGTGTGTGTTTGTACGTGTGTCTGTTTGTGTGCGTGCTCATCTGTCTGTATGTATGTTACTTTTAATCCTGCCCCCCTATTCCTGTACCATCAGAACTACTTTTGTAGGGCTTGTTCGAGATAGCAGCAAGGACTGCTGCTCCTCTGAAAAGCAATTTGTGTTCATATCGCTTTTCAGGGGCATTTGTCAGCCAGTAAAGAGGCATATCTTGCCTCCTCACCACCTGTTTTAAGCCCGTAAATGCAATGCACACAGTTGCGGGGTAGTTGCAGTGCAGCCCCAATCACCCTTGGTATACCTCCAGCTGCAGCCACAGCATGTTTACACCCCCAGCTGTTGCCTCTGCAGCTAAAGGGGCAAAAGTTGGGGGTGGTAAAAACAGCTCAACCATGTGGTTTTACTGCCCCTCCAGCCTGACATGTGAACAAGCTTTTGGTTCTGTGTGGATGCGTGCTGCGTGTAGGGCATCCCATTAATTTCCCTACCCGCAGTAATGCGGGGAAAGAAGTCCCCGACCCTTTTTTTTTTTAATTGTGCCACAAAAAAAGCAACCCATGTTTGCCAATGGATGGGGCACCATTAAGAATTAATGGCACCCCTAAAGAGCAGAGCATTTGTCTGTGTGTCAAGAACGAGTGCAATTTTGTGCGTGTTCCGCAACACACAGCGACGTGAACCAAGTCTTGGACAGGGGTGCCTCAAGACTGAAAATATTTTTCAAGGGCGCCCCGACTGGGAAAAGGTTGAGAAACACTGGTCTAGGGTACTTGATGAGAGCTGTAATAAAGTCAATGTCCACACGACAGGTATCTTTTCTGTGCTTTTATTACCCAGCCGGGTAAAAACGATAAAACAGTAGAATGGTGAAGGAATAGCAAATAGGAGACAGCAGATTCAGGTGTAATTGAATATGTGAAACAGTCCTGTTTCCAACGACAACTTAACTTTGCCACTCCAGCCGGAGTGGGCATAGGGCATCTGGACAGGCCTCTCTCACCAGCCTGGCAGCCACCCGAACTTAGGATTAAGTCTCTGCCACAGACCCTCCAAAAAGGTTGGAGACACTTATGGTCCGGAATCCATTTTCAGTAGATTCAGCACCCGGATCTCCTTCAGGTAGTTTTGTGAAATTAGCAACTGACAGGCGACCAACATCCAGCCTGTCAGAACTCAGATGGTCCCCGATACATGCACAGGCCCCTCCTGAAACACCAGCCTCGTGCTTGGTATCCTTTGGACAGACTGCTCATCGGTCAGCTTCCTCCAATTGGATGGACAGCTCAGGACCCCCTTTAGATTGGGGATCCAGTCGATCACTGGGTTCGCACAGCAGATCAATTGCTCCGGGCCAACGTGGTCCCGGAACCAGAAACACTGCGACACATGCACACCCCGGCCAGGAGGGCCATTTGCGGGGGTGTCGTGGAATGGCTACCCCAATGGCGGGCGCCACACGAGGAAGAACCTTGCGGAATGGCGTCTGCGCCCTAAATACCCCTCCCCAGCATGCACAGCAAGGTGGCCCAACCTCCTGATAGGCTGCTGAGGAGTGATATTCAAAGACACTTGACCCCACTGCTGCCACCTGCCGTCCGGGGGTGACGGGAGTCCCCAGACAAAAGGATAACACAGTACAGCCAAGCTAGAGCAGAGACCCCAAATTTAACAATTAAACTCGTTCAGAGCCAACTATTTCTCTAAACTTCCCCTAAATTTACCATAGCACCGGCTCTGAAAATAGCCAGGCGCTACATATCCATACAAAATGGTAGGCATTGTAATTAGATGCAGAACATCAGGACCAAAACATTTGACCTTTCAACTCATACCCCAAGGGTTTATGCCTTGTACACACGACCAGTTTTCACAATGAGAAAACTGAAATTTTTATATTGGTCGAGAAAACCGGTCGTGTGTATGCTTCCTAGCAGTTTTCTCGACGTGTTTCCCGTCAGTCTTTTTCTCGTCGTGAAAAACGGTCGTGTGTATGCTTTTCTGAGGGGAAAAAAACGCGCATGCTCAGAATCAAATATGAGAAGGGAGCACTCGTTCTGGTAAAACTAGCGTTCAGAATGGAGATAGCACATTTGTCACGCTGTAAATTATTGCCTTGTTTAATGCAGGGCATTTTTTTCTTCTTTATAATGCTACAATAATCATCTTCTTTTGCTGCTGATATTCACACAGTTATGACAAACTTTTTTCTTTATTATTTCTCAGGAATGGATCTCATGAATAATCATTTTTATTTTAAAGCCAGATCTCCATAATATTTTTTTTTTTTTTTTTTTTTTTAATAAATGTTAACTACTTGGTAACCGCCCTATAGCCGAAATACGGCTACAAGGCGGTTCCCTAACTCTAGGAGGGCGTCAATATACGTCCTCCCAGAGAGTCACAATTGCGCGCCCGAGCGGGCGCGCACACGCGATCACCGGCGCTCGGCGGGTCCACGGGACCCGCAGCAACACGGATCGCGGTAAGGAGCCAATGGAAGCGGCTCCTTACCACGTGATCGCGCCGTCCAATGACGGCGCGATCACTTGTAAACAAACCGGCGTCATGTAATGACGCCGGTTCCTCCCTCTCCTCTCTGTACCGTTCGGTACAGTGTGAGAGGAGAGGGAGGGGGGGGGGGGGATCGGGCGGCAGCAGCAGCTGCCGCACTGTGGGCTGGATCTGTGACAATTGCAGTCACAGATCCAGCCATCCCTGCGCAATACTCTGCAAAATAAAAAAAAAAGATGAGTGCAATACTCTGCAATACCCCACCCCATACTCTGCAATACCCCACCCCATACTCTGCAATACCCACCCCCCCATACTCTGCAATACCCACCCCCCCATACTCTGCAATACCCACCCCCCCATACTCTGCAATACCCACCCCCCCATACTCTGCAATACCCACCCCCCCATACTCTGCAATACCCACCCCCCCATACTCTGCAATACCCACCCCCCCATACTCTGCAATACCCACCCCCCCATACTCTGCAATACCCCCCCCCCCCCCATACTCTGCAATACCCCCCCCCATACTCTGCAATACCCCCCCATACTCTGCAATACCCCCCCCCCATACTCTGCAATACCCCCCCCCCATACTCTGCAATACCCCCCCATACTCTGCAATACCCCCCCCATACTCTGCAATACCCCCCCCCCATACTCTGCAATACCCCCCCCCATACTCTGCAATACCCCCCCAATACTCCGCAATACCCTCAATACTCCAATACCTTGCAATACGTCGCCTATGGGGATTTTTAAGTAGCAATGTTTGGCGCAATTTCACGAGCGTGTGCAATTTTGAAGGGTGACATGTTGGGTATCTATTTACTCGGCGTAACTTCATCTTTCATATTATGCAAAAACATTGGGCTAACTTTACTGTTTTGTTTTTTTTTAAGCACAAAACTGTTTTTTTTTTAAAAACACGTGTTCAAAAAATTGCTGCGAAAATACCGTGCAAGATAAAAAGTTGCAACAACCGCCATTGTATTCTCTAGGGTCTTTGAAAAAAAAGCATATATAATGTTTTGGGTTTCTATGTAATTTTTTAGCAAATAAATGATGATTTTTACATGTAGGAGAGAAATGTCAAAATTGGCCTGGGTGCTCCAGAACGCCTGATGGTGCTCCCTGCATGTTGGGCCTCTCTATGTGGCCACGCTGTGTAAAAGTCGCACACATGTGGTATCGCTATACTCGGGAGGAATAGCAGAATGTGTTTTGGGGTGTAATTTGTAGTATGCATATGCTGTGTGTGAGAAATAACCTGCTAATATGACAGAAACTAGATTTTTTTTTTTTTTTTACAGAATTTTCAGTCTTTTTTCTTTTATAGCGCAAAAAATAAAAACCGCAGAGGTGATCAAATACCACCAAAAGAAAGCTCTATTTGTGGGAAAAAAAGGACAAAAATTTCAGATGGGTACAATGTTGTATGACTGAGTAATTGTCATTCAAATTGTGAGAGCACCGAAAGCTGAAAATTGGTCTGGTGATTAAGGGGGTTTTCGTGCCCAGTGGTCAAGTGGTTAATGAAGATCTTCATTTTTTGTTTTTATGTTGAAAATATTTTAGACTGATCTCCATCATTTTTATTTAGTTTTAGTGTGTCAAGTTACCACAACAACATTATTTTTGTTTATAATTTTGCGCGCCCCTGACGCTCATTCGAGAACTTTCCCCGCTCGTCGCAGTGGAAGAGACAACAGGTGGCTATTATCAGTACCTCCAACGAGGAAGAAAGTCCAGAGGAACCAACACCCCGATCCCAGAAATACAAGGCCTCGAACATGGCTTTCGAAGAGATGGTGGAGATGGTCTCCATTTTGAAGATGGCGGATTATGATTCAAAGCATGGGCCGTACAAAACACCAAATCTGTGCAAGGCCAAAATTATGGAAAAAGTGGTGAAAACTCTTCACAAAAAATTTGGGGTGCACAGATCTACAGAACAGCTGCGGAAACGGTGGTCTGACCTCAAGCTGAGGGAGCCGGATCAATGCAGGAGGATAAATAAAGTTCTTGGAAAAAGTAAGTCATTTTCCTGTGTTTTACTATGATTATTATTACTTGCATGTTGCTGCATGAACTTTTCTGGAATGTTGGACATTTATTAAAGATGGCAACTTTCAAGTTTGTGGGCACGGTCGTAGTAAACATCATTCGTTCACTCACTAATAATACAATCTTTTTGCCAGATACAGGGTTAACTAAATTTGCACATGCCTTTTTATTGTAGAAGATTTTTTGAACATTGTTGTCTAGATGTGTTGGGAACTACATTTAAATACTATAACTGGATTCACTGTAATGTAAGTAGAGGATGCTCAGCAGCTGGTTACACATCTGGACTCAGGAGCACTAGTGTGGGCCACCAGAATATCCTTTTTAGGGAGTCCCACACATGTGATCCAGTGGATACTTGGGGTATTTCAATGTGTGAAACTTGACCAATATAGATAAATGTTCCAGCTTTGAAAAGGGATACAATCATGTGTTCAGCTTGGAACTCTGCCCAAACAGTAAATTGTCACACACTTCCAAAGAATGATTCATATTCCTTTTTCTGGCCTCAAACATCATTTTGCTAAAGTATACCATTTGTTTCATTCTCATAGGGCTTCAAAGAGCTTCTACACTGGAGCCCAGGAACCCCACGCCTCCAAGAGACCCCCAACCGTGGGACTTGGAGGAAGGAAAAGTGGAGGAAGGAGAGGTGGAGGAAGTGGTGGAAACTGGCACCACAACAGGTCAGTGTCATACACCACCGATTTTGGTAATAGATGTTTGGCTGCATATTAATAATACATGGTGTGTTTTTTAATTTTAGGTGATGTTCTGCTTGTGGACCAAGAACTACCCCTTTCACAAGTCATAGTGCACAGATCATGAGACAGGACATAATGGTCTGCTGTTGTGACTTGGACATTATCAAGGAAAAAACCAAGCAGCTCGAGATCAAACTAAAGAATATGATCGATGTTCTTGGGAGGATAGAATAATTTGTTAATTTTGGACAAAATCCATGTTTTTATTTTTTTACTTTATAATAATTTTTTTGAAATTGTGTAAATTCAAAAGCCACATTTTGAAGATGCACACAGTGGGGGTTATTTATGAAAGGCAAATCCACTTTGCACTACAAGTGCACAGTCGCTGTAAATCTGATGAGGGGTAGATCTGAAATGAGGGGAAGCTCTGCTGATTTTAACATCCAATCATCTGCAAGCTAAAATGTTGTTTTTTATTTCCCTTGCATGTCCCCCTCGGATCTACAGTGACTGCACTTCCAAGTGCACTTTCAAGTGCACTTGCAGTGCACTTGTAGTGCAAAATGGATTTGCCTTTCGTAAATAACCCCCACTGAGTCAACATGTGCTATCTGCCATCAGGGGATATAAATGTACGTGTTTTGTGGGTGGAACTCCTTTCTCGCAACTGAAAAAGGTGAGAGTAAGGGATTGCACCCCTAAAACACATCCATGGAACCCCTATGATGGCAGATAGCACATGTTGACATGAGGCATGCTATC
Organism: Rana temporaria; assembly: GCF_905171775.1. NCBI lineage: Eukaryota > Metazoa > Chordata > Amphibia > Anura > Ranidae > Rana > Rana temporaria. The sequence goes on from NC_053489.1 coordinate 361,684,201, forward strand.
ACAGGCTGGAAAGACCTTTTTTGATACACCGTATTTTATGCATCTTTAAAATGTGGCTTTTTTATGAAGGCAAGATACAAACATTTTAAACACAATCGAATGTGTGATCTTGCCTCAAAATTGAACATTTTCAGAGTTTAAAATGTTTTTGGTTATAAAACATGTTGCCTGTTTCTGCGTTTTCGCAACAAATTTGCAATGACAAATCTGTAATACATGTTGTATTTTCTAGTTACAAAAAAATGATGCATAATTTAAATGTGCAAGGAGTAAACTCTTTTGCACTCAACAATGTGTGGCTTCTTACATCAATTTCTAAAATAATTTTAGAAGGTTATTTTGTGGGTTTAGACACTGACAATGGTGGTTAATTACTAAAGAAAAATACACATTGCACTACAAGTGCACTAGGAGAACTTTGGAGACAGATAAAAGAAACACAAGCAAAAAACAACATTCAAGAATTTTTCCGGAATTTTTTTTTATTTTGAAGAAATCAAGATTCGTCTGGCAAAGCAATGGCCCCCTACCGATAAAATAGTCAACATATTGTTGCCGCACAGCACGGGCGCTTTGGCGGGGCAAGCCAGTACGGCCAGCTTCCAGGGCCGGCAATGTATTTTTGCGCATTTTCAACCACTCTTCTGGCTCTGGACAGCCAGTAATTGAAGATCCTCCTCTCAGGGGTGAGGGTCTTTTGAGGAAATGGCCTCATAAGATTGGGTCCAAGCGCTAAAGCCTCATCTGTGACAAACACAAATGGTAGTCCCTCCACGTTGTCTGATGTAGGTGGCAATGCCAGCTCACCACTCACAAAAATTAATAGGGTTAGATCCGACAGGCGTACGGCTTTGTACGCCTTCAGATATTAGATGCAATACTTCGGCGTCCGCTGGGTGGAGTTCTCGTCGTTTTCCGCGTCGGGTATGCAAATTAGCTATTTCCGACGATCCACGAACGTACTCGCGGCCGTCGCATTCTCTTACGTCGTCTCTAGTCGGCTTTTTCCGGCGTATAGTTAAAGCTGGTATTTTGCGGCGTATAGATAGAATTGCCATGTTAAGTATGGCCGTCGTTCCCGCGTCGAAATTTGAATTTTTTTTTTGCGCAAGTCGTCCGTGAATAGGGATGGACGTAATTCACGTCTAAGTTTAAAAAAATTACGTGAAATTTAGAAACAGAGCATGCGCAGTTCCTTCGGTGCGGGGACGCGCTTCATTTAAATTAAACACGCCCCCTAATCGCTGGTTTGAATTCCGCAGCGTTACGCCGCTTGAGATACACTACGCCGCCGTAACTTACGGCGCAAATTCTTTGGGGATTCGAACCATCAAGAAGTAAGTTACAGCGGCGTACCGTATCTCACATACGCTGCGCCGATCTAAATGTATGTGAATCTACCCCATTATTAGCTCCATCCTTTATCCTTAATTACATTGGAATATGTAACCAGACAATTCATTTTTGGTGTGGCGCTTTAAAATCAAAACCAGTCAAGTAAAACTGTGGAAAACATTGCAAAATTAATGGTCTTAATTTGCAACACACTGAATTGCATGTGAATCAAACAGGACCCACCTGTACATTTCTATGTGATTCATAGTGTGAACTAAACCTAACTCTCACCACTGTAAAATGACGGGGGAAGGAATTCTAATCTTGCGCCCCACAGTACCCTCAGTGAGGTAGCTCTCAATGCTTCAGCCTGGCCCACCTTATTCAATATTTGAGTCCTCAATGACTGGATATTTTTGGAGAATACATGGGATTTCCTGATACTATAATGATTTATTAGAAAGATTTGCGAGCAAAATATTTGTAAAAAAAAAAAATATTTTTATCTGTCTGTGTAAATTGTTGTCTTGCTCCTATTTATATTAAAAAGGATCTAGATTTAGTATTTGTTCAAAAAAAAAGCCATTCCTGGTAGTGAGGATTTCCCATTGATCTCCCCCTTCTGTGTCTGCAGGAACAAAGTGACCTATTTGGGAAAACCGTGTGGACTGAAAAAAGACAGAACAAAGATCAGTGTGAGTCAACATCAAAACAGAAATAAAAATTGGGCTCTGGGTGCTTTCACGTCTGTAAGAAAGTGTTATAATAACTAGCTTTGTATTTGATTTTGCCTTACATGCAGCAGCTGGAGTACAATACAGTATTTACAATCCAATCTAACTAGATGACCATAGTTTTAGGGCTCATTTCTGTTTTGATAGGGCTGTTGTTTGTGCAAAATACTATGGTTGCGCCTCCAAACAGAAAATAGCTTCAATCCACAAAGCCAGTTAGTGAGTTATTTTACACCCATTTGTCATTTTATCTCAAAATAGCATTTGCATAAATGTCACATTAGTGTGAAATTGTTATTTTCCGACATGAAATGAATGTTCAACTAATGAAAGCTTCTATTTCTAATAAATCATTTTTTAAATGTCCTGTGTCATTTCATCACCACCTCAGACAGCTACTTTTTTTCTGCTCTCCTCAACAGACACATTACAAAGACTTAAGCCTCGTACACACGATCGCATTATCTGACGAGAATTGTGTGATGAGAGGCTGCTGGCTGAAGATCCGACCGTTTGTACGATCCATCGGACAATTGTTGTCGGATTTTCCACAGACAAATGTGTGATAGCAGGCTTTAAAACAAATGTGTGTTATCCGATCGTGTGTACCAGTGTTGCCAACCGTCCGTATTTTTACGGACAGTTCGTAAAAATGGGCACTTTTTTCCACCGTTCGTAAATGTCCGTGGTTGCGGAAATGTGCCAGTAAAAATAGCCAAGATCGGTTCGGCTTGGAACTGCACATAGAGATTGGAGGCAGGGGGTGTTAGTGGTAGGGGGTGATTGGAGGCAGGGGGTGTTGGTGACACCGCAGAGGGGGATGGTGGCATCGCAGAGGTTGGGGATGGAGACAGGGGTTGTTGGTGGCACCGCAGAGGGGGATAGAGGCAGGGGATGATGGAGGCAGGGGGCCTGGGATAGATTGGAGGCAGAGAGAGATTGTGGCACCGCAGAGGGGGATGGAGGCAGGGGTGATTGGAGGCAGGGGTCCTGGGATAGATTGGAGGCAGAGGGAGATTGTGGCACCGCAGAGGGGGGTGAAGGCAGGGGGTGTTGGTGGCAGAGGGGGATGGAGGCAGTGGGTGATGCAACGAAATAATTTGCTCTTATTATATCGAAAATAACAAAAATATGTTTTTTTACCTTAATATATACCTTAAATCACATTGCTATTTGCCTAGCATACTTGTTTGTAGCCTAAATACTGAAATTTGCACATAAAAATGTAATTTAGTAACTTTTGTGAAATGCCAGTAAAAACGTGGCTGCGCCAGTAAATATCGGGTGTCGTGCCAGTAAATTTCAATCTGGTAGGTGTGTACACAAGTCCTTCGGACAAAACTCCAAAGTACAAACACGCATGCTCAGAAACAATGCTCACTATAACACGACATTAGCAGAAATTGCCCAAAGGGTGGTGCTAAAAAAAACAAACATGTTTCGTGTTTGTTGGTCGACAATTATTTGCCGTTTGTATGCAATACAAGTTCCTGGCCAACGCCCTTTGGACAAAAGTCCTACTCTTTGTCCACAGAAAATCCGATCGTGTGTACGAGGCTTTGCTAATAACAGACAGAAAAGCTAGTAATGTTTTAACCAGTTCAGCCCTCAGGCCCCATTCACACCTGAGCGTAGTGTTTTTGAGCGTTTTTTTCAGCGTTTTGTTGTGTGTATTCATGCGTTTGCATCCAGCTTTTTCCGACGTTTTTGAACTTCGTCATTTTTTATTTTAGCCAATAGGAAAAATTATCATCTCTTTCTCTCTCATTTGTTGCTATGTTTTTATAATTTTTTATCTTCTTCCTGGGTGAATATTCTATTTCACAGAACAGATTAAAGAGATAAAACGCCCGTAGAAACTAGACGCTTGAATCAAGCGTTTCCATTAGTTTCTATGGGAATACAAACGTTCAAAAAACGCCCAAATCAGCCCAATTCGAGCGCCAAAAAAGGGTCCAGAACTTGCTTGAGCTTCTGGCGTTTTGGAGTGGAGATGTGAATCATCTCCATTGAGAATAATGTATTTTTTCCCCTCTAGCGTTTTATAGCTTCAGGCTTCAGGCTACAAAACGCTCAGGTGTGAATGGGCCCTCAAACCTTTATATTCCTTCTTCAGGACCAAATTGTTACAATGCTTTCCTGTCTAGGTCATTTTTGAGTTTTTAGTGTTGTGACAATTAGTCATTCAGCGCAGTACACAGGTGAATTTTATATACATTTGTTTGAGACACAGATTTTTTTTTGGTGGCGAATGATTAGATCAGAAGGTACCTTTATGTTACAGTTTATTAAACAGGTGCAAAGTTCTGCTCTCTGCTGTCTGCCAATGAAATGGCAGGACCCCTAATGTTACAGTTTAGCCATACATCGCTTTTTTTTTGTTGTTGACATATTGGCCATGCTTCACTTTTAAACAGTTCACTATCATGTAAAGAGAATACTGGCCTTCTGCTGGGAGCTGCAGGACTATGGTGAACAGGTTGGAATAGAAGCTTTGGACTTCTCCTTTTTTGGGACAATGGCTATGTCCCCTTGAGAGACTAGGTGCCTCAAAGCAGTGGGGAATTACACCAGGCTTTGCAGGGACATTGGCAATATTTAGATACCTAAATTGTAGCCGCTGGATACCAGAGTGCAGATCCAAAGTTCCCAGATAGCAGCAAAAAAACAGCAGACTTCCCCCAAAGGGGGGGGGCACTCCCTTGTTGGAAAAAGTACTTGATTCTGGATTTAGGGGACTTAAAGGGCAACGGAGTTCCAAGCTTTGCCTTAAATGTGGTGGCCCGGGAGAAACAAAAGGAACTCTTCTTAGGCTCAGAAGATGCAAGTTTTTTGGGGCCAAAGGGTACTGTTAATTCAATCTTATTTTATTCAGATAAAAGAAGAAACATAAAGACAAATAGCGTCTCAAACATTACATTCAGTAAAAGCAAGTACAATAATCGTAAACATTGTAATTGGTATAGTGAAAACATGTCTACATGACGTGGAAAAAGGGAAAAGAACAAGAAAAGAGAGAGAAAAAAAAAAAAATTAGGAGCATGTGTGTGTGGACCACTATATGGCCGTACGATTGAGCAATCTCCCGGAAAATGGCATAAGCAGTAGCTGTATCTACCAGCCTCACAAAGGTGAGGGGTTCAGTGTTGCATCACACGTGGTAGATTGGGAGAGAATATACACGAATCTGGAAGTAAAATAAGACCCGTGGGGTCTCACAATGGGTAAATAGCCATAGGTGGTCGGGGTCACGATACGTTAGCTCTATGAAGTCTTAAGGCAGTAGTTAGAGATCAAGAAAAGGACAGGAAGCAGGGGCAGATACAAAGAGGGGGCAAAGAGACAGGGGACAAGAATCAAGAGACAAGGGTCACTCCATCATGGCGTCAGGGTCACATCCTCCATGCCACGCTCGGCCCAAGATAGAAACTCAGAAGAGTATCGGAACATGGACCATGAAGTCCAGGTGAGAGAAAACTGCTCACTTTTACCACCTTCCTCCGCCAACAAACGCTCAAGGCCCCTTATGCGGTCCACCTCCACAGCCCAGTCTCCCATGGAAGGCATGGTTGCCGATCTCCAATGACGGGGGATCACCACTCTGGCCGCCGCCAGGAAGTGACGTAGTACGTCATTTTTGATGGATTTGAACGTGCCAGGAAGTATAGATAAGAGGGCCATCTCAGGAGAAGGGTGGATAGAGGTCGACATCAGTGTGCAGTACAGTTCGAAAATCCGCTGCCAGAATCTCTGCACAGGAGGGCATTCCCACCAGATGTGGAGCATGGTTCCCCGGGATTTAAGACACCGCCAGCAGGTATCCGGCACTGCCGAATTGAAATGATGGATAGTTGTCGGGCACCTGTACCATCTCGTTAGCAACTTGAACCCCTTCTCTTGGGTCTTAGTGGCCAGGGATAGTTTGTGAGTCAGGACAAAGCACTTCTTCCAGTCAATAAGGGAGATAGAGTGACGAAGGTCCGTTTCCCAGGCCGCTGTAAACGGCGGGGGGTCAGGGGAGAAGATATTGAGTAACAGGGAGTAGAGCTGAGATACCACATGCGTTGGAGGATCCGCCTGCAGAAGCAGCGCCTCAAACTCTGATGGTTCAGCAAGGATGTCCGGAATGGATGGGAAAGTTCGAATGTAAGAGGTAATCTGTTGCCTCAGAAGCCACTGCGTGGGGTGTCGGGAGGTCGGATCGGTCGGGGTATCAGTCCTCAGGGTGGGGTCTGCACGAAGGACCTGGGCAAGTCTCCCATGGTCCTCCTTTCGCCACGGTCCGAATCTCGTTGCGGACATGGCCGGCGGAAAGGCTGGGGTCCTGAAGAAGGGAGTCATGGGTCCCATATGATTCGACAAGCCCCTCCTAGATCGTAGGCGATCCCAAATCTGGATCGTTTGAAGGGTAAGGTCACCGAGAGGGCCCGAACTCCCTCGAATCGTGGGTGAGGTCCACGGGAGAGCGGAGAGTTCAACAGGGTTCATGTGGCTTTCCAACTGAACCCATAGCTTGGTTGATGAGTGATGGAACCAGTCCAGTATACGAGTGAGCACCGCAGCCTTGTGGTACAAGGAGGCGTCTGGGGCTCCAGCTCCCCCCCTAACCTTCGGAAGAGATAATGTTTCGTATCGTATCCTGGGACGGGCAGCGTTCCAAATGAATTTGGAGAACAACCGGCGCAGCTTCTTGAAGTACGAATTGGGAATATGAATAGGAATGGTTTGAAACAAATATAGGAACCTGGGGAGAACATCCATTTTCAGGGCATTCACTCTACCTAGCCATGAGAGCCGTTTGGACGCATAGATGGTTAGATCTGCTTGGGTCCTAAGAAGCAGGGGGGTAAAATTCTGAGAAAAGAGTTGGGAAGGGTCTGTCGGAATTTGGATTCCGAGGTACCTGATGGAGGAAGAGCCAGTTTTGAATGAGAAGGTGTTTGATAGTCTCTGTAGTTCCGACTTGGACAAAGATATGTTAAGGATTTCCGATTTGGTGTAGTTTACCTTGAAATTGCTAACTGCTCCGAATTTCTGGAACTCCTGAAGCACTGAGGGTAAGGATGTATGTGGGTGCGTCACGAACAAGAGCAGATCACCCGCGAAAAGGGCGAGTTTAGTATGGGTGGGCCCGATTGTAATGCCCTGGACCGAGGGATTATTACGTAGAGCAATGGCTAGATGTTCCATTGTAAGAACGTAGAGGAGAGGGGACAGTGGGCATCCTTGTCTAGTCCCGTTAGATATAGAGAAGGTCGGAGAGAGCGAGCCATTCAACCTAACCCTAGCAGATGGGGAAGAGTAAAGGGACATTATCCTCGCTATCATATTAGGTCCCAATCCTATTTGTTGTAGGGATAGTAGAAGGAACTGCCAGTCTACTCGGTCGAATGCCTTTTCAGCATCGACCGTCAATAGGCATAATGGAACATCGTGAGACCGAGCATAGTCGGTTAGAAGAAGGGTCTTAAGGGTATTGTCCCTAGCTTCACGGCCACTCACAAAGCCCACCTGATCCAGGTGTATTATCCCTGGCAACAGTGGCTGTAGCCTATTAGCCAATATTTTAGCAAAGACTTTCAGGTCGACTCCAATCAAAGAGATCGGCCTGTAATTAGCGCAAAGAGTAGGGTCTTTGCCCGGCTTCGGAATGAGGGAGATGTGGGCCTCAAGTGTTTGCGGAGGGAACACTGAGCCCCCTGTCAGAGAGTTAAAGACCTTTGTAAGAAAGGGCGCGAGGAGGACCGAGAATAGTTTGTAGAACTTGGGAGTGAAGCCATCTGGGCCCGGGCTTTTTCCACTCGGTGTACCTGCTATGGCGTTGGCGACTTCATCCTCAGTGATAGGGGTTTCCAGGTCAGCAATGGTGTCAGCATTTAATGTAGGAAGTGCCGTATCCGAGATGTAGGACAATTGATCAATCGCCCCAGTACAGGGGGAATCTGTCGGTCTGGTCGCAGGAATATTGTACAGGGATTGATAAAAGTCCCTGAATTCCTCAGCCATCTTAGTCGGTGAGGTGATCAACTCTCCTCGCGCCCCCCGAATGTGGGGCACAAAGGCAGAAGACCCCTTTGGATGTAGGCAGCGAGCCAGTGAGCGACCGCATTTATCTTGGAACTTGTACTGATGGAAAGCGAGCTTATCCGCATACGTGCGCGCAGAGGTCTCATAGAGTTCTCTGAGTTGTGATCGCGCCCTAGATACATCCGATAGCGTCGACACCGTCGGGGATCGTTTGTGTTCAATTTCTAGGTCTCTAAGTGTTTGGACTGCTGCCTCTATGGCAGCCGAGCGTTCCTTTTTCAGACGCGCACCCATTTGGATAAAGGTTCCGCGGAGTACAGCCTTTAGTGCCTCCCATTGGAAGGGCACAGCAGTCGTATCTGAGGCGTGATCAGCGAGAAAGTTAGAGATTGTATCAGAGACCCTCTGTATACACTCCGGGGTCGTAAGTAACGAATCATTCAAGCGCCACGTCCACTCCCTAACCGGAGTGGAGGGGATCGAGAACGTCATGTGAATAGGGGAATGGTCAGACCAGACCATCGGGTCTATGCTACATTCAGGAGACCAATCTAGACAACTGTGGTCACTCATCAGAAAGTCTATGCGACTATATGTGTGATGTACAGGAGAGAAGTGGGTATAATCACGGGATGTAGGGTGTAGCACTCTCCAAACGTCGACAAGACGCATATCGAAAAATGCTCGCTTCAGTGCCCTCAGCTTAGGGTAAGAGACACTTGATCGTGAGGTAGAGGAATCTAAAAGTGGCTCTAGAGGGGTGTTAAAATCACCTCCCAATATGAGCTTACCCTCTAGGAATCCCGACAGACTCTTCAAGTAGCTCAATGCGGACGATACTTGATTGACATTGGGAAGATAGATGTTAGCTACCGTAAATTTAGTACCCCACAGCAGGAATTTCACGAAAACGTACCTTCCATGAGGGTCAGAAAGTTGGTCAAGCACCTCTATGGGGAGCGTCTTATGAAAGGCAACAGACACTCCCCTAGCCTTCTGAGTTGGGTTAGTGCTGTGGAACCACCTATTGAAATATCTGTTGGAGCAGGAAGGGGTGGAGGCGGAGTGAAAATGCGTCTCCTGGAGGAGAAGCACATCGACCTGGCGTTTGTGCATTTGATAAAGGATTTGGCCTCTTTTAGAGGCAACATTGAGGCCATTAACGTTGTAGGAGCAGAATTGCAGCTTGGGGTGAGATACCATTGTGTGGGCCATGATGGAGTGACAAGGAGGGAGGGAGGGGAGGGGGAAGATAAGGGAAGGTTGGAGCGGAGGAATAGGGAACGGGAGAGAAAGAAGGGAAAAGGAATACAGCAAGGAAGGAAGGGACGAGGAGAGGAGAGATGAGGGAGAGAGTGATCAAAGAGAGCACCTTGGAATAGTGGCTCAAAGAAAAAAGGGAAGACTACTAGTGCCCGAGAGAGCGGGACACCTCGTGAAAAATCACGTGTTAGGCACGGACTGTGCCAATCCTATTTAGGGAGAGAGAACAGGGTTAGAACAGCCGAGTTGTGATCCCGGCAACTTAGCAGGCATACAGAACATATATGTAACACACCCAATAACCATGACAATTAATGCACAACTTCCAGTTATGAAAAAACAAATTATATAGCTAATATCATTGGTATTTTCGGGCATCTTAAACAATAAAGAAGTAAGTGTAAAACAGCAACAAGGTAGAAACTAGGTGAGGACAAAATAGAGGCACAAATGGTCCCGAGAGGCCCCCCGGGGACCAACAGACCAACCGCAGCATCCACGGCAGCACAGCCCCCGATCACTGTCTCGTCTTAGCCCAGACAGCGATGCGAACGCACGTTAGCCGCGCCCGGCATGGGTCATGAGCCCCAAGGCACCGGAGCACATAAGACCGGTACCAGGGGGACCCCCGGGAGCCCCAGGGCAATCCAGCGGACTGCGGCCAGGAACCCCCGAGCCAACCCGCAGGCCCATAGCCCCGGGAGGGTATAATGAAATCAGGGGAGCGGTCTCGTCATAGACGAAAAGGCAATATTGGCATTACTATCTGTCCCAAAGGGTACTGTTAAAGCTCTGCCCAGTTCAGGCTTTGCTGATTGGGCAGGTTTACAACACCTTTAATCAAAAAAAACTTTAAATGGGCACTGTAGCCTCATAGGATGATCACATAACAGGACACAACACCGGAAATACCACCAAAGCCCCTTCTATTGCAGTAACATTAATACCAACTGCATAAACTGCTACATAAATTACATAAAGAATTCAATGTAGATCAAATATCGTGCTGTTGCTAGAGGATGGGGGTTTCATGCCTCGACACGTTCCATAATCTATGCTTCTTCAGGAGACCTCAAGGTGAAAAAGAAACATATGCCTTGTTTCCACTGAGTGGATCAGTTCGGTACGGTTCGCTATTTTGGGTGTTTCCATTATGAAAGTGTGCCATTAAACCGAACCGTACCGGACCATTCTGGGTCCTGCTTCAGATGTGGGGCCATAGGAAATGGAACGGTTCCATTAGGGTGGAGATGCAATACATTCCACTGATTGGTGGACGTGCTAGGCATTTTTTCTAAACCCTGAATGGTCCCTGACGGTCCGATTTGCAGTGGAAACGCTCACGAGAATAGACCGGTCCCATTCTAACCGCTCAATTCTTACTGATCCGAACCGTTCCGTGCAGTGGAAACAAGGCAATACATAGTAGAGAATGATAAGTGGCATTGCAGAGTCACAAGCCAGGGGAGGAATAGAATCCTAGGAGGTCGGGGGTAGGGGGCATCGGAGGGGGCGCCAACCACAAGCTAATACACCAAGACACCCCCTGAGGAGAGAATCCCAAACTCCCAAACCCCCTAGAGCAGGGGTGTCAAACTCAATTTCATTGTGGGCCACATCAGCATTATGAATGCCCTCAAAAGGGCCGGTTGTATCTGTAAGATTAGATGTCCAGTGCATCCCCCACCCCCCTTACATTTGATGTCAAGAGCCAACCTAACTTTAGAAGTTGAGTCCCCCACTGTCCCTTACATCACAGTGCACCCCCCTTTCCTTATGCTGCTGCTGGGAAGAAGCTGGATGCATTGCTTGAAAGCAGAAAGTAAGGGTCTGGAGTAAGACCAGAGGAGGGCTGGAGCTCTCCTGCAGCTGCAGGAGAGGTGTGAGGGCCACATGAAATGGCCTGGAGGGCCGGATTCGGCCCGCGGGCCTTGTGTTTGCCACCTATGCCCTAGAGTGTTCCAACAGCCAAGTATAACACTCTCCTACATTCACAGCAACTGCATGCATCTCCCCATGGAGTACCAATTACCACCAGTACAGTGGAAATCATGTGTCTAATCTCTGGTATCAGATTTTTTTGGTCAAATGGGTGCTGCTCCCAAGAAAGGAGGTAACAAGTCTTTTTTACTCTTAAGAATTGTCCTTGACCTCAGTATTTTAAAGCCAATCTGTAAAAACAATAACCGTGTAACATTTGGATTTTAGGAGTCTGTCCCTGCATTCTCATGTCGATTGCAACTTGACAAGTCTCAAAGTGCCAAAGTGATAAAACAAACCAGACACTGTGATACAATATTCATGTGATATGGTATGCCAGCGATCTCTTTCCTTCCTAGCTGTAGCTAATGTAGCGGTATCCCCGTAGGGGCTGCTAAGTGATGCGACCCGCCTGTCACCCGGCTAGGCCCGGCATTAAATTTCTCAGACACTCCAAAACAATGAACAGTTCATTGCTTTGTTTTTGTTATTTTTACTGAGGGAATTTAACTTAGACGGGGTGTGGGAAATATGGGATGCCCAGTGAAATAATAGAAAAGTTGCTAGGGACAACTATGTACACTTCTCCAGACTCTTCCAGCACAACTCTTAACTTCTTATTTTGTGGTTCCAGGAACAGCTAGCACATGGTGGTTAGGCCTGACCTTGGCTCAGCCAGGCATTAGCAACAGTCTTTTGCAGGCAGGGACTGCATGTCCCTATAATTTAGCAGAAATATAGAAAGTCTCTTTAGTGCTAGCTGTCATACTGGTGGACCAGTCCTCTTAAGGCCCTGCCAGCACTACTGGCTGCAGCTGCCGACTTCACTGCCCATGACATTGCATGGCTAAGACACTGTGGACTGCATTGAAAAGTGGGAGCAGCAGAGTTTTAAGTGGGTAAGGCTTGCGGGTACAGTAACAGGAATTGTTGTTAAGAAAATGGGTAAGTGTTATGTACTGTATATGATATCCTTTGTAGTTTCGAAAGGTATATTGTATGATGTGCTTGGAATGCTGTTTGCAGTCATTTTAGGGGTGATTTGATGCATTATTGCAGAGTGCTTGAAATTTCACCTAGGGCAGATAAACTAAAATGCGGTTTGCCAAAAGTTAAAAGTGCTTCTATTGGCTCTTGCTTTCTTCTTCACACTTTTGGGGTTTTTTTGGTAGCGGAGTTGAGCCCTTTTCATACATCATAAGAATAATCAATACCTTCATGTGTTAAAAATATATTTTATTTGTCTTTTTTTACTGTCTAGAGCTGATGAGGCTTGACTTTTTCTGATCTTGTGACCTGCTGCCACCTGAAGTGTGTACAAGTGCAGTGTCTGTGACGGTCACTGACAAAATGTCAGTGGGAGTTATTGCTGCTCATGTAGCGTGTAGAGGTAGAATGTCAAAGGTTAGACATGTCCTTACTCCATAGTAATGTTCTGTGTGACACATACATTTAAAGTGACACTCTCTATGCATTATGTAAAGGATAGCATTCAAAAAGCCCAAAAGAGGTAGGGGTTCCAGCAACCATTCTCCATTAAGATAACAGTGACAATGTCACATTATAATGCAAGTATATCCAAATGTAAGTTTTTTGTTTGTTTGTTTGTTTTTTATAATTTCAGGTTTATTTTTGTTCAATCATTTTTATCTCAAAAGCATACGGACAATCAGTCGGATAATGATTCTGACATTGCTTCATATAAAATTCAGTTAAATATTATGGTACATCAGAGCGAACACAGAGGTAGACAAAACAAAACTAGTGATGCAGTGAATCCGATATTTTGTTTACCTTATTATATAGATTTAGGGCCAGATTCTTTGCCCGGGTGTAACATATCCGATTTACGTTACGCCTCCGCAACTTAGAAGGGCAAGTGCTGTATTCCCAAAGCACTTGCTCCGTAAGTTGCGGCGGCGTAGCGTAAAAAGGCCGGCGTAAGCCCGCCTAATTCTAATTTGGAACAGGGGGGAGTGTTTTATGTTAATAACTTGTGACCCGACGTGATTGACGTTTTTCAAGAACTGTGCATGTGCTGTCTCCCAGTGTGCATTGCTCCTAATACGCCGCAAGGACGTATTGGTTCTGACGTGAACGTAAATTACGTCCAGCCCCATTCACGGACGAGTTACGCAAACGACGTAAAACATTCAAAATTCTACGCAGGAACGACGGCCATACTTAACATTGGTACGCCTCACTTACGCCACCATATAGCAGGGGTAACTTTACACCGGGAAAAGCCTAACGTAAATGGCGTATCTGTACTGCGTCGGCCGGGCGTACGTTCGTGAATTTGCGTATCTAGCTGATTTACATATTTTGACGCGTAAATCAGCGTACACGCCCCTAGCGGCCAGCGTAAATATGCAGTTACCATCCGACGGCGTAAGAGACTTACGCCAGTCGGATCTAAGGGAAATCTACGCGTAACTGATTCTAAGAATCAGGCGCATAGATACGACCGGCCAGACTCAGAGATACGACAGCGTATCTGGAGATACGCCGTCGTATCTCTTTTGAGAATCTGGCCCTCAGATTGTAAGCTCTTCTGAGCAGGGCCCTCTTAACACTCTTGTATTTTATTGTATTGTAACTGTATTGCCTCCCTTTTATATTAAAGAAAGCGTTGCGTAAACTGTTGGCGCTATATAAATCATGTATAATAATAATAATAATAATAATAATGATGGAAATAGAGAATGACAGACAAGAAAAAGAGGGGGAAAAGAGGAGGTTAAAGGGGTTGTAAAGGTTAGCTTTTATTTTCTAAATAGGTTCCTTTAAGCGAGTGCATTGTTGGTTCACTTACCTTTTTCCTTTGATTTCCCTTCTAAATGTTTTTTTACTTTGTTTTCTTTGTCTGAATTTCTCACTTCCTGTTCCTCCTCAGTAAGCTATTCAGTAAGCTGTTCTGGCTTACTAAATACCACTCGGATGATGGTGTGAAGTTTACTGAGGAGAAACAGGAAGTGAGAAATTCAGACAAAGAAAAAAACATTTTTTAGAAGGGAAATCGAAGGAAAAGGTAAGTGAACCAACAATACACTAGCTTAAAGGAACCTATTTAGAAAATAAAAAACTAACCTTTACAACCCCAAGAAGTAGAGATCTGGGAGTGCAAAATCTGGTGCAGATTCCAGGTTTTATTTTCTTTGTCAAAGCTTAACTGCTTCACCCCCGGAAGAATTTACCCCCTTCCTGACCAGAGCACTTTTTGCGATACGGCACTGCGTCGCTTTAACTGACAATTGCGTGGCCGCGCAAGCTTTCTTTTGGTGGTATTTGATAACCACTGTGGTTTTTATTTTTTGCGCTATAAACAAAAATATTTTTGACTTTCTACTATAATAAATATCCCCAAACAATATAAAAAAAAACTTTTCCTCAGTTTAAGCCAATATGTATTATTCTACATATTATTGGTAAAAAAAAAAAAAAAAAAATGCAATAAGCTTATATTGATTTATATCGTGACTGCGATATTGCGGCAGACACATCGGACACTTTTGGCACTATTTTGCAACCATTGTCATTTATGCAGCGATCAATGCTATAAATATGCACTGATTACTGTGTAAATGACACTGGCAGGGAAGGGGTTAAACACCATTGGGAGATTAAGGGGTTAAGTGTGTCCTAGGGAGTGATTCTAGCTGTGGGAGGGATGGGCTGCCAGTGACATGACAGAGATCACTGCTCCCGATGACAGAGAGCAGTAGTTTACATAGGCATCTCCCCGTTCTGCCTCTCCGTGACGTAATCGTGGGCCGCCGGCGAGCATCGAGTTTGCAGGTCCCGTGGGCGCAGTCACGGAGAGTGTACGCGCGCCCACCGCCCAGCAAATTAAAGTCGTACCTGTATGCCCATTTGCCAACCGCTGCCATTGTGCCAACGTATATCGGCGTGCAGCGGTCGACAAGTGATTAATTGAACAAGATGAAGTCAGAAGCTGATTGGCTACCATGCACATCTGCACCCCATTTTGCACGCTCCCGTTTTAGTAAATCAACCCCTACATATCCATCAGATGACGGATGCTGGTAGGAAGTGTGAGACCCATGAATCCAAATTTTTTAGAATATGGGCATAGTTTCAATACATTTAGCCATCAGTTTCTCAATTAAAATGGGCTTAACAGTCAGGTTTCTCTATTTTTTGTTTAGTTGTTGTTAACAAATATAATTAATTTGAAATAAAATTTTGAGAGGCCATCTGGTTTGAGGCTGATCATTCACCTGACAAAATGAGAATAGTGGTGCCTTACAGTGTGGCCAGCATATCAAATATTTGGGTCCACATTGTTTGACAGTCAGGCACGTCCATCACATATGTACATAGGCTCCTGGATCCAAGCATAAAGTGTACTAGGTGAGTTGGTACGAACAACTGTATAACATTTTATAGTTGGTTTATAAAGCTAGAACATTCTGGGAGTAAGATTTGTTGGTGTCCCAGACTTGGTTTCATTGTTTGGGTTCTATAGTGATGCCAAGATCTGTCGACATCATATGCATATAACTGTACTAAGGCGGTGTGAAACCTGCAAGAAGCAAATTTTACAGCAAGGAGATCAAGCCTGGGCAGTGGGGGTCATTTCACCACCTTTGTTCAGTTAATGGAACAATTCTGTTCTGGGTAGTTTACAATCGGTTTCCGAAACTTGAAACTATTTTACACCATCCATCATCACCAGTCAGTAGAAGCAAAGTCCAAGTAGGCCCATTGCCTAAAAGTGTTGGGTTCCTCCCAGCCAATGTAGAAGGAAGGGTTCTTGGGAAAAAAAAGACATTTATAGGTAAAGTACTGACATTTATAGGTAAAGTTGATCCAGGGTAAATCCGATTGCCTCTCGGGGGATCAGGAAGGATTTTTTTCCCCTGCTGTAGCAAATTGGATCATGCTCTGCTGTTTTTTTTTGCCTTCCTCTGGATCAACTGTGGGTATGGAGTTGGGTGTATGGGATTGTATTGTGTTTTTTATTTTGTTTGTTTATTTATTTATTTATTTTTTGTGGTTGAACTGGATGGACTTGTGTCTTTTTTCAACCTGACTAACTATGTAACTATGTAATTAAGGGGAGGTGTTGTGACAGGAGTACCCCTGAATATTTAAGATCATCCTACAGTTACAATAAGCGTTGCCTGACAGGGATTTGTATGAAAGACCAATATCAAGGGATATTCATATGTGTTTGATTAGTAGTAGGTAGTAGTAGTATTTGTGGTATTTCGCGAAGGAGGTGAGCTGAGCGGCTTGGTAGTATTACTGCAGATGGGGAATTCTCAGTCCACCTTGGGGTCTGCAATTAAATAGAGTGTGCTCGGCAAGTGTAGGTCTGTGGTGTTGCCATATAAAGCATAAGATCTGTAATTGCTGGTCGTGGAGAACATATAAAGGGATTTGAATAGGTAATATTTGAAACCATCAATTTCTGTAAATAGGTAATTTTGATTGCCACAATACGACATAGCCAAGAGATGCCAAGACTTTACTTTTAGGTTTATGAAGAAGGGGTGGGTAATTAGCTTCATATTGTGTTTTTAAGAAGTGGTTGGGCGAGTATGGGAAGTGTGTATTGTTCCACTGTTAAGAAAGGGAATCTTAAAGGAATCAGATCAGATGTTGTGGCAATTACATTTTCAGGATTTTGGATTTAGCATGGTTGATTTGATGTTTGATTCAGGAGGGCTGTTAGGTTGGGAAGAGTGATAGTAGGTTTATTGACAAATAGTACTATAGTACTAATTATTATTTGCAACGTGCATGGTCATGTGGCTGGTGAATGAAACAAAGTCTACCTCTAGCAGAGCAGAGATATTTTGTAATTTACATTATAGATTTTCTTTTGTTCAAACATGAAAAATAAAAATAAATGTTTCTTCTGGTATAACACATTTTCTGCACCAAATTAATATTGACCTTATTATATATATATATATATATATATATATATATATATATATATATATATATATTTGTATATTTATACTATAGAGTATGAGGTAATGTTGTAGGACATGGGATAAATTAAATCTATAGTCCAAACTTTTTTTGTTAGCTGTAGATAGAGTAAGGAGTGGTTAAAACCCATCAGTTCCTTTGTTTTTGATAGTCCCTTTGGGGAGATTTTGTTTCACTTCCTGTCCTGAAGAGGCAACAGGAAGCGAGGGTAGTTTTCTGGACAGCTGTCATTGGAAATAGTTTCATCAGTTTTTCTGGTGACAACTGCAAAATTATAGACTTCCATAATTTTCTCTCATAGTGACAATGGTCAACAGGACAAAAAGGGAGGTTACATTTCTCCGGCAGGGGCAAAGATAACAGGTTGCAATAAGGGTCCCCTCCAAAAGCTGAGTTTCAGGGTCTTGGCAATCTTCTTATAGCCTAGGCCATCTTTATGTAGAACAACAATTCCTTTTTTTAGATCCTCAGAGAGTTCTTTGCCATTGGGTACCTACCATGTTGAACTTCCAGTGACCAGTATGAGAGAGTGAGAGTGATAACACCAAATTTAACACACCTGCTCCCCATTCACTCCTGAGACCTTGTAACACTAACTAATCACATGACACCGGGGAGGGAAAATGACTAATTGTGCCCAATTTGGACATTTTCACTTAGGGGTGTACTCACTTTGGTTGCCAGCGGTTTAGACATTAATGGCTGTGTGTTGAGTTATTTTGAGGGGACAGCAAATTTACACTGTTATACAAGCTGTGCACTCACTACTTATTATATTGTAGCAAAGTGTAATTTCACATGAAAAGATATATTAAAATATTTACAAAAATGTGAGGGGTGTACTCACTTTTGTGAGATACTGTATGTTCCTTTTGGTCTATTACAATAACAAGTTGGGTATTTTTTTAAATTGTGGTGGCTATGCTGAGGTGGACAGGTTTTCCCATGCTTTTCAGGGATATACTGCCGTTCCATTTGTTGTTCAATTTAGCTGACTGGTCTGAAGTTACTAAAGGGGTGCATGCATGCATGGCATATCAAGGAAGAGGGCTTAGTCAAGGGGGCAAAAAAAGTTAGCGGGGATACAGTACAGAGGTCTAAAAAGCAGAAAATCTGTCTTAAGGAGGCTATACTGATGTTACTATCATTTTTATTGACTACCATACTTGTGTCTACTGCTTAAGCGGCCAACCAGCCAGGAAGCTGCTAATGAAAGGGTTTGGTGCTTGGCTTTTTTACTGGCAACCATTTCTCTGTAAACTGGGACCACTCTCGTAGCACCTAGGAACCTTATCTGGGAGTCACAAGCGTTGTAGTGAGCCCTTGAGAGGAGAAAAAGCATGGGTTTGTCAGAAGTATGCTTCCTGTATCCAACAGAAACTTACGGATCATGGTCACTGGGGGTGAGGTGACTGGACTGCTGGGTTGGTGGAGAGTGGTACAAGCTCTGCAATACCAGCTCAGAAATGCTGCACACCTGGGGAGAGTTGAAGTCTAATGCCCTGTACACATGATCGGTTCACCTGATGAAAGCGGTCCAATGGACCGTTTTCATCGGACGAATCGATCGTGTGTGGGTCCCATCGTTTTTTTTCCCATCGATGAAAAAAATTAGAACCTGTTTAAAAATTATCTGATGGTTAAAAAAACGATAGAAAAAAACGATTGTCTGTGGGCAAGTCCATCGGTTAAAAATCCATGCATGCTCAGAATCAAGTCGACGCATGCTCGGAAGCATTGAACTTCATTTTTCTCAGCATGTCGTAGTGTTTTACGTCACCGCGTTCTGACACAAATGGATTTTTAACTGATCGTGTGTAGGCAAGACTGATGAAAGTCAGCTTCATCGGATATCTGATGAAAAAATCCATTGGTCCGTTTTCATCGGATGAACCGATCGTGTGTGTACGTGGCAGAAAAGTTGTGACCATAGTGCATATGTGTTAAGAGTTTGGCCATGGATTACAAGAGTTAACAAGTGTTCTCTCAGTGGAGTCTCCCTTTTAATCTAGAACGCTGCCATAATGCCAATAGCCTATGTCTGCCACTGAGGGCACTAGCGAGAGCTTGCTCCGAGGTACCCATATCGGGCATGTTAGGCCTCGCCCACATGCTTTCCTATATGTACACAAAAATGTCACCTATTGATGACCAAAAAAGTCCCCATGTCAGAACACAATAGCTGAGAGGGGATATCACTGCACTAACATTGGATAGTTAGTACAGTGAGCTCCTCCTGGGGCCGCAGTTCAGACAGTGTGTACCAGGCATTAAAGTCACAGTAAGGGGTTAAATAGGAATACGTTTTATTCAAATATTTTTTTTTTTGTAACGTTTTTCGTTAACTGTCAGATCCTTTGATATGAATAGCAATAAGACAGTAAAATTAAACATTGTATTGTTTCAATGTATTTACACATTAAAGCGCTACTAAATTCTCTTTTTTAATGAAAATAATAAAAATGTTATACTTACCTTCTCTGTGAAACGGTATTGCACAGAGCAGCCCAGAGCCTCCACTTCTCGGATCACCCACCAGCGCTGTCTATTTCTTCTATTCAGGGCTGGTTCAAATATTTTTGACACCCTAGGCCAAGGGTGCCCAACCAGTGGCCCGAGGAATCCTCTGATGTGGTCCGCGACCTCCTGCACTGGAATGGTGTTTTGGTAAGCCCAGATCGCAGGTTGCTGCCCCATCATCCCAGAGCATTAGTGTTGTGAATGAAGCCGGTGGTAGAGAAAGCGGAGCAGAGCCACATAAGCTGATGTTTCCTGTATAGCGCCAGCTGCTGTCACAATTGATACAAAATGCACTCTGCCTGGGACAGTAACAGCCAGAGAAACTAAATGGAAGATTGTTATTAAAAGGGCAAGTTTATATACTGAAATCAGTGCAGTTAGCCATAGACTTCTGTTATTACCTGTGGATTTGGTGCGCTTTCATAAATTGCACCACACCTGCAGGATATAATAGAAGTCTATGGCAAAGGGCAGCTAACCTGCAAGAAAGCCACAGGTGCATGTGGTACATCAGTGTGAAAGCAGCCTTAGGACCCAATTCGGAACCCACCATTCACATTCACCTCTATGTCCATTTACCCCCCACTTACCTCCAATCCAATCCACTGAAAAAAAAAACAGAAGGGGATTCGTCGGATTGAATTGGAGGGCCCATAGAGTAGCGTGGGATGTGTCTGTGTCCGTTCAGGATATGCAGCGTGGACACAGACCTGTCATCCACCCATTCCACTTGTTTTGGCCCGTTGACCGGTTACCAAGTCGCTTCAGTGGCCCTTGCTCTTCAAAAGGTTGGGCACCCCTACCCTATGTGTCTATTATAGACACACATACTGTGGCTTAGCCCTGTCGCTCCAATCCCTCCTCACTGGATTTGATTGACTCCTGCTGCTACCTCAATGCCCAGTAAGGAGTGACAGAGAGAGAGCAGCAATTTTGCTCCCGGGCACAGCGCTGGGTTGAGTTCAGGCTCAGGTAAGTATTTGGGGTTAATATTGGAAGATTTTTTACCTTAAGCCCGGTTCACACTAAATGCAGCTTTGAAATTCCATTACTTCAGCATGATTTAAAAGGCCCCCGGCTAGTGCAATTTTATGTGTGGCTTGCCGACATCTGTGTGACTTCTTGCACAGATGTCTATGCAAGTCCCACATGAAATCGCTAAAAAACGTGCAGAAACTACATTTCAAAATCGGTGCATGTTAGGCCTCGTACTCACGACCAAACATGTCTGCTGAAACTGGTCCGCGGACCAGTTTCAGCGGACATGTTCGTTCGTGTGTAGGCAGTAACGTACAGAATTCCAGCAAACAATCGTCGGCCAGACCGTTTTCCAACGAACAACTGTTTCCTGGTCTTGCTTTAAAACAGTCTGCTGGAATCGTGTCCGTCAGACATGTTCGGTCGTCTGTACACAAAAGCAGCGTACAAAAACCCCGCGCATGCTCAGTCCAAATGAGGAGACGGGAGCGCTCGTTCAGGTAAAACTCGCGTTTCTTTGGGATATGGCACATTCGTCATTAGAAACCTTTTATTCTAGCAAGAGAACAATGTCTTAAAAAGGCGCACTAAACCACATTTTAAAGCCTCGTTTGATTAATTCTTCTCTTGCTAGAATAACCCCGTTCTCTTGCTGATGCAATTTCAATAGAGTTGTCCCATACTGAAATGTCACATTTCTTGCTTGTGATGTAATCCTTTAATAATGTTTTCTATGCCAGACGTGTGTTTTGGTTGGTGGTCCTCCATAATTTAGACTAGTCATTTTTGTAAAGGAATGTGCATTTTTTTAATTTCTTTTTTTGTTTCTAGTTATGTCACCATTTAAACTATTTTTTGTTTACATGTATTTTTAAATTTTTTTTTTTTTTTTTGGTGTTTCATTAGAGAATATTAAACCATGTTGGCACACCAAATGTCCCCCCCCCCCCCAAGGAGTGTGTCCTTTGTAAATTACCCATTGTATATTTATTAAAGGTTTGCTGCCTAATAATCCCCACAGTATATCAAACAATAGACATGTTTTCAAATGAAAGCAAAAGGCCTTTTATTCAGGCAAATGTCATCACAAAAAATAAAAAGAACGGCAGCACTAGAATAGATAGCAAACTATATGCAAACTTGCATTTCCAACATGGTGAAGGATAAACTTCCAAGCCTCAGGAGCCAAACACAAAAATATGAAGCAGCAGCACACAAACAAAGGAACCCAAACTGTGGTAGTACAAACAAGATGTCCTTTATGTTGAAGGAAATGGAAGGCAGAAAATCAACGTTTCCTCCTCTTTCCAGCCTTCCCTCCAGGCAGCCTTCCAGCGGATCGAACACGGGGTCTTGCAGGTGGGGTTGATGTGGCAGCAGGAGGATGGTGTTCCGCAAGCCGGGCCGGGTCACATAGCCCAGTGTCTGGGGTCAGCAGGCCCCTCTGCATCCACCAAAGGACCTGGTTCATCAGGGCCTTTGCCAGTCTTCTCTGGTCCTCCTCCCCTTCATTTAAATCATGGGCCAATGAGGCACTGAAGGCCTCTGTGGGGTTCAGGGGGGCCCTCATGATGGCGCTTGCCTCCTGGATCATGCGGAGGCTTGCCTCCTCCACAGGCCTCAACTGCCTCCTTCGGCCTGATGGCCTCACCTGGGGGGGAGAAGACTGGCTGGTGGTGGTTCTCCTGGCCGGGTGGACCTGCTGCAGGCCACTGGGCCCAGCCTCCTCCTGGCTGCCACTGACCCCGGCCTCCTCCTGGCTGCCACTGACCCCGGCCTCCTCCTGGCTGCCACTGACCCCGGCCTCCTCCTGGCTGCCACTGACCCCGGCCTCCTCCTGGCTGACAGACACCTGAGGATCTGCCACCTCCTGGCTGATCTCTTCTTCCTGTGTGTAAAAAAAAAGAATTTTTTTACAATTTCGCTAAATAAAACCACACTCATTTTCATGTTTTTCGTTCAGTATTTTCTGTTCATTATTACTTGAATACACTCTACTTCTGACCCCTGCAGTTGTCATCCCTGACACCTATTTGTCTGTACACCTTTTTGTTTGCTTTTTTCCAGCTTGGTTTTTTTTTTACAATATCTAATCATTAATCCACCAAGAATTATTTACGCCATAAATATAGAGGAAACTACTATACCTCCTCATCGAAGGGTGGCAGATCTGCATCTCTGTCAGCCAGGCCCTCTTCCTCCGACTCTGCAGGGCTGTGGTCATCTGGGGAATGTCCGCTGGAAGGTAGCATGGAGGAAAGGTTGGAAGAAAGACTGGACATTGTTTTCCTGCCTTCCATTTCGTCCCGCAAAAAAGCCATCTGTTTATAATACCACAGTTTGGGTTCCTTTGCTTGTCTTGCTGCTGCTCCCGATTTTTTGATTTTATTAGCTTTGTATGCTCTCCTGTATGTGCTTCTGAGGTTGGCAAGTTTATCCTTCACCATGTTGGCAGTGCATCCTGGCACCCAAGTTTGCATATAATTTGCTAGCTCTTCTAGTGCTGCCGCTCGTACCTCTTTATTGCAATATAACGAGTGTTTTGAATTCCACAGGATGGGCGTGTCCTGGTATTTTTGAAGTAAGGCCTCTATAGATTCCTTGCTTTGTAGGAGGTCCATTGCAATTTTTGAAAAATTATATTTCTTTTTGAGTCTAGATTACAAAAACATAAACCACAGAAAAATAAATATTCCAAAGGATCAGCGTTGACCTTGATCTAATATGTGTCTTCAAATTTATTACCTATATCTAATTCCAAACACAGTCTCTCTTGTTTAAACAATGATTGGCAGCTCGGCCGCATTGCTTGTACCAAACATTGATTTGCTAGATGCAGAGCCATTGTTCACATTGCAGTAAATATTTTAAATATATTAAATTAAACAATGCTTACAAATGACAGTTTTCATCTAGGCACTCTTTCATGTGTAAATCTCATACCCCTGACAATGGATGACATAAAAGACACTTCCTAATGACCTCTGTACAACCAACACTTGAACAATACTTTGCCTGATCTGAATACACCATTCAAAAACTTGTCAATGAGGTACAGCATTGTTCACATCTCTATTTTGTGAGGTGTCCAAAAGCATTTGGATACCAAAATAACATTGTGGTACCCCATAGACAGAATAGCTTAAAAAGGGTGCAACCAACAGCCCAAACCCCCATCCCATGTGTCTACATTTTCAAGGCCTCTGCTGATCACATTTTTAATTTCCTTACCTTCCTGTCTCTCGCTCCTCGTTTCTCACGCTCGCCTAATTACCGCGTAAGATGCGTAATCACGGCGTAAACCTTTTAAACACTCCGCGTATTTATGAAACCCCGCCCTCGTCACCTTTGCGAGGCCCCTAATCAATGATTTTAGGAAATATGGCGTTAACTGTGTATGTTCTGGATGCGCTCGAAGATTCTCCGTGTAACGGACGTAAACACGTTGTTTGCATTCTCTACACTCCGCGTATGTATTAAACGCCGCCCTCTTCTCCGCCCATGGCGTAAGAATTCATCTTTTCCACGCCCATAATCTCTGTGGGAAAGGAAAGATGGCGATGTCACACGAGCGGGCACGATGCTCTCATGCCACAAGTGAAGGGACAGAG
This sequence comes from Rana temporaria, assembly GCF_905171775.1. Lineage (NCBI taxonomy): Eukaryota > Metazoa > Chordata > Amphibia > Anura > Ranidae > Rana > Rana temporaria. The sequence continues at coordinate 361,708,616 of NC_053489.1, forward strand.
GCAGGGACGTCCCGATCAAGGAAAAGAAGATATAAAGCCACTAATATGCGGTTCCAGGAAATGGTGGAGTTAGTTTACATCATGCGAAAAAAGGACTATGATGGTGAATTAGGGCCATACAAGACCCCTAACCGCCGAAAGGCACATATTATGGACAAGGTGGCGAGGAGAATGCAGAGGATGTTTGGGATCACCAGGTCCAAGGAACAGCTGAGGAAACGATGGTCAGACTTAAAATTGAGGGAGCCACATCAGATGAAGAAAATACTTAAAATTCTGCGTAAAAGTAAGTAAATATATATTGGGTTTGGGGGGGGGGGGGGTGGTGATTGTCTGCAATAATGTGTTGCCATGTATATTTCACCATCTGCCTCCTTGGCCTGCTTGTAATTTTAAAGACATGTTGTTATTTATTTTTTAGAACATAAATAACTACATATTTACAAACAGTGTTCTTAGTAAACAACGTAACATCACATAGTTTATCAGAAAGGCTCGGTTATTCCAGGAACAACACACCTGGACATGGCTCACTGGCCAAAAACTTTGTTTGTAAACATTGTGTAAAAGCTAGTTCTAGAAAAAAAAAGTATGAGAATGGGAAAGGCAAACAGGATTCATTCTAAAAACAGTGGTAATAAAGCAGATGTTTTCACATCTGCAATGCAGAGCACCTGTGTCTCCCCAAATCAAAAATGGGTTTTGGTAGGGTCTCCCAGAAATACAGTTTAGGGGGGACATCCATGTGTGTCACTTTGCTAAAAAGGGGCAGGATCAGAGCTTGCCATATAGAAGTAATTGCAAAATGTAGGTTTGGTGAAAGATAAAAGTAACTAAATGAAAGCATCTTCTAAGCAATGTGTGCGATTTATGCTCTCCAATATCTGTGTGCTGATGAGTCTACATTTTTTTTGGTTTATTTCAGGGGAAAGAAGTCGCCAGCATTTGGAGGAGGCAGAGAGGGCCAGACAAGGCCAAAATCTGCCATCTCAACATGTGGAGGAGGAGGAGGATGTGGAAGGAGAAGAGGATGTGGAAGGAGAGGAGAATGTGGAAGGAGAAGAGGATGTGGAAGGAGAGGAGGATGTGGAAGGAGAGGAGGATGTGGAAGGAGAGGAGGAAGGAAGAAAGGAGGAAGGAAGAGAGGAGGAAGAAGTAATTTTGGACTTAGAAGTCATAGCAGATGAAGGGCAAGTGGCGGAAGAACAATTTGGCGAATTGAAAGAAGGTGGATTGATGGATGAAGGAGGAGTCCAAGATGATGGGGAAGTGGTGGAAGAAGGAGGAGTGATTGAAGATGATGGGGAGGTGGTGGAAGAAGGAGGAGTGATAGAAGATGTCGAAGAGGTGGAAAGGAGAAGCCCATCAGGTCAGTGTCACCCTAGCTTGATTCAAAAAAACATATGTAGATAGGCCTCATTGAAAAATAATATTGTAAATGCCATTTTTTTTTTTTGTTTTAGGGGAGGAGGATGGTGTGCCAATATTTTCACGTGCAAGTGCTGCTATAATTATTCAGCAGGTAATGGAGTGCAGCACTGAAATGCACAATATGCGTGAAAGGATGTTTCTCATGGAACAGAATGTAACAAATGTCCTTTTGGAATGCAGCACGGAAATGGACAATATGCGGCAAAGAATGATGGTCATCGAATCTAATTTTAAGAACATTATTGACATGATGGGCCGTGTCAAAGACTGAAACACCCCCCGCCCATCCCCCGCCCCCACAAACATTTTAACAGTTTGAATAATGAATACGCCAAAATTTGAAGATACACACACAGTGTGCCAACATGTGCTATCTGCCATCACAGAATATCTAATGTCTGTGCTTTGTGGGTCCAACCCCCTCCTCCATCCTCAAGTAGTTGAGAGGAAGGGTTTGCTCCCACAAAACACAGACATTGATCACCCATGATGTCAGATAGCACATGTGGCCATTTGTCTGTTGAACCAATGACATTTGGCGAGTTTGCACTGAATGTGTGTATCTTCCAATTTTGGCGTGTTCCAGTGTGAAAGCACACCATGACTGACTGCTGTTGTGAGTTTTTATATTTTTGGAATTGGATTTTGTTACTTTTTGAGCATGTTGAACATTTTGGGATACTATAAAGTTTAGACCATAAAGAATAAACAACGCCAAAAATCTTTGTAAATATATATATAGAATTATAAATCTCTCTAATCACTGAATTTAGTGAAGTAGAGATTTGACTCCAAATTCTCACCAAAAAATTTTCTTTTAGAAAAACACACCAAAAAGAACAAAAATGGTTACAAAATTATTGTTTTTTGTGCCTAAAAAATATGGCCAAAAAAAAATTTAAGGCGGTAAACACCCCACCAAATATAATCTATATATATATATATATGTTAACAATAAATCTAACTATATTTGAGGAAAAAAAAAGTGAACTTGTTAATAAATGTATAATCTGCATAATATTTTTGGTTGAATTACCTGAAAAAAAAAAAAAACTTTTAAAAAATTTTGAAGACTCCTAAGTACAAAAGCAGGGAGTAATGAAAAAAATCAAAAATTTTTTTTGGGGTCATGAACAAGCAAAATTAAAAAAAAATTGACCTCAACATTTACAAATGGAGTTGCTTCTTATTTCTAGACTCAATACCCTGTTTGTAGATGAGTGAATACTGTGCAAAATGTGGTTAGTTACTAAAAGTGGAGAAATCAATTATGCATTACAATTGAAGAAGTTAGTTAGAGAACCAGGAAGACAGAAAAAGAGAAAAAGCATTAATGACAAACAACTGTATAAAGTCCAATGGTCTAATTATTTATTATTTTTTAGAATATTCCTTTCTTTGGGGGCCGAATTAGAAAGAAATATGATCTGGCATAGCAATGGCCCCCCGACCCATGAAGTACTCAACATATTTGTCGCGTACCTCACGAGCTGATTGGGGGGCCAAGCCAGCGCGACCAGTGTCCAGCCCGGGAAGGGGATCTGAGGGTAGTCTTGCCTCAGAACCGATGTCGGGTAGGTACGTCTGGGAGTGCCTGCGTAAAAAGTTGTGCAAAATGCAGCAGGCAAATACAACGGTGTCCAATTTATATTCCGCCAGATGTATCGATGTCCTGAACAGGCGGAACCGGTTGGTGAGTATCCCAAAGGCATTCTCGACTACCCTCCGAGCCCTGGCCAACCGAAAATTAAACACACTCCTCTCTGAGGTGAGGGTCCTCTGGGGAAAAGGCCGCATGAGGTGAGGACCAAGCCCGAAAGCCTCGTCCGCTAGGAACACAAACGGAAGTCCTTCCACATTATCTTCATCTGGTGGCAATGCCAGACCACCAGCTTGGAGACGATCATAGAAATCAGTCCGTGCGAACACTCCCCCATCAGACATCCGGCCGTTCTTCCCCACGTCCACATATAGAAACTCATAATGTGCCGACACCACCGCCATCAACACAATACTATGATAACCCTTGTAATTATAATAGTAGGACCCCGAGCGGGGTGGGGGCACAATGCGGACGTGTTTCCCATCTATTGCTCCACCGCAGTTTGGAAAATCACACCGCTGGGCAAATTGGGAAGCCACAGACTGCCATTCCTGTGGTGTGGAGGGTAGCTGTGGGGACAAACAAAATTAGAGATTTAGTACTTTGTAACAAATACATCCTACAAGCATCCTTGTGACAGTTCACAGTATTAAAATAGCATTAGAAAAATGTGCATGGAGAATTTGGGAAATGAAATATATAGGGCCACTTCATTAAGAGACTCCACAGCCCTCTGATGGGGACAATAAAAGTTTGAAGGGGGGGGGGGGAAACAAAAACCAAAAAGTCCTGTTTGAAAAAATGGCAAGGTGGGTTTGTCCCTAGGATAGCATGCTGGACAGGTTAATATTGGGTAAGGGACAAATATGCAGGTAGGCCAAGAATAAAACATGTAAAGCTGATATCAACATGCATAGGGAGAAAAGCTAACGTTAGTTAAACACACAGCATATCTGGGAAAATATAAATAAAGTTAGTTGGCCACATTATTAGAGCCAGGAAACTTACCTTAATATACTCCTCATGCATAACTTTGATGATGGCAGCACACGTGTCCGGTATGATGACCCCAAGCGCCTGCGGAGAGATGCCTGTCGAGAACTTGAGGTCCTGCAGGCTCCTCCCAGTCGCCAGGTACCGCAACGTGGCAATAAGCCTCTGCTCGGCCGTGATGGCTTGGCGCATCACAGTGTCCTGCCTCGTGATATAGGGGGACAGAAGATCCAGCAGACGGTTGAATACGGGGTCCGTCATGCGGAGAAAATTCCTAAAGTCATTAGGATTATTCTCCTGGAGTTCCCTAAGCAGAGGCATATGTGAGAACTGGTCACGCTGGCGCAACCAATTCTTGGTCCAGAAACGCCTCCGCCCCCTGTTTCTGGCCAAAGTACTGGACAAATGAACATATCCAGCAGCCATCCCATAAACAGCACCAACTCGCGAAAATTGACGCTGCTGCTCCATCATGGCTTCAAACCGGCCGGCTGGTCAGTCAAGAACACACTGAAACAGAAAGCACTCGCAAATCCAGCACTACCTGCGACAAACGCGTGACAAACAGATACGAGCGCACAGGATGCAACTGCTAAAGCAGAAACAACCTGCTTGCCTATAGCCGAATGACAACTACGTTACCGCAAGCACACGCACTGAACCCGTGAATACACGCTGTCAAAGCCTGGAGACCGAGAAGCGCGAATCAGCTCTAACCAAACCTTCACTAACACGAGCAAACACGTAACTAGCAAAAGAGGAACAGAGGGCGGCGCCATTAACTTTGGTCTTCCCCTTTATAGTGACGTCGTACGTAGTTTACGTGCACGCGTTCCGGTACGACGGGAATTTGGTCCGCTGGTGTGTACACGCCAGCGGAACAAAACACAAATCAGCCTTGTACGCCGGAAACTGTCGGGCAGACAGTTTCCAGCGCACAGATCCGGTCGTGAGTACAAGGCCTTAGAGTTGCACCGATATTAACGGTTCCATGGGCACAAATAGGGTGCGACTTGTCGTACAATTTTAAACTGTCAAATCACATGACAAATCGCACCGGTGTGAACTGGTGCTGATGCAGAGATTGCATTAAGATAAAAAAAAAAACACTATATAACCACTTTAACCATCTGCCTATCTGAAAGTGTTTCTTTACACAGGAGGGTGACGTTTCAAGTATGAAAGTTTCATTACTATATTGATTTTTTTTTAAAGAAAGGTGCAGCTGCCCTTCAAGTGAACTGCACCTGACCAAAAATGTTTAAAAGGCAACAGTAGTTCTGAAGTGAAGACACCTCCTGGTTTCAGCAGTTGCCTTTGAGAGCCTTTTTGGATTCTCAGGCCCAGGGGGCCATGTAGACATTTAGGAGCACTGTTTTATTTACAAATAACTTCTGTGCTGAAATGAACCCACCATAATTCTCTTGCTTCTAGCACCAACTCGGCTATTTTTTTTTTATACCTAAACAAAACACATTTTTAGACATGCTTAATAAAATACCATCATCACTTCATTTGTCACATTTTCAGTCAGTGAAGATAAACCCCAATTCACACTCAAGCTTTTGTGTGCTTGTATCCCTATGCCTGATTAAACTCAACATGCAGAATCCCATTATTTCTAATTGACCATGTTCACACTTGTATGTCATTCGCCCTATACTCAATGCCCCAGCAAAGTTAGTGCGTCCGTCATCAGTAAGTGGATTCAAACATGCTTGGGACAGACATATCTATACAAAAAACAGCCCCTCCCCCCCCAAAAATAAAATAAATTATATATACAGTGCCTTGAAAAAGTATTCATACTCCTTGAAATTTTCCACATTTTGTCATGTTCTAGCCAAAAACGTAGTTGTATGTTATTGGGATTTTATGTGATAGACCAACACAAAGTGGCACATAATTATGAAGTGAAAGGAAAACAATAAGTGGTTTTCCAAATATTATGCGTGGCAGAAAACTAACACTGCACATCACCCTAAACACACCATCCCCACTGTGAAACATGGTGGTGCTTTTCTTCAACAGGGACAGGGAAGCTGGTCAGAGTTGATGGGAAGATCGATGGAGCCAAATACAGGGCAATCTTAGAATAAAAAGACTTAAGACTGGGGCAGAGGTTCACCTTCCAACAGGACAACGACCCTAAACATACAGCCAGAGCTACAATGGAATGGTTTAGATCAAAGCATATTCATGTGTTAGAATGGCATGCAGAGCTTGAGCTATTTTGGAAAGAATAATAGGCAAAAATTGCATCTAGATGTGCAAAGCTGGTAGAGACATCCTTAAAAAGACTTGCAGCTATATTTGCAGTGAAAGGTGGTTCTACAAAGTATGAACTCAGGGGGCTGAATACAACACACACACAGACACACAGTATCTCATAAAAGTGAGTACACCCCTCACATTTTTGTAAATATTTTATTATATCTTTTCATGTGACAACACTGAAGAAATTACACTTTTGATACAATGTAAAGTAGTAAGGGTACAGCTTGTATAACAGTATAAATTTGCTGTCCCCTCAAAATAACTCAACACACAGCCATTAATGTCTAAACCGCTGACAACAAAAGTGAGTACACCCCTAAGTGAAAATGTCCAAATTGGGCCCAAAGTATCAATATTTTGTGTGGCCACTATTATTTTCCAGCACTGCCTTAACCCTCTAGGGCAGGGGTCTTGAATTAAAATTCAAGGAGGTCCGGTCACTAAAAAAAATTTTGGGCCGAGGTCTGAATCTCAAGTCCCCATTTGTCCCCATCACAGTGCTTCTTTACATCAGGTGTCCCCATCACAGCGCCCCCTTTACATCAGGCGTTCCCCATCACAGCACCCCTTTACATCAGGCGTCCCCATCACAGCACCCCTTTACATCAGGTGTCCCCATCACAGCGCTCCTTTACATCAGGTGTCCCTATCACAGCGCTCCTTTAAATCAGGGGTCCCCATCACAGCGCTAATTTACATCAGGTGTCCCCATCACAGTGCCCCTTTACATCAGGGGTCCCCATCACAGCGCTCATTTACATCAGGCATTCCCGTCAGAGTGCTTTCTTACATCAGAGTCACCCTTAACATAAAATGTGCCCATCAGCGTCCCTTAACATAAAATAAGGGTCACGCTGATGGGCACATTTTATGTTATGTCCAACAGCGTGACCCTTATTTTATGGGCACATTTTATATTAAGGGACACTCTGACGGGCAAATTTTAAGTTAAGGAGCACCCTGATGGGCACATTTTATATTAAGGGGCACTCTGATGGGCACAACAAAATGTGTCCCTTAATATAAAATTTGCCCATCAGAGTGCCCCTTAACATAAAATATGTCCAACAGCGTGCCCCTTAACATAAAATGTGCCCATGGGCACATTTTATATTAAGGGACACTCTGATGGGCACATTTTATGTTTAAGGGCACTCTGATGGGCACAACAAAACGTGCTCCTTAACATAAAATCTGCCCTTTAGAGAGCCCCTTAATACAAAATGTGCCCATCAGTGTTGCTCTTAAAATAAAATATGCCCATCAGAGTGCTCCTTAACAAAAAATGTCCCCATCAGCATGCCCCTTAACATAAAATAAGGGTCACGATGATGGGCACCTTTTATGTTAAGGGGCACTCTGATGGGCACATTTTATTTTAAGGGGCACGCTGATGGCTATATATTTTTAATGTGTACGCTGATGGGCATATTTTATGTTAAGGGCCATTCTGATGAGCACAACAAAATGTGTCTATCAGTGTGCCCCTTAACAAAATATGCCCATCAGTGTGCACATTAAAAATATACCTATCAGCGTGCACCTTAAAATAAAATTTGTCCATTAGAGTGCCCCTTTTCCCTTAACATAAAAAAAAGGGTGCCCATCAGCGTGACCTTTAATAACATATAACAAAATACAAAATAATACGGCGCTAATAAACCTGTGAAAAATATATGTGAAATATATCTCAAAAAATTGAATAAACACAATAAAAATGAATGTGAAATATATACCCAAAAAAATATATGACCAAAAAATTAAGATTGGTGAATTGACAATATGATAATCAATGTAACAAATCCGTCCAAAAGAATAAATAAAGTGAAATAAAGATAGTCCATAAAAAATCAGTGCAATTGAGTCCAATTAAGGTGAGCAGCTGTAATTAATCAATCAAGAAAGGATCCTCCACCAGAAAGGTCACCCAATATGTGGGAAATTAAATCTCCTTACCAGAGAAAAAGACCGGGCTTTCAACGGTCTAATTCAGCATAAGGATGTTTAAAGTCTTCCTTGAAAAGACTATTCCGGACACTGCTGTGAATCACCAGTATGGATAACTCCAAAAGATAGGATCCTATTCAAATCCGCTCCAGTTTAACATTGGTGTTCATAAAAATAAAGAATAGTAGGAAACCACATAGTGCATTAATGTGTAAACATTAGGTTTTTAATAGAAACAGATGCGCACTTACAGCAAAGCCTTGAAAAACTTGCATATGGGATATGGTGTGGAGAGGATGGCGTTCCCTCAATCCTCCGTTTGCTTCGTATCTCCGTCCGTCACGTGTCTCTCCCTCTAGCGTGATGACGTCACTGTGGCTAAGCTCCTCCTACGCGTTTCGTCGCAATACGGACGTCTACGGGGATAGGCTGCCTGAGAGAGCGTCATCACAAAGCTCAATATATATAGCCCCATCCGCCATGATGGAAGAGGGCAAAAACAATAAGAGCTATGGGAAAGAGAAAACGGAGCGTGCACGTGTTAATGTGTGACGCACAAACGAAGCTATTTGCGGAAGAGAGTGTTAATAGTAAGATGGATGCCATCTTGTGGACAAAGGGGAGTAAGACACATGGACGGATTAAACACAGCAAAGGATAATAAAGGAAACACCATCACAGCTATCCATGACATGACATCATGGATAGCTGTGATGGTGTTTCCTTTATTATCCTTTGCTGTGTTTAATCCGTCCATGTGTCTTACTCCCCTTTGTCCACAAGATGGCATCCATCTTACTATTAACACTCTCTTCCGCAAATAGCTTCGTTTGTGCGTCACACATTAACACGTGCACGCTCCGTTTTCTCTTTCCCATAGCTCTTATTGTTTTTGCCCTCTTCCATCATGGCGGATGGGGCTATATATATTGAGCTTTGTGATGACGCTCTCTCAGGCAGCCTATCCCCGTAGACGTCCGTATTGCGACGAAACGCGTAGGAGGAGCTTAGCCACAGTGACGTCATCACGCTAGAGGGAGAGACACGTGACGGACGGAGATACGAAGCAAACGGAGGATTGAGGGAACGCCATCCTCTCCACACCATATCCCATATGCAAGTTTTTCAAGGCTTTGCTGTAAGTGCGCATCTGTTTCTATTAAAAACCTAATGTTTACACAGTAATGCACTATGTGGTTTCCTACTATTCTTTATTTTTATGAACACCAATGTTAAACTGGAGCGGATTTGAATAGGATCCTATCTTTTGGAGTTATCCATACTGGTGATTCACAGCAGTGTCCGGAATAGTCTTTTCAAGGAAGACTTTAAACATCCTTATGCTGAATTAGACCGTTGAAAGCCCGGTCTTTTTCTCTGGTAAGGAGATTTAATTTCCCACATATTGGGTGACCTTTCTGGTGGAGGATCCTTTCTTGATTGATTAATTACAGCTGCTCACCTTAATTGGACTCAATTGCACTGATTTTTTATGGACTATCTTTATTTCACTTTATTTATTCTTTTGGACGGATTTGTTACATTGATTATGATATTGTCAATTCACCAATCTTAATTTTTTGGTCATATATTTTTTTGGGTATATATTTCACATTCATTTTTATTGTGTTTATTCAATTTTTTGAGATATATTTCACATATATTTTTCACAGGTTTATTAGCGCCGTATTATTTTGTTTTTTGTTTCTTTGCTTACTATGGTATTTTAGTAATTAATACTGGCAGCTTTTCACATTTATTTTATTTATTCAATTTTTCACTGTTATTTAATTTACACGTTAGCGCAGTGTTTTTTTCTGTTTATACAGAGAAATCCCTTTCCATCTTTAATAACATATGCCCAGCAGTGTACACAATAAAATATATGCCCATTAGTGATTACTAATTAACATGTCACATACCTGGGCAGTGTAATAGTTTAAAATAAAACAGGCTTTATGCAGATACACCCAGACAATACCTTGAATGCAAGATGGGCGGAATCTGTGAGATAAGGAGAGCCCGGGACCACGAGAAGCAGGAGGGCGGGGCATGCACGTGACATCACGCCCCTACTCGCAAGGAGTGGACCCGCGAACAGCAGGGGGCGGGTCACGCACCTGAGGTCATGCCCCTACTCACGGTCCATGAGTGCGAGCTGGTCAACTCCAAGACCTGCTGTGCGCTCGCAGCGTCACTGGTTGCTGAGGATACCCGCGGCTCAGCTCTGACATTTAAAATTATACTGGCGGCATGGGATCCAGGCAGAAGCGTCACTCGGGCCGGACTCGGACCGCGGGCTGCCATTTAGTGACGGCTGCTCTAGGGCATGGAGTTCACCAGAGCTTCACAGGTTACCCAAGGAGTTCTCTTCCACTCTCTAAAGACATCGCAGAGCTGGTGGATGTTAGATCCCTTGCGCTCCTCCACTTTCCGTTTGAGGATGACCTACAGATGCTCAATAGGGTTTAGGTCTGGAGACATGCTTGGCCAGTTCATCACCTTTACCCTAAGCTTCTTTAGCAAGGCAGTGGTCGTCTTGGAGGTGTGTTTGGTGTTGTTATCATATTGGAATACAGCCCTGCGGCCCAGTCTCCCAAGGGAGGGGTTCATGCTCTGCTTCAGTATGTCACAGTACATGTTGGCATTCATGGTTCCCTCAATGAACTGTAGCTCCCCAGCCTAACATTCTTCCGAAAATCGAAAGAAAGAATTTTCTTTCGCATTTTGCTCCATTAACCATTTAGAATTGTGTGAGAAATATAATAGAGAAAGAAATGTGCATGAGCTGTGACCTCGAAAGAGAAGATTCCCAACCACAAATGTTCTTTCCTGTAGCAACATGAGGTAAAATTGAAGGCTTGGTTGGTTGAATTTCGAAAATCAATGGTGGCCCCATGAGATCACGAAACGTACAAAATTTCTGATTTTCGAAAGCACCCATTTTCACTTCAGCTCATTTCCCTACACCTGACTATGCTCAATATGTAGAAATCCCATTCTTTCCAAATGCCCCTGTTCACACTTGTACTCATTTGCCCTATGCTCAAAAAATTACATGATCGATTTTTTTTCAGCGTATTCAATTGTCTTTTGGCTCCATAGACTTCAACCCGGAGGGCCTGTAAATGCACAATATTTGCATTTTTGTGGCTAAAGAACTCCTCTCTTCCTCTAGAATTGCTCTCCTCCCCTTGCCCAGCCCAAAGAATAAATGCCTGAGGTTTGATAGACATGCAAAAATGCCTAAAAAAGGCTTGTAAAATACCTGAAAAACTCTTGAAAAAAAGGCTTCAATCACCAAAAATATGTTCTGCTTACACTCTGGGCAGATGTGAATGAAGGCTAGTAAAATGGGGAGGTTTTTAAGCCACAAATTTATATAATATATTATATATAACAAATTTATATAAAAAAAATTATAAAAATGCATCATACAAATACTTTCACAAATGTAATGTAATGTAATGTAATACTACATCCATCAGGCCCATCTGTGAAAAAAAAAAAGCAAGGGAAGAGGTGCCTCTAAGTGTAGATGTTTAAAACAATTTTAATGGATAGATAAGTACAGGCAACTCACATTTGGTAGAGTTCAAATAGGCATTGTACAAAAATCCTTAGAAGAAGTCATCAGGTCAGTCACTTTATTCCTTTTCCTGCTGGGGCGCTGTGCTGTGTGAAGACATCCTTTACCGCTGTGAGGTGTTGAAATCGGCGGCGGTGGGGGAGCTTCAAAGCAAGGCTGGAGGATTGAAAATAGCAGCAGTCTGAGGGCGGTGACGTCACTGGCGTGCGACGCCTTTCCTGAGCGGGCGTACTGCGATGACGCGGCAGTCGCGCTCCTTTGTCAAGCTCCAATGCTGCTATTTTCAATCCTCCAGCCTTGCTTTGAAGCTCCCCCACCGCCGCCGATTTCAACACCTCACAGCAGTAAAGGATGTCTTCACACAGCACAGCGCCCCAGCTTCAACTCTACCAAATATGAGTTGCCTGTACTTATCTATCCATTAAAATTGTTTTAAACATCTACACTTAGAGGCACCTCCTCCCTTGCTTTTTGTTCACAGTACTGGAACATGGTTTCTGTTTCTCTATGATGGCAGCCCTGAGTTTGTATTTGTGACCCCTGCAACAACATTTCTTCATCCATCCCTGGACTTTCTCCCATTTGTACCTCCCTGAGCTTGGACTCTTTTATACTGTACAATCTTCTGTACACTATATTATTTATACCATTACCATCTTTTATTTCTATATTACCGAGGAATCTCTGTATTTAGTTCTTGCGCATTTTTACTTGTATACACTAACAGGTGTGGCAAGCTCATATTTTCACAAAAAAGATGGAAAAAAAGCAGCTTACCACTCGCCAAAAAAGCATGGAACACGGTCTCTTTAAGAGCCATCTGCCTTCATCCACTCACTTTAAAGCATCAGCAAGTGAGTTTCAGGCAGAATTTCCAAAGGCAGACATCAGACACAGTCAGAAACAAAAACCAGTCAGACTGTCAAACCCACAGAAGTACACAGCATAGCAGGGGAGCCAGGACAGACAGGAGACTCAGTCAGAATCTGAGGGAAGTCTGTTACCTGGCAGGACTGCAGAGAGAGAGGGAGAGGGGCCCTCACAACTGGTGGTCCCATCCTGTGCTGCCAATCTCCCTGCCCCCTGTGACACCATTCACAGCCACTCTCAGGCTGACAATAAAGCCAGGAGCGCAGTGTGGTGCACTGCATATAAAAATACAGGAAAAAAAACAAAGGAAGAGGCAATGATGACATTGCAGAGCTCATATAATACCACACCTGTACAATATATCAATGCTGTTTAAACATCATTTTGCCCTTGGCCTTGGCACAAAAGGGCATCTACGAGCAGGGCCCCCTGATCCCTCCTGTATTGATTTGTATTGTAACTGTACTGTCTTCCCTGTTGTAAGGCGCTGTGCAAACTGTTGGCGCTAAATAAATACTGTATAATAATCTCAGTTTTTAGAAAGACTTACTTTCAGCATTCTGGGTCGTCCAACTCCATGAGTCTGAACATGGAGGGTTAGGTTCAGCAGGGGGGATGCAGCAAACAAATGACTTACCAACAGGTGGCCTGGAGCAGGCCAAAAAAGAACATCCTAGTTGGGGGAGGGGCTGTCTTTATATTCAGCTAGATGCAGGTGGTCATGTAGGGCTCTGGAGGAGGTGTTAACCCATTATGTACTGACGTGAGGTGGGCCAGGAAAGTAGACTTTACTGGCAGGGTCAACGGGTATTTGTGTGACTTTGCAGAGGGATTGGGAGAAAACTTTTAAGTTAGGTTTAACTATTAAGTGTTGCAGCACTTACCGTATTTATCGTGGTATTACATTTTACTACTTACAGTTTTGGTTTCTTGCCCGGGGTCCATCGGCGGCCTCGTCCGGTCCAGCGTCCATCTGCGGCCTCGGTGGTGTCCTCCTGGCTTCTCCCGCGCTGTCTTCATGTCGAATCCCTGCTTCCCACGCTCAGTTTGAAGCCTCCGCTCGGGTATATTCGGCCAGGCTCGGCTTCTCACGCATAAACGTCACAGAGCGTGACTAAGAGCGAAGCCGAGCCTGGCCGAATGTACCCGAGTGTACTGCGCTCGGTATATGTTGGCGCAGGCATTCAAACACGGTGCGGGAAGCGGGTATCGGCGTATATCGCGCACCCACGATTTTGCCCTTATTTTCAGGGAAAAAAAGTGCGCGATATACGCCGATAAATACGGTATTTTCATGGGAGAGAACACTCTACATTAAAGAGTTTTCTTCTGAGGCCTTCAGACTAGCCATTAGGTACCTTAGATACTAATTATTTTCCATGGAATGTTAGATCAAAATAAAGATAAAACCTTAACAGTTTCTTATGGAAGAACTCACTGACATTTCAGCACTCATTAAAAACCCACACACAGAACAACAAATCACAGAATTAATTTATTCATAGAAATATCATTTATTGCACAGATAAAAATGTAACTTTTAATTTAATTTAATATAAACAGACAGCACATTTGTTTGGTTAACATAATTTTTTTTTCTTGGGTTTTATTATTTATCCCCACAGTTTACAATAAAGCAGATATTTTTTTCAGAATTATAAAAGACAGTCACTTACAAGGAAGAAGATGTATACCCACTACTGCTGTAGAAATCCAGTGTTAAGAGATTACAACCAGCCTCTTGGGGTGTCCATGCAACATTAGAACAAAAGCTTTCTGTAATAAAATGATGGACTAATTAGGTGCATTAATGAAACTACAGGGACTGCTTTACCATCACAAAAGGCTATTCAAAGAAGTGTTCTATTGCTACGTTCAATGTCTTGCTGGGTTCCAAAATTAATTTAAAGAGCTCTGTTAATACTTACTTGATACTGTACAAATAGTTCTGTAATTAACCAAAACATGTGCAAAGCAAAGCAGCCACCTGGATACTTTATTTAATTTGCCATATGGTAGACTTATAAAAGCCATAATCTGTATGGTTGTTTGCTTTAGATAATTGATAGTGCCTTTTTGCTGAGTAAACCTATATAAAAACTAAGCTGCAAGACACATGAACTGTAAAATATCTGACCCATGTGGATTGTGACTCTGATGTAAATGGGTACGAAATGTAGCAGGCATTTGTTATTCTGAGCTTAGGATGACAATTCAAATATGTAAGAGGACATACTTATAAATCCATATTTTCCTGATATTTAAAATTGCTTTAATGCATCACTTATACATTGAGGTTGATTTACTAAAGGCAAATATAATGTGCACTGCAAATGCACTTGCTCCAGAGCTCAGTAAATGAGATAAAGCTTTACTTTGCAAATAAACAATAAATGGGCAAACTCGATGGACTACTTGGTCTTTTTCTGCCGACAATTTTGTTTTGTTTCTATACTCAATCACATACAAATAACATATTATAAAAACTGCATTTTTGCTTGTATGTACAATTATGTAATTGGATTATAGAAATCAACAGAGCTTCTCCTCATTTCAGCGCTTCCCCTCAGAGCAACAGCATTTGCAGTGCAAAGTATGTTTGCCTTTAGTAAATCAACCTAATTTTATATCTTCTGCAACAACATTTCTAATTTATAAATATGGGCTTCTGAACTCCATATTTTCAGATTCAGGCAAGCCTTTTTTCCAAAAGGTTTGGCTGAGTTTTGCTCCAAAGTTGAGGTGGAATTTGAGACCAAAGTGCTTGGTAGTGGTCATATTTTTCCAAAACTGTGAAGCCTCATAAAGGGTAATGGCACGTACACACGATCGGAATTTCCAACAACAGATGCTCGATGTGAGCTTTTGGTCGAAAATTCAGACCGTGTGTATGCTCCATTGGACAAATGTTTGAGAGCTGGTTCTCATTTTTTCTGACAACAAAAGTTCTTGTTGGAAATTCCGATCGTCTGTATGCAATTCCGACACACAAAAATAAGACGCATGCTCGGAATAATTGAAATTAATTTTTCTCGGCTCGTCGTAGTGTTGTACGTCACCATGTTCTTGACGTTCGGAATTTCAGACATTTGTGTGACCGTGTGTACGCAACACAAGTTTGAGCCAACATTCCGTCTAAAAAAATTCCAGGGTTTTGTTGTCGGAAATTCCGATCGTGTGTGAGCGGCATAAGTCCACCCGCACAGAGTACAAGATGATTATAAATTTGCAGTGGGCTAAAATATGCTCAGCCTCCTACTTCTAGTAGACCTTCCAGTGCAGAGATTTCCTAGCTGTAGTATTCAAATACATCAACTTCCACAAGACTCTTGCAGCTTGTTTCAAATTGTTTTAATTATGGAGGCTCTATTGGGGAGCTTGGCACAACTATTTTGTTCTGTAATGAATACAGCAGTTGAGCAAAACATAGGAAATGTGGTTGGAATGTGCCAACACTGAAGTCTCTGACATATGCAGGGCAAGTTATTCCACTACCAAGCGACCCTGCAAAACATGTATTCTATGTTTGGCTGGCATTTCTTGTTATTACTACAAAAATACACTCCCGGCATTTATTTTAACTGTATTTCAGAGTTGTATAGACTGTTTATAAACAGTGCTTTAATCAAGCTTTGGCTCTATTGTCAGAAAATGCACTTTTCATATAAAGATTTTGTTGTGTCCTGATCACCGCGTTAAGAACCATATAGATAAATAATGGGAAGACTTGGGTTAAGAAGTATTGCTGTTATTGCTAGGAACTCATAGAGCACAGAAGTATTGAAATGAAAATCAAACTTGAAGACTTTCTATTGAGCCATTCTCATCAAGCTACATGCTTATACCAGTACTACTGTGTAACAAAACATGCTCAACTGTCTCATGATACATAAAGCTTGTTACACACCTTTGTTTAACCTTTTAAGATTAACCCCATTGCTGTTGCCTTAGCACTTATCATTGGAATCATCTGCCTTAAAATTAACTGCTTGCTGTTACATCTCCAAGTCTTTATCAAGCATTCAGCAAAAGAAAAGGCAGACTTATTGGATTCCATCTGGATACATATTTGATCTTAGTTAGGAAAGGGAAGCAATGTCATGCTAATATTTTTTGGCTGTCAAAATGTTTGATTTTCAAACATCTCAGTTTTCAAAACTTTGTGGCATTTGTAATTCATGTATACATTGTCTGTAAGAATATCCTAGCTGTCATTTATTGCAGGTAAGTAAAGGAAATGAGAATTATTACTGGTTGCCATAGACAACACTTTACTAAATATTTAACACGAAATACACTGTTATGCTTTTATTTTAGTTCTTTTGTTTTAACTTCACTTTTTAAATCAACTTTAATCAGTTATGCTACACTTGATACCATGTATGAGCACAAATGACCAGGCTAGGGCATATATTAAACAGAATATATACATAAAGTGAAGTGAACTTAAAACTCTAATGCCGCGTACACACAACCGTTTTTCATGATGAGAAAAATTGCATTTTTTAAATTGGTCGTTAAAAATGGTCGTGTGTAGGTTTCAGAGCATTTTTCTCAACGTGAAAAATGGGCATTAAAAATTTAGAACATGCTCTATTTTTTCTCGTTGTTTTTCACGTTGTCGTTTTTCTCGTTGTGTATGCTTTAACGATGGGGAAAAAAACGTGCATGCTCAGAAGCAAGTTGTGAGAAGAAAAATTTGCATAATCAGCCCAAAGGGTGGTGCCAATCGAATAGAACTTCCCCTTTATAGTGCCGTTGTACGTCAGCACGCTTTGCTCAAGCATTTTTTTCCACAATTGTGTGTATGCAAGGCAGGCTTGACAAGAATTGCGTTGAGAAAAAAGTAGTTTTTTTCCATGACATGAAAAATGGTCGTGTGTACACGGCTTAAGGCCTCTTGCACACTGCAGCTTGAAAAAGCTCAGTACAGCTTATTTTTTTACTGAGCTAAAATACAGCCCATTAATTGTAATGTGCCTATGCACACAGGCGCGTAAACAAGTGCCGTGTATTCTTCAGTAAAAACAAAATAGAAAAATCTGCATTTTTAGTAAGCCATTTATGCCTCATGCACGCAAATGCATGCATTTGCGCATGCTTGTAAGCAAATACGCATAGATTTGTCAATGCGAGAACAGACTTCTGCGCATACACGGAAATGTGCGCAAATGCATATGCACGAAAATACATGAAAAAAAAACTCTGAAAAAGTAGATGCTCAAACAAGAGTATCGTGTGCAAGAGACCTGATTGTCTTACACCTTTCTGCAATTTAGACAGGGAAACGCTATGATTAAAAAAGGATACAGTAGTCACCCTTTATATGAATGGAATCATATTATCAACATGTTAAATTATGTAATGCATGTTAGAAAAGTATTTAATATAATTTCAGAAAGATTGTTATCAAACACTCTGGATAGCACAACTCAAAAACAGTAAACTGAATAATAGAGAAAGAACATGGTCTAATGTATCACTTCATGCAACACAAAAAAAACAAGACCACTATTTTCCTAAGGAATGTTAGTTGGTCATTTTCAGATTACCAACACATGGCATCTTTTTTCATAGGTGCATTAAAATTCACTCTGAAGCATGTGATATGCACTATTATGAGGTGACCTTTACAAATCAAGAGACTAATCATTTTTGAGAGGTATATTTATACAGAGTATACAAAAAAGGTGTGATTGTCTTTACCTAAAGCGTCAGTTTTTTCCCTCTGCCCCAAGAGCAAAACTGTTTATTAGTCCAGTGGCAGACAACGTCACCCAAGAGTCCCTGTGCATGAATAATTTTTGTCCCTACCATTCAAATACGGCCAAGCAAAACATTTACTAGCTGTAGATGAAGCATAGCATTTGCAAATTATGAAAGGTAACAAGCAAGAATGCTTAGATATGTTTTAAAAAATGAAACTATCAATATAGAAATATGGAAGCTGCCATTTCTGTTTAAAAATCAAAGGGGTAGATTTCACAGCTGCACTGTTTTTAAAATGTTAGTACTTAGTGCATTACTAGCCAATTACAAGCATGTGCATATATGGGTGTTAGGATGCTGAATATGCACTTTTGTATTGGGTTAGTGACATACTAAGTGGCGAAGCAATGATAAAGATAACAGCCTTGGAAACTGTACCTTCAAAAATAAAACAAGGAATGACAGCCCCCATATATTTTGGTAACAGATTTATATTGCATATGTTTAATTTCCTTATTATAAATTTTATAATAAAAGTTACCAATACCCTCTCTTTCACTAACTTACCAGCACCATTTTTGACTGATTCATTAGCTAGATGCACGAATGGGCAAAGTCCTGCATCTTTACAAAATCCACAGCTGCTGTTACAAATACATATACAATTGTATATAGCCTAGCGGTATCTCCTCTAAAAAACAGACTGTAGAACATGCCGCTAATAACTATCTGGTGGTTATCAAATGCTATTAAAATTTCTTAACACCTTACAAGTACACTAAAAGACCAAATGTGTATGGACACCTGATTATCATACCTATATGGGCTTGTTGGACATCCCATTACAAAACCACTTTTATTATTATTGAGTTCCCCCCACTGTTTTTGCTTTAACAGCCTCTACTCTTTTGGTAAGATTCTCCACAAGATTTTAGACCGTGTTTGTCAGAATGTGTGTCCATTCAGCCAAAAGAGCATTTGTGAGGTTATGTACTGAAGCTGAATATGAAGACCTGGCTCGCAATTAGTGTTTCAGTTCATCCCAAAGGTGAAATGTATAGTTAAGATCAGGACTCTGTGTTGGCCATTTGAATTCCTTCACTCCAACATCATCAAATCACGTTTTTATGGACCTAGGTTTCTGTCTTGCTGGAACATAAAAGGGCTGTTTGAAACTATTGCCACAAATTTGGAAGCGCACAATCACCTAAAATGTCTTTGTATGCCATGATATTAAAAGTACCCTTCACTAGAATCACCTAAACTCAATTGGAGGAGGAGTTCACATACTTTTGGCCAAACAGTTTACATTAAAACATACTCCAAATGTACCCATGTAATGCTTTTGATGTAAAGGATGCACAATGTTAATGCAGATGTTGAATTACACAAATACAGCCTTCGTAGAAGTGTTTTGTTCACCATTTTTTAAATTGTTTATAATCAAAAAGGAACACTCAAAACAGATTAAAGCATATATAAACCTAAAAACAAAGATTCAACATATTGTATTTTACAAGATCTTCAATGCAGCTGCATTAGTTATTTTTATTTTACTTTTACATAGTAATCCTGCAAATAACACAATTCCTGTCCCTTTATGTTTATGCGCTTTTGTCATTGATTCTATAATGGAGACATGGTTGTCACACCACTGCAAACATGCCTGCCTTTGTTCATCTCCATTACATGGAAGAATGATGGTAGTAGTTGTTTACAAAAGAAAGCTAATATTGTTTTTTGCTGTCTATTCAGCTCACAGGAAGTGACTAGGACACTGCAAATTTGGCAAGATCAATAGGTATTTCTATACTTGCTGGAAATGTTCTTAGCCTGAAAAAAAAATAAAAAAATAATGCAGCCACCAAGCCAGGTAAGTTGCAATATACAGTATATTTGTGTTTTTTGGTTTAGATATACATTGATGTGAATAAAGTCTAATTTGGGTAATTGACTCATGAGCAGGCATTCATTGTTTTTCAGTGCCTTATTATAAAATATAATTAAAAAAATCGAATGCACTGCAGCACTAAACTGAATGTACATTTTCGGATATAGCTGTGGCTGCCAGGCAGGCACTGCACTGACAATACAAAGGAGGAAGACAGATATCCATTTGGTTTTGAGAGTTAACTGAAGTTCCATCATAGCATTAAAAAATTATAAGATTTCAGAGTTTCAAAGGACACCTTTCTTAAGGCAAAACGTTTGGCATCTATGCCTTGAGAAAGTATTCGCCATATGTCAAGTAGAATGTGGAATTTTTCCTTTGAATGATCATGTTGATATTTGTGATCAAGCTAAGCACACAAGGGCCTGTGTTTGTGCCCTGCCTGCTAACTTGTGCTTAATGTGCATCTCAGGCTGAATTTATTACAAAGGCAAATGGAGGCTTTAGGTGCACACACATATATGAATTTTCTGTACTCTGGGATGGCAGATAGGCCTGTAAAGCCTTTTTACTGAATTTTAAAGTGGTCTGTGAATTATTATATGACAAATTTGTCTAAATGAATGTGTTGCCTGTATCCCATGTACTGTGAACTCAGGAAAGGTGTAACTAAAATTGGCTTGACTACAACAGGCACCTTTGCATCTATTCAATACATCAGGCCCACTTATTCATCGTGGAGGCTATTATTGTGTTGTACAGACCATGGTAAGTCTAAAACATGACTGGGTTGCCAAATAGCAATGAACTGCAATAATGTACAAGCCATATAAAAACCCTCCCAAAACATAACAGGGGTAAAATAGTAATTGAGCATCAAATAAATCATTCTGAATACAAATTTTCAGAAACTATAGTCTAAAAAAATTACAACAAAATAAGTTTAAACTAATCATGCAACTGGATTTTCATGCATTAACAACTCAATATTTACAAATTAACTATCTATATATTTAGTAGCAGGTCATATTGCTAGATTTTACATGGAAGCAATAAGGACTATTATCCTGAAGAAGCAACAATGGTCAGTGTTGGTATAGGAAGCGGTATTAAACCCAAAAACAAAAGAATAATATATTTCTCTCTCCAATCCTTAGATGTGAATTCTAAGTTTGTTTTTATTTTGTTTGTTTTTTCCTTTATTTTCACCTGCTAATCCAGCCAGTAACACACTTTTCTTATGGTGGCTCCACTCTATGAAGGAACAACTGTGTCCCACTTGGACAGCACCATTGTCAATCTGGGGAGAGGGTAGTTAGATCAGCCAAGTAGCACCACTGCTCAAAAGATGCGCCCCTCGGTGCTGTGATATAGCAGGCAGTGCACACAGGCAGCCTCCTACTTAAGGCCACACCCATACAGACCTTAATCATAGGGACTACTGTTCGTTCTTATTCAGTGGGAGAAAGTAGTGTTAAACTAGCAGATTTAGACTTAACTAACAAATTAAAGCTAAATTCTAGCTAACACTTTTTAAAAAGTTACAGCAACAGTTTTTTGGGATAAAGGTTTATATTGCAAACAACCCCGTCAGTTGTAAATTATTTGTCTCAACCCTCAAATTGCTACTTTTTGTAGACAGACTTGCTCTGTTGCAGAAAGTTATAAAGTTGGAGACTAGCAGGATCACCAAATGAAAACGAAAAGAAAAAGAGATGTTATAGCACCACTAATTAGGTTGCTTTTAGGGGTGTAACGGATCGTCACCGATCCGTGATCCGAACGGGCCACCCCGTTCGGATCGGCACACCCCGCGATCCGCGGAGCGCTCCGGAGCCTAGGCCTAGGAAAGTCCCCGGCTTCGGCCTAGCTCCGGAGCGATCTTGCTCCACCCAGTCTGCTTGCCAGAGCCCAGCGTGACACGCCTCCCCGCCTCCCCGGGGAGGCGTGTCACGCTGTGCACTGGGCTCTGGCAAGCCGACATGGAGAGGGAATAGTAGCAGAGAAGCACTAGTGTGAGAGGAGGAGGGGGGGGGGGGTAGAGCACATTTCACGGGTGGATTAAAGAGGAAGCAGGTGAGGCTGTTTGGGACTTGTTAAAAGTACAATCTTGATGTTTTTACAGCTATATATAATTATATATATATGTAATATATATATATATATATATATATATATATATATATATATATACACATATATATATAATTATATATAGCTGTAAAAACATCAAGATTGTACTTTTAACAAGTCCCAAACAGCCTCACCTGCTTCCTCTTTAATCCACCCGTGAAATGTATGTGTATGTATGTATGTATATATATATATATATATATATATATATATATATATATATATATATATATATATATATATATATATATATATATATATATATATATATTACACACACACACACTTTTTTTTTTTGCGCTGATCCGAAAATGATCCGATCCGTGACTCCTGATCCGAGGATCGATCCGATCCGTGAGTTTTTTGATCCGTTACACCCCTAGTTGCTTTATTTATAAAGTGTTTACCCCCAGTCCAAACACAAAGAAACAAGCAAAAGAAGAGATGTCACATTTCCTCTGGCTTGGTACTAGGAGCATAGACTAATAGGGAAAGGATGACAGAGGCTATTAAAACTGAACAAAAAGGTATGCGCAGAGCAATCAGATGTCTCCTTATATTTTCAATCCAGCACCAGAAAAATTATAATTTGGTTCTGAATGACTGCTAAGGAAATAATTTACATTTAGGTCATGCCACACAGCACACAATATAACCGAAACTCAGAATTCTCAACTGCAATTGGACAATAAAAGATCAGCAGCAGACTGATGATGTAATTGCCCGCCCTCTAGCAGCATGTTCCTTTTCAGCATATTGCCCAATTAGCTGAAAGTACTGACTCCCCACCCCCTCTCAATCTACAAATGATCATTATCCTCCCTATTCCTTGCCTTTGTATGTTGCCCATGTCCTCACTAGAGGAATTTTCCCCCCACTTTTTCTCAGTCACAGGTTTGTTATACTTTTTCTTACGCTTTTAAGCCTTGTACACACGATCAGTCCATCCAATGACAACGGTCTGATGGACCGTTGTCGTCGGTTAACCGATGAAGCTGACTGATGGTCCGTCGCGCCTACACACCATCGGTTAAAAAAACGATTGTGTCAGAACGCGGTGACGTAAAACACAACGACGTGCTGAAAAAAACGAAGTTCAATGCTTCCAAGCATGCGTCGACTTGATTCTGAGCATGCGTGGATTTTTAACCGATGGTTGTGCCTACTAACGATCATTTTTTTCCCATCAGTTAGGAATCCATCGGTTAAATTTAAAGCAAGTTGGCTTTTTTTTAACTGATGGTTAAATAACCTATGGGGCCCACACACGATTGGTTTTGACAGATGAAAATAGTCCATCAGACCGCTGTCCTCTGGTTAACCTATCGTGAGTACGAGGCCTTAGATATTTTTCTACATTTTAGGTTATCAAAAATATACTGGCATGGCCTTAATATCTAAATTTTTGCCAGAACTTTTATTAGCGTTTGTTTTTAAGCAGGTTTTAGCTTCCTGTGCTTGCTTTACAATAAGTACACATTACAGCTTTGCTTTGGACAGAACAGGCCATTCCCTAGGGACAACAAAGGCTTTGAAAGTGCTCCTTTCCTTTGTAGCTGCTACTGTCTTAATCCACCAGCAATGGAAAATCACCTTGAGTTACAGAAAATTTCACAGACTTTATCACAGTACTCTGCTCTGTGACATGTGACAATAGAAGTAAAGTTAGAGAGCAATCTTTAAAAGTTGCATAACAAATGTGCTATGCTGTATACATTGTGCTGAATGACATGGCTGAGCAGCTGCTGGTTTATATAAAACACAAACATCCCGAGCAGTTGAAAAGGCTACATATCACATTGGGCTTAATTTACTAAAAATCTGTGAAAGTGAAATATTCCATGCGGAAAATAATGCTGTTTTGTACAGGTGCACGTCTTGATTAAAGATTCATCATTTCCATGCAAATTATAATTCACATGCAAAATCAAATAATTAAAGCTGAATTCCAGGTATGGTTTTATTGCATAGTTACATTGGTTAAGCTTGGATGGATGTAAGTATACATATGCCAACCCTGTGAGATTGCTATGGAAGAATCCCTCGCCAAGCGGGTGCCCTGCTGCACACAAACCACAGGGGGTCACTCACTTGGCACAGGCATCATTCACAGCACACCTTGCATCTTTCTCATTGAATGCAAGGTGTTCTCCTCCTTAAAGAGGCCTAAAAAATCTCAACCTCGTCCAATCAGAAACATTTTGCATTCACTGAGAAAAATGCAAGGTGTTCTGTAATTGACGCCCGTACTGAGGGAGTGACCACCTCTAGTTTCTATGCAGCCAGGCAGCCGCTTGGAACAGGACTCAAATGACAGTGGTGATCACCGATATAGTGGTAACTACTACTGCAGCAGTCACATAGGTATGAAATATTCATTCCTGGAATTCATCATTAAGTTACCATTTATTTTGAGTAAACACTGCTTAACATATATAGCAGCCCGTATTGCAATCTGTGCTGCCCATGGTGCTGACAGTACAAAGGACACAATAATCTGTAATAAATATTGTTTTTTACAATAGCAAATAAACAAACTTTAACTTTTATTAGTTAGGCTAATTTATCTTTAATCATTCATGGAGGTTGGAGAGCAAGCAAGGGAGTTCCTGTGCTCCGTGATTGGTCTCTCTTTTTAACTTTAGAAATAAAGAGGGGTTGAAACTTCTGTCGGAATTGTGTCCCCACTGGGAGTTTTTCCCTCATCTTTTGTCCCAATGATGCTTAAAGAACTAAAAAAATATGTAGTTCTTTCCTGCCCTGTCAAAAATTGCTTTGGTTGTGTCTGTGCCTGTACTAAAAAAAAAAACTACTGATTTTCAATATAACACCTTGTCACTGAAACAGGAAATAATGATAAATCTCATTTGGGACACAGGCTTCAATAAATCTGTCACAAGTACACTATAAAAGTGTTTTTGTTTCTGTCTTGTTCCCCATAGTTGAGATCTCCTCTCCCTTATTGCCTTTGTGATTTCCTGACACCAGGAAAGGGAACACCAAGACAGCAACTGAGAAAGAATCTCCCTATTTGGAACAACCAGGTTACCCTGACAACATTTTATTTAAAACTATAGAAAATTGATGGATTTATATTTTTAACACCCAAAAGTTTTCATTCTTAAATAAATCCAGCATCGTCAAATGTATTAATACTGCTTGATATGCCACTTTTGGCATGAGATAAGTGATGCAGCTTGAGGATTTATGCCCTATAATCAACTATGTACACATATACTGGAGTTTTTCTGTATCTGTAACAGCTTTTATAAGGCCTGGCTTGTGCCCATAAGTACTGGATTTCTACTAGAAATATGAAATAGCTTTAAGGCATTATCAAGAATTCAATAAAAACTTTCATGCCCCCCTTCACCTGAAAAACTACAGTGTTTGCAATATATTCAATAAGGATTCAAGAAACCCTTATTGAATCATTAAGTAACTTAACAAATAAGCTTAGAGTAGGTGTATTTGTTAAGTGCTAATTGAGAGACTAATCTAGTCATTAACCATGTCAGTAAGGCAATGTGTTTCGCATAGCAAAACTCTACTTGGGTGGAAGGAGTTGTAATAACACTTTTTCCTGCATGGATTACAACTTCCTTGCTGGAAGTACAAAGTTACAGCAGTCATTTTAAATATTAGTAAAACAGAAGTCAGACCAGGCATTTGTTTTCCCTGTATACAGAATGTCTGAAGTGCTATGGTAGCAGGTCCTCTTTAAACAGGGTTGCTGTTATAGAGAAAGCTACATATAAGAAATTGTATAGCGATTAATGTCTAAAGCATAAGGCAAAGTCATGTCTTCTCAAGGCCAAAATGCCCTCCTTAAAAAACAAAGGTAACACATAAGCAAATATATGCTGCTCTCTACACTGAAGCATTACTCACTGCACAAGCATCTGCCACTTAAACATGTCAAAAACAGAAATTGTAGCATTGACTAACCTGTGAACAAACAGGAAAAAATACCAGTTAGATATGAGTGAAGTGCTGTGGACTTTCCTAATGTCTTCAGCAAAGGTCCTGTTATGGAATGTTTGACCTTGTAATTATGCTGTCTGTGTACTGAGCATCAACATTATAAATACATAGCTTTTCTTAAATTTCAAGTTGAAAAATATTATGTACAAGCATTGAGTTACAGAAGGTAGATTAACCACAGACTGTGCAGGAGTGGCAGATACTACGAGTTTCTGAACTAAAGCATTGAATGTATGACGCAATGGGGTCAGTCACGTGGAGGAAGTGAAGACTACTGTGCCTTCTGCTCATCCAGGTGAAGACAAGTACATCAGTGTGAAAAAGGTGGAGAATTCTGGAAGCATCTATCATTTGTATCAGAGGATCAATATCCAATAATACAATATTTTCCTGTAATTGCTTGTTTTAGCACATAAAGAATCTAGTCTCTAGACAGGAAGTAAGAACTGTTGCACAGGAAACAGAGAGCTGCTTGAAAAGGATGCAGCATGATTGCAATTAACTAACAGGCTCAAGCTGGTGATTGTTGCCTTGAAGCCTCTGATATTTCTTTTTCTACTGTAATGATGATAAATAATCATAAAATTGTCAGGTCAGCCTTTCAATTCAGGCAAACATGAAATATAAACAGTGCCTGAGTGAAATTTTAATGCAAACATGCAACATCTATGTGAGCTATGTCGTGCAAGATGCATGTCTTATTATTTTATTTATGGTAAGTATTATTGTTTAGATTTCATCAGGCCTGATCCAGCATCATTATGCGCATCTGTCCCCTTTGAGGGTATTTTCGCAAGTCCAAGCAAATCTATTTATTCTCGTGAATCAAAAACGTCAGTGTTATTGATTCTGTACAGATCTGTCTGCTTTTGTAGGCTTGTTTGGAATTGGTTCTTCACCACTTTTGTTAAGAAAGATGCATAAAGCTTGACTAGCAATGATGTACTGCTCAGCACTACATGTGTAGAATGCTTTACTTTTCAGCTGTACACTGGAAGCTCAGCGCCCTGGAATTTATTTTTACTATAGTTGTGCCTATGTTTGTAGCCATGGAAGTATGAAGCTCTGCAGTTTGATCTAGCTAGAGTGCCATACTTTCTAGTGGTGTGCCCAATTCATTACAGGATATTATATTTTGCTCTGAAAATCGCATCTCCTACAATTAAGGCCATTCTCCAGTACAGAGCACAGTCATCTCACTCTCCCACAACATGCACTCTATCACAGCTGATTTTGTCTCAGAGAAACGGCAGCAAGGCTGTTAATGCAATCTCTTTCTCTCCAAGCAGTGTGTCTCTTTTAAGACTGCTCCCCTTGTTCAGTACTTTTAGTTTAAGAGACATCTTTTTGGCACTTCCAGCCACCAATCCATCAAAGAAGAAGTCCTCATTAAAGACTGGGTTTCGGCTGTTCTTAATAATGGTGCTTCTCTGACGGTGAACTTTACCAGGGTTCAGATACAGGACCACACAGCAGTTTACACCCTTTAGGTCACAGAGTTTATCAAACAGATGTTCTGCAGCAATTAACCGCACTCTAAGCCGAGCATTGGAAGGGTCATATTCTGCTGACAGCCTCATACTGCCTCCTTTACTAAGGCCTACATTGTGTTCCTTCTGTAGAAGGTCCAAGGCCATGGTGCCCTGCTGACCAGAAATACCAGCACCCTTGGCCCCTCGTACCCTTCTTCTTGGCATGCTAGGACTGGTGTCTGCTGAACTGCATTCATCTGTGGATAGTGAACTGTTTCTAGCAACAGAGTGCTTGAGCTTCATAAGTTTTGACTGTGTGTCTGGGGTAAATATCTTTAGTAGGGAAACAGAACGGGAAAGTAGTGGTGAGCCAAATGGTGAGGACTCTGCAGAGGAGCAAGTGTCACTTTCACCTCCACTGAAATATCGGTAGGGATTCATCAAGGACATTCCAAAGTCTGATGGATTCAACTGGGATCCCCCTCCCCCCTCTGTTGCACTTCGTCTTTGAGAACTGGGGGAACTCGACTGTGATGGACATGGAGAAAGAGAGCCCTGCTCACTATGAAAAAGAGATTCTTTCCGCCTTGTATGTGGACTCTCCATAAGAGTTACAAACCCATAGGATGTCTGAGCTTTAGGTACATATGAAAGAGACATGGCATTTTGAGACTGTGGATCTGCATTAGTACCCAAATCTTCCTCTGATGCCCACTCATCAGCACTTTCAATCTGAATGATATGACGGTTTGCAGCCTTCACAAGGTTTCGGCTCTCTGAAGTAGCTTTAGTTGGTAAACGAGGGCTGCGCTGTGGTCGTCGGCCGGACAAATTTTGCTCAGAAGCAGAGGTTCCAATATTAGGTTTTGCTGCTACTCCTTCACCTTCAGCTCCACCCCCTTCAGTTGGCATCAGTTTTGGGGGAATGAAAAAATCTGGAATTTTGTCTGGGGTCAGGACATTGCTGTAAGATCCACTTTTAGACTGTTTGTCACCAGCTTCTCCTGTTTGTCGAGTACTGCTGTGGTCTACTGTGCCTCGAATCCTCTCCAGAAGCCACATTTTATCTAATGTGTGAGTTAACCTAGGAAAAGAGCACAGTTTAAAATTTTGGATAAAACATTAAAGCTCCAACGCACTCAAAAATAAAACATTTTGGCAATAATAGTAATAATAATAAATTAATTACAACAATAAATACTACTGTGATGGAGTTAATAAAATGATTGTTTTGTGTTTATGTTATTTTTCTCCTAGCCACTAAAATATTGCTTTCCTTTCTTATATTGTTTTATTTCTTTTATTTCTTCATATATATATGCTCCAGCCTGACCCATCCCACCCCAACCCCATGTGCCCAGTATTGAACTACCCCCCCACCGTGCCCTGTGTACGCAGATGGCATCCTATACTGCCCACCGCCCAGTGTCCATACCAGATTCTGTGTTCTGTAACCCACCAACCCTGCTACTCTCCTTCGTTTTGTCCAAGGGGGGTATCATGCCATGTCTCTGGACAAAACTGGAAGAAGAGAATGGCGCAGACCTACCTGCTCCTACCCTGGATAAACATGATTGCTTTGAACTCATGAAGGTGGAAACCGCTCATCTACCCTCTGTCCTGTGTGCCCCGACCCCAATGCCTTAACTCACCTTGTATGTTGATTGCTCCAGATTCAAATATGGGGTAACTAAGGTGATAGAGAGTGATCAAGGTCCTAGGTACCACATTAACATTTCACACACCTTACCACCCTCAGAGTAGTGGGAAAGTGGCCCCAAGGGGGAAGTATTCGTTATCCCCTTTTGAAATCATGTTTGGAACAGATTAGGATTACCCACAACAGTTGCAATTACAGTCTGATACTTTGAGAAATTATGTGACCGCTCTTGAAATATAATTAACTAATATCCATGTACGAGTATTTTCTTCCATTCCAGATCCTGATTTAGATACAGGTATTCACCACATACTCCCTGGTGATTGGGTGATGGTTAAGAAGTTCCATCGAAAACATTCTCTGGAGATGAGATATGATGGACCGTGCCACCTGCATCAGAATGAAACTATATATCTATTTTCTTATATTTGATTACTGTACTATAGTCTCCTTCCCTCCATTAGACTGGCAGGGTAATATGTTCAGGAACCATATAAATGTGTGATATAGGTGATGATTGTGACCACTGGGAATCTGTGGGCTGGAATACAGTTGATGACTGGGGATTTAGGCCACAGAGTGCTCTGAACAAGAAAGATAAATATGGAGAGTCATTACTTAGCATCTGAATCCAACGGGAAGCATAGAAGTGCCCCCGCTGGTAGTTATGACCCCCATATGTATATATAGATGCCATAGGGGTCCCAAGGGGGGTCCCGGATAAGTTTAAAGCAAGAGACCAAGTAGCTGCAGGTCCCTGAGTCCTATAATCACTGTGATATATTCCATAGGGTAATTAATTAATGTCAGAATGTAAAGAAGTTCTTTAATGAGGAAACTAAGTTTAATGTTGCATGTAAATATTTATGAATATTTTAGCCCTAAACCGAAAATCTGTTATTACATGTGGTCATTCAAAGCACAAGCAAGGATCAGAACAAAGTTTTAAGAGAAAATTATTGATTAAGATTGTGTAAAGAACGGTTTAAAATTCAGATAATGGAAAACAACATGGTAGTTAGTGTTTAACAGAAAATCCTACAGATTTGGTTGCAGGAAATAATAAGTTAAGGATTGAGCAATTTTTTTACAAATTATTCCAAACTTGGATTTGGTTATTAAATTAAAGGTAGTAGATTGTTCTAATTTACTTAAAGGGTCACTAAAGGAAAACATTTTTTTGCTGAAATGACTGTTTACAGGGTATAGAGACATAAAAGTTAACTGATTCCCTTTAAAAATGATGAAAAATAGATTACATTCTATCATATAATGTGCCTCTAGTTTCACTTTCGCTTTTAAACTGATTTCATGTTTATGTGAAGTAAAGACACACACAGAACAAAAACAAACAAATCCAGGGCAGTGTTTTGTTTTTAAAATGAATCTGATTGGTTCTGAGGAGTTTTAGACACACAGCTTAGACCACAGTGAGAAGCTCCCATGAGAAATTTACTATGGAGCCAGAGTGAGGATTTCAGCAAAGGATTACAGCTGCTTCAAAGCAAAAACGGACAATGAGGACATGAAATCAAGACTGCTATAAGGTAAAGCAAGCTATTTAGCCCCAAAAAAAATTTTGTTTAGTGATCCTTTAAGGTTACCCAGGAAAAATATTAAAATATGAAAGTCTTGTTCAATTTAAAAAAAAAAAAAAAAAAATTACAAAAATTGTAAAAAAACAAAACAAACAAGTGTTAAAAGTTTTTGTAATTTGATGTTTCTGATGGGAGTGGAGACTTTGGTTGGAGGAGGAGTTTCTCGGGAAAATGGCCAATTCACAGTTCATTAGGCTGGAACTAATCTGTGAATTTCTTCTAAACAATTTTTAGTCACTACTATAATCAAGAAACGTCATATTATGATGTAATGTACATGATTGTTGGCAGATGTACAAACCAAATATGTTTAAAAAATTGTAAAAAAGGTTAAAAGTTTGAAAAATGATAAATTTGGTTGTTATCGAATTGTACAATGCATGGGATACAAAGCATTGAAAGATTGGGTCTAGCAGTAACAGATGTTTCTTTGGAGATCATTACATGAAAGTAATGTGTTCCCAGCAGAGAGAGATCAGGTTACACAGCCTAAGACGCTATGACAATTTTCCTTCTGTAAATCTGAGAGCAGAATGTTAGTGTTGAAACCAGAGACCTGGGATGAGGAAAAATATATTTAAAAGATGTGGCTTACTAAAGTAATAGTTTTAAAACATTTTTGAGCCTAAATAACTTTTCTTGAGAGTTCGATGAAATTTTTGAAGACAAAGTATCTGTCTGAATAAATGTTAATGAACTATAAAGGCTTACTACAGGGCGAATCTTTTCTTTATTAATAAAAGATAACTTGTATACAATCATTTGAAGATCTGAAGAAAGCCCTTATTAATTTAGTATTTTTGATTAATATAGAGATCTCTCTCTCTCATACATTTACATTGTACAAGTGTTTGTGGATGATGATTGGTATTTTAAAAATGTGGGTTTTGCACCATTTGTTTTGAAGAACATCTTACTCTAAAGGTGTTATTTCAAGGATAGTGGGAGGGGTCAATATATGCAGCTTTGACTGAGCTTTGTCTAGTGACAACTGGATTTTAAAAAGAAAGGCCAGTTGAAGTGGGATATAGATACATTATGAATAAATGATGCAGTGTGATAGAACCACAGTTGTGAATTCAAAAGTCACTTTTTCAAGCTTTTAGTTGACAAATGTATTTATTGGGGAGGAATATTGTGCTTTTATAAATGGATCCATATATTAGCACAGTGGAAGTTTCTGTATGTTTGTCTACACTGAAGGATGAACTAAGACTGCCATGTGTTTGTTTAACAGTCATAGTGTGACAGAGCATATGTGGTTCATTCAATCATACTGTATGATTGGTTCTGAAAAATAGTGTAATTCAACATGAAAAGTTTCTTTCAGAGATAAAATATTTAGGACAGCCCAATATAAATTAATGTTCTTTTGCAAAATTAAAATGGTTATGATTGAAAGTATAGTAAGAGAAAAATACAGTAATCTGGTAAAATTGTTACTTTTGCAAAATTGTATTTAGTAATGGAATAAAGAGGGTTCAAATAAGAATGAAGATTGGATTAATTATATATACTATAACCAACAGAGGTTTATTACTATAAACAGGGATGCACTCCAAGGTTTAGCTGAATAACTAGAGGCCACTTCACAAATGACTTTGTAAAATCGTATGGACCTAGACATGATTTTAGCTGATAAGGGGGGTGTATGTAAAATGTTACCTGGGAACAGTATTTTGGGTAACAACGCATTTGTACTCAGATGGGTATAGCAATTTTGTTTCTGCTTATATTGGTTACGATAATGATTTGTTGTATTCTGCCCTGCATAAAGAGGCTGTTAGGAAAAGCAGATGAAGAGGTAACTCCTACTTTTTTGAATTTGGGTGATATTGGAGGTCCAATGAAGGAGGAAGAAGAGGGACCGTATCCTCCATTACAGTCCTTACCTGTTAAAAACACATACAACATTCTCAAATGATGAGGGAAAGAATAGTGTTTGACCGCTTCCTGACGTTTCGTTGGTAAGGACTACTGATAAGCCCTGTCTGGTCGCTATGCAAAATACAAAAAAGACCCTGATAGGGAGGCCAAACACAGGGACAAAAAGCATAGGGACAGTACTGATAAAATAGTCATTTTAAGGGGGGACTGTGATGGAGTTAATAAAATGATTATTTTGTGTTTATGTTATTTTTCTCCTAGCCACTCAAATATTGCTTTCCTTTCTTATATTGTTTTATTTCTTGACATTATATATATATATATATATATATATATATATTATATATATATATATATATATATATATATATATATATATATATATATATATGCGTGTTCCAGTATTCTGTGACAAAGACACTATTATTTTCCTTAAAAAAGTCATTATAGAGTTAAATCTCGGCTCGGGAAGTAAAACTGAAAACAGATGTCTTTGTACTCCCTACTCATAATCAACCCCCTCTTTCCTGCCCCCTCCACCAAAGAAGCAAATATGACATCTGAGTGAAAGACCTCGTGGCAAGAGGGACATGTAACAAGAGAAGACTATATGTTGATGAACCAATCAGATGTACCCCTGTGAATGATGATTGCTATGTCACTCTGTCTATAAAGCTACGATGCCAATAAAGGTTCCGCCTGTCAGTACCAGGATCCCTTTAGGACCCAGCACACTCACCTGACACAGCCTTTGCCTGGGAAACAGTGATTGGCCAGCTCACCTTTAAATCACCTGTGTCATCATCCAATCAGTGCTCGTGATAGGCCTTGTACTCACGACCGGATCTGTGCGCTGGAAACTGTCTGCCCGACAGTTTCCGGCGTACAAGGCTGATTTGTGTTTTGTTCCGCTGGCGTGTACACACCAGCGGACCAAATTCCCGTCGTACCGGAACGCGTGCACGTAAACTACGTACGACGTCACTATAAAGGGGAAGACCAAAGTTAATGGCGCCGCCCTCTGTTCCTCTTTTGCTAGTTACGTGTTTGCTCGTGTTAGTGAAGGTTTGGTTAGAGCTGATTCGCGCTTCTCGGTCTCCAGGCTTTGACAGCGTGTATTCACGGGTTCAGTGCGTGTGCTTGCGGTAACGTAGTTGTCATTCGGCTATAGGCAAGCAGGTTGTTTCTGCTTTAGCAGTTGCATCCTGTGCGCTCGTATCTGTTTGTCGCGCGTTTGTCGCAGGTAGTGCTGGATTTGCGAGTGCTTTCTGTTTCAGTGTGTTCTTGACTGACCAGCCGGCCGGTTTGAAGCCATGATGGAGCAGCAGCGTCAATTTTCGCGAGTTGGTGCTGTTTATGGGATGGCTGCTGGATATGTTCATTTGTCCAGTACTTTGGCCAGAAACAGGGGGCGGAGGCGTTTCTGGACCAAGAATTGGTTGCGCCAGCGTGACCAGTTCTCACATATGCCTCTGCTTAGGGAACTCCAGGAGAATAATCCTAATGACTTTAGGAATTTTCTCCGCATGACGGACCCCGTATTCAACCGTCTGCTGGATCTTCTGTCCCCCTATATCACGAGGCAGGACACTGTGATGCGCCAAGCCATCACGGCCGAGCAGAGGCTTATTGCCACGTTGCGGTACCTGGCGACTGGGAGGAGCCTGCAGGACCTCAAGTTCTCGACAGGCATCTCTCCGCAGGCGCTTGGGGTCATCATACCGGACACGTGTGCTGCCATCATCAAAGTTATGCATGAGGAGTATATTAAGGTAAGTTTCCTGGCTCTAATAATGTGGCCAACTAACTTTCTTTTTATTTTCCCAGATATGCTGTGTGTTTAACTAACGTTACCTTTTCTCCCTATGCATGTTGATATCAGCTTTACATGTTTTATTCTTGGCCTACCTGCATATTTGTCCCTTACCCAATATTAACCTGTCCAGCATGCTATCCTAGGGACAAACCCACCTTGCCATTTTTTCTAACAGGACTTTTTGGTTTTTGTGCCCCCCCCCCCCCCCTTCAAACTTTTATTGTCCCCATCAGAGGGCTGTGGAGTCTCTTAATGAAGTGGCCCTATATATTTCATTTCCCAAATTCTCCATGCACATTTTTCTAATGCAATTTTAATACTGTGAACTGTCACAAGGATGCTTGTAGGATGTATTTGTTACAAAGTACTAAATCTCTAATTTTGTTTGTCCCCACAGCTACCCTCCACACCACAGGAATGGCAGTCTGTGGCTTCCCAATTTGCCCAGCGGTGTGATTTTCCAAACTGCGGTGGAGCAATAGATGGGAAACACGTCCGCATTGTGCCCCCACCCCGCTCGGGGTCGTACTATTATAATTACAAGGGTTATCATAGTATTGTGTTGATGGCGGTGGTGTCGGCACAGTATGAGTTTCTATATGTGGACGTGGGGAAGAACGGCCGGATGTCTGATGGGGGAGTGTTCGCACGGACTGATTTCTATGATCGTCTCCAAGCTGGTGGTCTGGCATTGCCACCAGATGAAGATAATGTGGAAGGACTTCCGTTTGTGTTCCTAGCGGACGAGGCTTTTGGGCTTGGTCCTCACCTCATGCGGCCTTTTCCCCAGAGGACCCTCACCTCAGAGAGGAGTGTGTTTAATTTTCGGTTGGCCAGGGCTCGGAGGGTAGTCGAGAATGCCTTTGGGATACTCACCAACCGGTTCCGCCTGTTCAGGACATCGATACATCTGGCGGAATATAAATTGGACACCGTTGTATTTGCCTGCTGCATTTTGCACAACTTTTTACGCAGGCACTCCCAGACGTACCTACCCGACATCGGTTCTGAGGCAAGACTACCCTCAGATCCCCTTCCCGGGCTGGACACTGGTCGCGCTGGCTTGGCCCCCCAATCAGCTCGTGAGGTACGCGACAAATATGTTGAGTACTTCATGGGTCGGGGGGCCATTGCTATGCCAGATCATATTTCTTTCTAATTCGGCCCCAAAAGAAAGGAATATTCTAAAAAATAATAAATAATTAGACCATTGGACTTTATACAGTTGTTTGTCATTAATGCTTTTTCTCTTTTTCTGTCTTCCTGGTTCTCTAACTAACTTCTTCAATTGTAATGCATAATTGATTTCTCCACTTTTAGTAACTAACCACATTTTGCACATTATTCACTCATCTACAAACAGGGTATTGAGTCTAGAAATAAGAAGCAACTCCATTTGTAAATGTTGAGGTCAATTTTTTTTAATTTTTGCTTGTTCATGACCCCAAAAATAATTTTATATTTTTTTCATTACTCCCTGCTTTTGTACTTAGGAGTCTTCAAAATTTTTTTAAAATTTTCTTTTTTTTTTCAGGTAATTCAACCAAAAATATTATGCAGATTATACATTTATTAACAAGTTCACTTTTTTTTTCATCAAATATAGTTAGATTTATTGTTTACATATATATATATATATAGATTATATTTGGTGGGGTGTTTACCGCCTTAATTTTTTTTTTGGCCATATTTTTTAGGCACAAAAAACAATAATTTTTTAACCATTTTTTTTTTTTTTGGTGTGTTTTTCTAAAAGAAAATTTTTAGGTGAGAATTTGAAGTCAAATCTCTACTTCACTAAATTCAGTGATTAGAGAGATTTATAATTCTATATATATATTTAAAAAATTTTTTGGCGTTGTTTATTCTTTATGGTCTAAACTTTATAGTATCCCAAAATGTTCAACATGGTCAAAAAGTAACAAAATCCAATTCAAAAAATATAAAAACTCACAACAGCAGTCAGTCATGGTGTGCTTTCACACTGGAACACGCCAAAATTGGAAGATACACACATTCAGTGCAAACTCGCCAAATGTCATTGGTTCAACAGACAAATGGCCACATGTGCTATCTGACATCATGGGTGATCAATGTCTGTGTTTTGTGGGAGCAAACCCTTCCTCTCAACTACTTGAGGATGGAGGAGGGGGTTGGACCCACAAAGCACAGACATTAGATATTCTGTGATGGCAGATAGCACATGTTGGCACACTGTGTGTGTATATTCAAATTTTGGCGTATTCATTATTCAAACTGTAAAAATGTTTGTGGGGGCGGGGGATGGGCGGGGGGTGTTTCAGTCTTTGACACGGCCCATCATGTCAATAATGTTCTTAAAATTAGATTCGATCACCATCATTCTTTGCCGCATATTGTCCATTTCCGTGCTGCATTCCAAAAGGACATTTGTTACATTCTGTTCCATGAGAAACATCCTTTCACGCATATTGTGCATTTCAGTGCTGCACTCCATTACCTGCTGAATAATTATAGCAGCACTTGCACGTGAAAATATTGGCACACCATCCTCCTCCCCTAAAACAACAAAAAAAAATGGCATTTACAATATTATTTTTCAATGAGGCCTATCTACATATGTTTTTTGGAATCAAGCTAGGGTGACACTGACCTGATGGGCTTCTCCTTTCCACCTCTTCGACATCTTCTATCACTCCTCCTTCTTCCACCACCTCCCCATCATCTTCTATCACTCCTCCTTCTTCCACCACTTCCCCATCATCTTGGACTCCTCCTTCATCCATCAATCCACCTTCTTTCAATTCGCCAAATTGTTCTTCCGCCACTTGCCCTTCATCTGCTATGACTTCTAAGTCCAAAATTACTTCTTCCTCCTCTCTTCCTTCCTCCTCTCCTTCCACATCCTCCTCTCCTTCCACATCCTCCTCTCCTTCCACATCCTCTTCTCCTTCCACATTCTCCTCTCCTTCCACATCCTCTTCTCCTTCCACATCCTCCTCCTCCTCCACATGTTGAGATGGCAGATTTTGGCCTTGTCTGGCCCTCTCTGCCTCCTCCAAATGCTGGCGACTTCTTTCCCCTGAAATAAACCAAAAAAAATGTAGACTCATCAGCACACAGATATTGGAGAGCATAAATCGCACACATTGCTTAGAAGATGCTTTCATTTAGTTACTTTTATCTTTCACCAAACCTACATTTTGCAATTACTTCTATATGGCAAGCTCTGATCCTGCCCCTTTTTAGCAAAGTGACACACATGGATGTCCCCCCTAAACTGTATTTCTGGGAGACCCTACCAAAACCCATTTTTGATTTGGGGAGACACAGGTGCTCTGCATTGCAGATGTGAAAACATCTGCTTTATTACCACTGTTTTTAGAATGAATCCTGTTTGCCTTTCCCATTCTCATACTTTTTTTTTCTAGAACTAGCTTTTACACAATGTTTACAAACAAAGTTTTTGGCCAGTGAGCCATGTCCAGGTGTGTTGTTCCTGTAATAACCGAGCCTTTCTGATAAACTATGTGATGTTACGTTGTTTACTAAGAACACTGTTTGTAAATATGTAGTTATTTATGTTCTAAAAAATAAATAACAACATGTCTTTAAAATTACAAGCTGGCCAAGGAGGCAGATGGTGAAATATACATGGCAACACATTATTGCAGACAATCACCACCCCCCCCCCCCCCCAACCCCAATATATATTTACTTACTTTTACGCAGAATTTTAAGTATTTTCTTCATCTGATGTGGCTCCCTCAATTTTAAGTCTGACCATCGTTTCCTCAGCTGTTCCTTGGACCTGGTGATCCCAAACATCCTCTGCATTCTCCTCGCCACCTTGTCCATAATATGTGCCTTTCGGCGGTTAGGGGTCTTGTATGGCCCTAATTCCCCATCATAGTCCTTCTTTCGCATGATGTAAACTAACTCCACCATTTCCTGGAACCGCATATTAGTGGCTTTATATCTTCTTTTCCTTGATCGGGACGTCCCTGCCTCTGTCCCTTCACTTGTGGCATGAGAGCATCGTGCCCGCTCGTGTGACATCGCCATCTTTCCTTTCCCACAGAGATTATGGGCGTGGAAAAGATGAATTCTTACGCCATGGGCGGAGAAGAGGGCGGCGTTTAATACATACGCGGAGTGTAGAGAATGCAAACAACGTGTTTACGTCCGTTACGCGGAGAATCTTCGAGCGCATCCAGAACATACACAGTTAACGCCATATTTCCTAAACTCATTGATTAGGGGCCTCGCAAAGGTGACGAGGGCGGGGTTTCATAAATACGCGGAGTGTTTAAAAGGTTTACGCCGTGATTACGCATCTTACGCGGTAATTAGGCGAGCGTGAGAAACGAG
The DNA here is from genome assembly GCF_905171775.1 of Rana temporaria. Lineage (NCBI taxonomy): Eukaryota > Metazoa > Chordata > Amphibia > Anura > Ranidae > Rana > Rana temporaria. The sequence continues at coordinate 361,747,826 of NC_053489.1, forward strand.
GAGCGAGAGACAGGAAGGTAAGGAAATTAAAAATGTGATCAGCAGAGGCCTTGAAAATGTAGACACATGGGATGGGGGTTTGGGCTGTTGGTTGCACCCTTTTTAAGCTATTCTGTCTATGGGGTACCACAATGTTATTTTGGTATCCAAATGCTTTTGGACACCTCACAAAATAGAGATGTGAACAATGCTGTACCTCATTGACAAGTTTTTGAATGGTGTATTCAGATCAGGCAAAGTATTGTTCAAGTGTTGGTTGTACAGAGGTCATTAGGAAGTGTCTTTTATGTCATCCATTGTCAGGGGCATGAGATTTACACAGGAAAGAGTGCCTAGATGAATACTGTCATTTGTAAGCATTGTTTATTTTTCAATATTAAAAATATTTACTGCAATGTTAACAATGGCTCTGCATCTAGCAAATCAATGTTTGGTACAACCAATGCGGCCGAGCTGACAATCATTGTTTAAACAAGAGAGACTGTGTTTGTAATTAGATATAGGTAATAAATTTAAAGACACATATTATATCAAGGTCAACGCTGATCCTTTTGAATATTTATTTTTCTTTGGTTTATGTTTTTTGAATCTAGACTCAAAAAAAAATATCATATTTCAAAAAGTAAAATGGACCAACTACAAACCAAGGAAGCTATAGAGGCCTTACTACAAAAATATCAGGACACGCCCATCCTGTGGAATTCAAAACACGCATTATATTGTAATAAAGATGTACGAGCGGCAGCACTAGAAGAGCTAGCAAACTATATGCAAACATGGGTGCCAGGATGCACTGCCAACATGGTGAAGGATAAACTTGCCAACCTCAGAAGCACATACAGGAGAGCATACAAAGCTAATAAAATCAAAAAATCGGGAGCAGCAGCAAGACAAGCAAAGGAACCCAAACTGTGGTATTATAAACAGATGGCTTTTTTGCGGGACGAAATGGAAGGCAGGAAAACGATGTCCAGTCTTTCTTCCAACCTTTCCTCCATGCTACCTTCCAGCGGACCTTCCCCAGATGACCACAGCCCTGCAGAGTCGGAGGAAGAGGGCCTGGCTGACAGAGATGCAGATCTGCCACCCTTCGATGAGGAGGTATAGTAGTTTCCTCTATATTTATGGCGTAAATAATTCTTGGTGGATTAATGATTAGATATTGTAAAAATAAAACCAAGCTGGAAAAAAGCAAACAAAAAGGTGTACAGACAAATAGGTGTCAGGGATGACAACTGCAGGGGTCAGAAGTAGAGTGTATTCAAGTAATAATGAACAGAAAATACTGAACGAAAAACATGAAAATGAGTGTGGTTTTATTTAGCGAAATTGTAAAAAAATTCTTTTTTTTTCCACACAGGAAGAAGAGATCAGCCAGGAGGTGGCAGATCCTCAGGTGTCTGTCAGCCAGGAGGAGGCCGGGGTCAGTGGCAGCCAGGAGGAGGCCGGGGTCAGTGGCAGCCAGGAGGAGGCCGGGGTCAGTGGCAGCCAGGAGGAGGCCGGGGTCAGTGGCAGCCAGGAGGAGGCTGGGCCCAGTGGCCTGCAGCAGGTCCACCCGGCCAGGAGAACCACCACCAGCCAGTCTTCTCCCCCCCAGGTGAGGCCATCAGGCCGAAGGAGGCAGTTGAGGCCTGTGGAGGAGGCAAGCCTCCGCATGATCCAGGAGGCAAGCGCCATCATGAGGGCCCCCCTCAACCCCACAGAGGCCTTCAGTGCCTCATTGGCCCATGATTTAAATGAAGGGGAGGAGGACCAGAGAAGACTGGCAAAGGCCCTGATGAACCAGGTCCTTTGGTGGATGCAGAGGGGCCTGCTGACCCCAGACACTGGGCTATGTGACCCGGCCCGGCTTGCGGAACACCATCCTCCTGCTGCCACATCAACCCCACCTGCAAGACCCCGTGTTCGATCCGCTGGAAGGCTGCCTGGAGGGAAGGCTGGAAAGAGGAGGAAACGTTGATTTTCTGCCTTCCATTTCCTTCCACATAAAGGACATCGTGTTTGTACTACCACAGTTTGGGTTCCTTTGTTTGTGTGCTGCTGCTTCATATTTTTGTGTTTGGCTACTGAGGCTTGGAAGTTTATCCTTCACCATGTTGGAAATGCAAGTTTGCATATAGTTTGCTATCTATTCTAGTGCTGCCGTTCTTTTTATTTTTTTGTGATGACATTTGCCTGAATAAAAGGCCTTTTGCTTTCATTTGAAAACATGTCTATTGTTTGATATACTGTGGGGATTATTAGGCAGCAAACCTTTAATAAATATACAATGGGTAATTTACAAAGGACACACTCCTTGGGGGGGGGGGGGACATTTGGTGTGCCAACATGGTTTAATATTCTCTAATGAAACACCAAAAAAAAAAAAAAATTTTCAAAAAACATGTAAAAAAAAAATAGTTTAAATGGTGACATAACTAGAAACAAAAAAAAAAATTAAAACAAAATGAACATTCCTTTACAAAAATGACTACTCTAAATTATGGAGGACCACCAACCAAAACACACGTCTGGCATAGAAAACATTATTAAAGGATTACATCACAAGCAAGAAATGTGACATTTCAGTATGGGACAACTCTATTGAAATTGCATCAGCAAGAGAACGGGGTTATTCTAGCAAGAGAAGAATTAATAAAACGAGGCTTTAAAATGTGGTTTAGTGCGCCTTTTTAAGACATTGTTCTCTTGCTAGAATAAAAGGTTTCTAATGACGAATGTGCCATATCCCAAAGAAACGCGAGTTTTACCTGAACGAGCGCTCCCGTCTCCTCATTTGGACTGAGCATGCGCGGGGTTTTTGTACGCTGCTTTTGTGTACAGACGACCGAACATGTCTGACGGACACGATTCCAGCAGACTGTTTTAAAGCAAGACCAGGAAACAGTTGTTCGTTGGAAAACGGTCTGGCCGACGATTGTTTGCTGGAATTCTGTACGTTACTGCCTACACACGAACGAACATGTCCGCTGAAACTGGTCCACGGACCAGTTTCAGCAGACATGTTTGGTCGTGAGTACGAGGCCATAGAGTTACCTTTTGTTTGCCACTGTGTGATCCAGCCTGACTTTCTGCTCTGTATATTCGTGTATGACCCGGCTCGTTTGACACTGTTTGTTCGCTTCTGATTCGGTACCGTTTGAACTCTGATCTACCTGTGAATGACCCGGCTTGCCTAGACTACGCTTTACCTGACTCTCCTGTAGCACCTTCATCTGCAGTGGTGAACTACAAGGCCCAGCTGACCTGCTCATCCCACCTTCATCTGCAGCGGTGACCTACAAGGCCCAGCTGACCTGCTCATCCCACCTTTCGTCTGCAGCGGTGAACTACAAGTCCCAGCTGACCTGCTCATCCCACCTTCATCTGCAGCGGTGAACTACAAGGCCCAGCTGACCTGCTCATCCCACCTTTCGTCTGCAGCGGTGAACTACAAGTCCCAGCTGACCTGCTCATGGTATGTGCTTGTTCTTGAACTGTTTGCAAAGTTAGCACACCTGAACTGTTACCTGTTCCTAGCCTGACATTATCACGAGCCATACATAAAGGGAAAACCTATCATGGATTGTGAGCAGGCTCAGATGTTTGCACAGGAACTTTGCCGTTTATCCCATCAAGTTCAGGAAATGGCCACAGAGCTCACCAGGGTGCAATCTCCTACTACCATCGCTACAAAAACTCCATCTCAACCAAAAATTCCTTTGCCTGACCGTTTTTCTGGTGAGTTAAGGCCATTCTCGTCTGGCTCTGAAATCATTATCTCTCTGCTACAGGGTGACCCCAGGCTTGGGCCTTTAACCCTGAACCAAACCATCCAGCCCTGCTAACAGTAGATGCCTTCTTTGAAGCCCTCGGGTTGCTGTATGATGATCCAGATCGCGCTGCTACTGCTGCCACTGCAGAATCAACCCTGCGTAACTTAAAGCAAGGAACTACCACAGCTGAAATGTATTGCTCAGAGTTTCGCAGATGGGCCCCGGAATCTGGCTGGAATGATGCAGCTCTCTGCAGCCAGTTTAGAATAGGCCTTTCTGATGCAATTAAGGATGCTCTGGTCAACTTCTCTTACCCAGCCTCACTGGAGGAGGCTATGTGTCTAGCCATTAGAATTGACCGCCGTCAGCGAGAGAGGAGGCGAGAACAAACTACGGCTGTGGCAAACCATATACCACCCTTGCCACCTGACCTTTCCACCTCCAGTGCCAGTTCAGTGGAAGAAACTATGCAGTTAGGCTCCACCCGGTTATCTGCCCAGGAACACACACGCCGACGTAACCTGAGACTTTGCTTGTATTGTGGCCTCAGGGGTCATATGCTCCGTTCATGCCCTACACGTCTGGGAAACTCCAGGACCTAGGTGATTATGGGGAGGTCACCTTAGGTCTGCTTTCATCTCCCCAGGGGGACAATCGTATACTTTTACCCGCTGTTATTCACTTTGGGACAGGGACTCATGAACTGCTGGCCTTGGTAGATTCTGGAGCTGCAGAGAATTGTATTGATAAGTCTCTGATTACCTCTTTGTCCCTGGAAACTCATACACTAGACTGCACAGTCCACCTGATTTCTGTGGATAATCGGCCTCTCTCACAAAATCTAGAGCTTCAGTTCACCAACCCCTCCAGTTACAATTGGGGGCCTTGCACTGGGAGAAGATTTCATGTCTTGTCATTGACTCTCTATCCACTCCTTTGATCCTAGGCCTTCCTTGGTTTCAGAAACACAATCCCTTAATTGACTGGCGAACAGGAAATATTCTGGCTTGGTCCAATCAGTGTAAAAAAAATTGCATCCAGCATCCTGTTCGACTTGCTACCTGTCAAGTGGAAATGGGACAGATTCCGCTTTGTTATAAGGACTTTCAGGATGTGCTTTCTAAAGGGATTGTTGACACTTTACCTCCTCATCGCAGTTACGATTGTCCCATTGACCTCTTGCCGGCCACTACACCTCCTCGAGGGAAAGTCTTTCCTCTGTCTGAGCCAGAGAATCTTGCTTTGCAAGAATACATCCAGGAAAACCTAGCTAAGGGTTTCATCCGTCGCTCTACTTATCCCGCAGGCGCAGGTTGCTTCTTTGTCCCAAAGAAGGATGGGGGACTAAGACTTTGTGTTGACTGTTGACTTTGTGAGGTCTAAATAAAATAACTGTTCCCAATCGGTACCCTTTTCCTCTCATCACAGAGTTGTTCTCCCAAATCCAGGGAGCCAAGATCTTCTCCAAACTAGACTTAAGGGGAGCCTATAATCTAGTGCGCATCCGTGCAGGAGATGAATGGAAGACGGCCTTTAACACCAAGGATGGCCACTACGAATGTCTTGTCATGCCTTTCGGTCTCAGGAATGCACCAGCTGTCTTTCAAAACTTTATGAACGTCATTTTCCGTGACCTAAATGGAAGCAAAAAGGTATGGACAGCCGCACTCCGATAAATGTAAAAAACAATAAAAGCCTTTAATCCAGTAAAAAAAACACTGCACAAACAGAGAAACGTCCAAAAAACTTGGCCCAAAATTAATCGGGCCCTATGAAATTTCGGAGATTGTTAATCCTGTGTCCTATAGATTAAAACTTTCCCCGTCCATGCGCATTCCAAATGTCTTTCATGTTTCATTGTTGAAACCTGTTCATTCCAGCCTCCAAGTAAATGAACCAGAACCTGTGGATGTGTTGGATAGTCAGGAATATGAAGTGGCATTTATTATTGATTCCAGACGAGTACGCAATTTCTTGCAAAATCTCGTTCATTGGAAAGGTTTCGGCCCAGAGGATCGATCCTGGGTCCCAGCTCGTGATCTTCATGCTGACCGCCTTAAGAAGAAGTTCCATCTTCGTTATCCAAGTAAGCCTGGGGGTGCAGGAGCAAACCCTTGAGAGAGGGGGGGTACTGTCAGTACCAGGATCCCTTTAGGACCCAGCACACTCACCTGACACATCCTTTGCCTGGGAAACAGTGATTGGCCAGCTCACCTTTAAATCACCTGTGTCATCATCCAATCAGTGCTCGTGAGTTACCTTTTGTTTGCCACTGTGTGATCCAGCCTGACTTTCTGCTCTGTATATTCGTGTATGACCCGGCTCGTTTGACCCTGTTTGTTCGCTTCTGATTCGGTACCGTTTGAACTCTGATCTACCTGTGAATGACCCGGCTTGCCTAGACTACGCTTTACCTGACTCTCCTGTAGCACCTTCATCTGCAGTGGTGAACTACAAGGCCCAGCTGACCTGCTCATCCCACCTTCATCTGCAGCGGTGAACTACAAGGCCCAGCTGACCTGCTCATCCCACCTTCATCTGCAGCGGTGAACTACAAGGCCCAGCTGACCTGCTCATCCCACCTTTCGTCTGCAGCGGTGAACTACAAGTCCCAGCTGACCTGCTCATCCCACCTTCATCTGCAGCGGTGAACTACAAGGCCCAGCTGACCTGCTCATCCCACCTTTCGTCTGCAGCGGTGAACTACAAGTCCCAGCTGACCTGCTCATGGTATGTACTTGTTCTTGGACTGTTTGCAAAGTTAGCACACCTGAACTGTTACCTGTTCCTAGCCTGACACCGCCTCTCTTGCTGTTGGGATGGTGGAGGATGTAGACTGAATTTCCCTCTTGTCTGCGTGCTTTACTATTATGAAATTTGGTTTAGAGGCAGAATGGGTTATGCCCTGGAGTTGTGCCAGAGGGTATCTTTATCACTATTGCCTAAACTACTTTTATTAGATGGAAGGAGCCTATAGTTGGCCACCGTAAAAGGGACAAAAGGGTATATACAATACAGTCTTGCCCTGGCTTGTCAGGGGTGAGGTAATGTTTTATAGTGCCATGTTGAGGGTTCTGGTGGCATGTTACAATACAAGTGACAAATTCAGTCTGATAACACAGTGTGCCTCTGGTAATGTCTGCCTTGGGCTACTGGTAGCATAGTTAGTTTCAAGCCATCTCATTATTTTTCTCTGCTGATATAGTTAAGGTCTAGTGTTATCATATTGCTATAACTCCTTTTTGGTTCTAATGACATTATTCTGATGACATAATCTTATGACTAGTCTGGTTGCTGCAGTGGAGTTGAAAGTCTGATTATATGGTCTAGTACTAATTTCCATCTGTTTGTGGTACCATGATTTCAAATGTATCCATACTGACTGCCTTACCTATTTGTTATTTTAAATACTGAAGCAAACATACTATTCATCTTGTAAAAAACTAAATACATCCGATAATTGTAAAAAAAAAATTAAACTTTAATTTCAAATTTGAAGTATAGCCTAAAAGCCAGACATTTCCCCACGTATAACAGAGAATGGATACCACAAACCTTGCGCTTCACCTTTACTTTACGTGCGCGGACAACACTTTGTAATTGGTGCGGTTAGGACATAACCCTGCAGGAACAAAAATTGTCTCTGGACAACCGCACTCTGAACAAATTGTAGCCTTTATTAAAAGAAAGACAGCACTACAAGTCACAGCAAAATAAAATAAAAAAACCCGACTGCTGACGCATTTCGCACTGAAACTAGTGCTGATTTATCTGCAATGGAGGATATTCATCTGGGTTCCCACCTGGAGCGCCTATTACCCTTTTCCCAAGGACATAACCCTGACTTAAAATGGAATCTCCTATTGATTTAAATCAGACCACCTAAATTACAGACGGCATATCAAACAATCACAATAAAGTTCTTTGAGCTGATGTTTCCACCCTACTAGCATTGACAAGATTAACCAGAACGTTGCATCAAAATGTGCCTTGCACCAAGGACTTTAAGAAGTACTTTGTGTTAAAAATAGTACTTGTTAGGCTTAGAAAAGATCTAATCAGACTTAATGCTGTGCAGCTGCTATTTTGATGAGAAAATATATAAGTTATTTATACACAATGGGCTAGATTCACATACCTTTAGGCGGGCGTAGCGTATCTCCTATACGCTACGCCGCCGTAACTTTGAGAGGCGAGTATGGTATTCTCAAAGATTTTGCAGCCGAAGTTACAGGGGCGTAGCGTATTAGGGCCGGCGTAAGCCCGCCTAATTCAAATGTTGAAGCTGTGGGCGTGTTTTATGTATATTAAAGCGGGGGTTCACCCGTACATAACACTTTTTTCCCTTAGCTTCATGCTCATTTTGTCTAGGGGAATTGGCTAGTTGTTTTAAAATATGAGCTGTACTTACCGTTTACGAGATGCATCTTCTCTGCCGCTTCCGGGTATGGGCTGCGGGACTGGGCGTTCCTATTTTGATTGACAGTCTTCCGAGAGGCTTCCAACGGTCGCATCCATCGAGTCACGATTTTCCGAAAGAAGCCGAACGTCGGTGCGCAGGCGCAGTATAGAGCCGCACCGACGTTCGGCTTTTTTTCGGCTACTAGTGACGCGATGGATGCGACCGTCGGAAGCCTCTCGGAAGACTGTCAATCAAGAAGGAACGCCCGCTCCCGAAGACCCATACCCGGAAGCGACGGAGAAGATGCATCTCGAAAATGGTAAGTACAGCTCATATTTTAAAACAACTAGCCGATTCCCCTAGACAAAATGAGCATCCATCTAAGGGGATTGTTTGAAAAAATTGTTTTATGGGTGAACTCCCGCTTTAAGTGTGACCCCACGTAAATGACGTTTCGATCGAATGGCGCATGCGCCGTCCGTGGATGTATCCCAGTGCGCATGCTCCAAATAACGTCGGCAAATCGTCATGCTTTCGACGTGAACGTAAATTACGGCCAGCCCCATTCACGGACGAGTTACGCAAACGACGTAAAACTTGAAAAAGCATGAGTGCTCCTGGAACTAGGGTGCTACAGTTCATTGAGAGAACTATGAATGCCAACATGTACTGTGACATACTGAAGCAGAGCATGATCCCCTCCTTTTCGGAGACTGGGACACAGGGCAGTATTCCATTATGATAATGGCCCCAAACACACCTCCAAGGCAACCACTGCCTTGCTAAACAAGCTGAGGGTAAAGTGTGATGGACTGGCCAAGCATGTCCTTAGACCTAAACCCTATTGAGCATCTGTGGGGCATCCTCAAACGGAAGTTTGAGGAGCGCAAGGTCTCTAACATCCACCTGCTCCGTGATGTCGTCATGGAGGAGTGGAAGAGGACTCCAGTGGCAACCTGTGAAGCTCTGGTGAACTCCATGCCCTAGAGGGTTGAGGCAGTTTTGGAAAATAATGGTGGCCACACAAAATAATGACACTTTGGGCCTAATTTAGACATTTTCACTTAGGGGTGTACTCACTTTTGTTGTCGAGGTTTAGACATTAATGTGACACTAAAGCAGGGTTTGACAAATTTGCTTGGAATCTAGGACACAACTAAAAAAGTTAGGAGCCAGACAACGCGGCCCGTCCAGTCGAGCTTGCGCGCAGAAGCGAACGCATACGTGAGTAGCGCCCGCATATGTAAACGGTATTCAAACCACACATGTGAGGTATCGCCGCGATTGGTAGAGCGAGAGCAATAATTCTAGCCCTAGAGCTCCTCTGTAACGCAAAATATGTAACTTGTAGAATTTTTTAAACGTCGCCGATGGAGATTTTAAAGGGTAAAAGTTTGTCGCCATTCCAATTTTGAAGCGTGACATGTTGGGTATCAATTTACTCGGCGTATTATTATCTTTCACAATATGAAAAAAAATTGGGCTAACTTTACTGTTGTCTTATTTTTTTATTTAAAAAAGTGTATTTTTTCCCCAAAAAAGTGCGCTTGTAAGACTGTTGCGCAAATACAGTGTGACAGAAAGTATTGCAATGACCGTTATTTTATTCTCTAGGGTGTTAGAATACAAATATATAATCTTTGGGGGCTCTAATTAGAGGGAAGGAGATGGCAGTGAAAACACTGGGGAGCTCCCCTAGAATTGCTGGTTTACTTGTCATGCCAACGGCCACCACAAGATGGTGCCAGATCACAGAAGGAAGCTTAGGCCTGCAGAAGGCCGCAAAGCCACGGCCTCAATTACCGGCCGGCGCAGCGGAGGAGGTGGGGGTGCACGGAGACACAGGATGGGGTATCCTGTGTCTCCGTGCGCCCCTGATGCGCGATCGCGACGGCCGAACTGACCGGTAATTGGGGCCACGGCTTTGCGGCCTTCTGCAGGTCTAAGCTTCTCCGGGCGCCAGGTCGCTAATTCTAGTCGCAATTGCGACCGGGCGCCCGGATTTTGTCAAACCCTGCACTAAAGGTGTCAGGAAAGGTTCCACTCGCTGGTAATACCATCTGATATTTGGCTTGCAGTACTGATGTCCACCAGCAGGTGTCTCCTGGCAGTTTGTAACTGTCAGGAGAGCCTTTCCCTGCTGGTGTTATGTGATCTTTGAGCTGCAGTACTGGCATCCACCAGCGGGTGGATCCTGGCAGGATGGAGCATGTATCTCCTCCTGCAATTAGGAATCACCTGAACCTGATAGCAGGTAATGGTATAAAAACCTGGCAAGTTCAACATACTTTGCCTTGGCTTTGTCTTGTGCCCTGATTGGAACTTTGATTCTGAACCTGAACCTCACTCTGACCCTGATCCCAAACCTATTTGTACCTGTTCCTGTATCCCTGGATCCCTGCCCTGCTATCTGATCTCTTCCACCCACTCCCTGTCCATTGCTCCTTGTCCCCTATTTGCTGATCTCCCGTTATGACCCTGGATTAGCTAGACTACGATTCCGGTATTCCCTTTTGGCTATATTTATTCGTCTGATTATTGTTATTTTGGGGTCTCATCTAATATTGGTTTGTTGTGCACTGTGTATTATTGGAGGTGGTTGCGTTACATATTATTCACATTTCATTAAAAAAATTATTACTTTCTTCACCTATATACGTCTGGTTCACTTGTGCAGTCCACACAGTTCTGATCGTATCCGATTCATGACAGAAAGCCAAGGCCATCCCTGATCAGAAGTGGCTGCACAAAGGAACCATCTAGGTTCTGTTGGCTTGCTGAAATGAACCCTAACGTGATTCCCTATTATGCTTTGCTGGCGTCTGAGAGTGGTGACTATCTACGCTAGACACTAAAAGAGTGGACCTATGACCAGCTGCTTGAGATCATCCGCTTGGCCCACTCCCAGGTTGACCAAGGCTGTGTTTTGTTTGGAGAGGTGCAGCCTTTGATCCAAATATGTCCTGAGCTAGTCCTGTCCTGTGTTCCAGGGGCCTGTGATGATTTTTCTCCCCCTTTCAGTGCTGATCAGGTGGAATCTCTGGTGTGGCTGCTAGAGGATGATCCCTCATGCTTTTGTGAGCACTATTCAGTTTGTTCCCGGCAAAAGCTTTTGGAATGTATTCACTCAGTACATACCCTTGTCAGACAGGCAACATGTGATTCATTCTTTGTCCAACCAATACTCTCTGCATGGTCTGATATGTTACAATCAATCCCAGCCAACCCACAGCAAACCACTTCTACCATCAGACACCTACCTGTTCAAAAGTGTTTTCTCCTATCACCCATGGCAACCCCAGTCGCAGCTCAGTACACACTGCTTCCCACCAGATACCAATATCCAGTCTCTGCTCCTTGTACCTATCCTGCATTTAACCCATCTGTCTCTTCTCAGCTGCCTACAAACCCACAAGAACTTCCTCCAGCTACTGTTACCTCTTCTCTGCCATATCCCAATCCTCCTTTCCAGTCTACTGCACCCCTTACTTAGGGCTGTCACACGTCCGTTCCGTTCGTCCGTTTTTTGGACGTCCGTTAACGGACCGCAATGCTTCCCTATGGGCTAGCGTCCGTTAGCGGATGAGCATCCGCTAACGTCCGTTAGCATCCGTCTGCGTTCAGTTCCGTTTTTTTGGACGGAAGAAAACCCTATTTTTCTTCCGTCTAAAAAACGGAACGGACGAAAAACGGACGTTAACGGATGATCCGTTTATCATCCGTTCCGCTAACATCCGTTTTTCTATGTAAAAAGCCCCCCCAAAAAAAAAAAAAAAAACGATGAAAAAACTGATGCAAAAACTGATGAAAAACTGACGAAAAACTGATGGAAAAACGGATCAACTGATGAAAAAAAAACTGATCTGAAAAACTGAACGGACGTGTGAAAGAGCCCTTAGGCTGGGTTCACACTACGTTTTTCCCGTCCGTCAGCCGCATACGATTTCAGTATTGAAAACGTACGGGCCCGGACGGGAAAACGTAGAGATAGACAATGCATTGCAAATCGTATGCACTCGGATGCATCCGGGTGCGTACGATTTGCTGCCAAAACGTTTTTTAAACGTACGCAAAACCGTGTTCAACCACGGTTTTGCGGTCGTTTTTAAAACAGTATGGCAACCGCATACGTTTTCCTTTAACATTAATGTTAATGGAAAACGCACATATGTGCGGTGCCATACGTTCCCATACGTTCCCTGCATTTAACCCATCTGTCTCTTCTCAGCTGCCTACAAACCCACAAGAACTTCCTCCAGCTACTGTTACCTCTTCTCTGCCATATCCCAATCCTCCTTTCCAGTCTACTGCACCCCTTACTTAGGGCTGTCACACGTCCGTTCCGTTCGTCCGTTTTTTGGACGTCCGTTAACGGACCGCAATGCTTCCCTATGGGCTAGCGTCCGTTAGCGGATGAGCATCCGCTAACGTCCGTTAGCATCCGTCTGCGTTCAGTTCCGTTTTTTTGGACGGAAGAAAACCCTATTTTTCTTCCGTCTAAAAAACGGAACGGACGAAAAACGGACGTTAACGGATGATCCGTTTATCATCCGTTCCGCTAACATCCGTTTTTCTATGTAAAAAGCCCCCCCCAAAAAAAAAAAAAAAACGATGAAAAAACTGATGCAAAAACTGATGAAAAACTGACGAAAAACTGATGGAAAAACGGATCAACTGATGAAAAAAAAACTGATCTGAAAAACTGAACGGACGTGTGAAAGAGCCCTTAGGCTGGGTTCACACTACGTTTTTCCCGTCCGTCAGCCGCATACGATTTCAGTATTGAAAACGTACGGGCCCGGACGGGAAAACGTAGAGATAGACAATGCATTGCAAATCGTATGCACTCGGATGCATCCGGGTGCGTACGATTTGCTGCCAAAACGTTTTTTAAACGTACGCAAAACCGTGTTCAACCACGGTTTTGCGGTCGTTTTTAAAACAGTATGGCAACCGCATACGTTTTCCTTTAACATTAATGTTAATGGAAAACGCACATATGTGCGGTGCCATACGTTCCCGTCCGTTTCAGCCGCATACAGTTTTTCATATAAATCGTATGCGGCTGACGGACGGGAAAACCGTAGTGTGAACCCAGCCTAACAGAGCTTCAGTGGCTAAACCCAAAAAAAGACAAATTTTTTTTCCAACCAAAATGATCCTGCCAGTAACCCATTCTGCCTCCACACCAAACAATCTGCTCCAGTCTGCTTGCATGCCAGCTGAACCTGATGACCCATCTAAGTCTACCAACTCTTTGCCTGTTACCCAGCCTGACGTCCAAGCGCCAGCCACACAGCCTGACGTCCCAGTGCCAGCCACTCAGCCTGACATCCCAGTGCCAGCCACCCAGCCTGACGTCCCAGTGCCAGCCACCCAGCCTGACGTCCCAGTGCCAGCCACCCAGCCTGACGTCCCAGTGCCAGCCACCCAGCCTGACGTTCCAGTGTCAGCCACCCAGCCTGACGTTCCAGTGCCAGACACCCAGCCTGACGTTCCAGTGCCAGCCACCCAGCCTTATGTTCCAGTGCCAGACACCCAGCCTGATGTTCCAGCTACCCAGCCTGATGTTCCAGTGCCAGCCACCCAGCCTGATGTTCCAGTGCCAGCCACCCAGCCTAATGTTCCAGTGCCAGCTACCCAGCCTGATGTTGCAGTGCCAGCTAACCAGCCTGACGTCCCAGTGCCAGCTACCCAGCCTGACGTCCCTGTGCCAGCTACCCAGCCTGACATCCCAGTGCCAGCCACCCAGCCTGACGTCCCAGTGCCAGCCACCCAGCCTGACATCCCAGTGCCACAAATAGAGCTTTCTTTTGGTGGTATTTGATCACCTCTGTGTTTTTTAGTTTTTGCGCTATAAACAAAAATAAAGCGACAATTTTGAAAAAAAATGAATATTTTTTACTTTTTGCTATAATAAATATCCCCCAAAAATATATGAAAAAAAATATTTTTTCCTCAGTTTAGGCCGATACGTATTCTTGTACATATTTTTCGTTTAAAAAAAACGCAATAATCGTTTATTGATTGGTTTGCGCAAAAGTTATAGCGTTTACAAAATAGGGGGTAGTTTTATGGCATTTTTATAAATATTTTTTTTTTACTAGTAATGGCGGCGATCAGCGATTTTTTTTTCGGTACTGTGACATTATGGCGGACACTTCACGAGCCGACGTAGAGCTACGGGCTCTCGCGCAGGGGAGCCGACCTGCCACCGTAGAACTGCGTTAAAATTATTGACTGATCATTCCTTTGTTAGAAGGTAAATGTACAGAATCAGCAGGGGGTCAAATACCTTTACACGATTCCAATTAGTGTTCTTTACCATCACAGCATAATACTGATCCATAGTCTGGTCAGTAAATTGTTTTATCTTTTCCTACTCTCACGAAAATGGTGAGATTGATTGAATTGTTGGAAATATTTAAAGAAATATTAGTTTCCAAATGGTTTAACCCTTTCACGCCGAGCGTACGCATATATGCGTCCTCGGCTTTCGGGGGTTATACCGGGAAGATGCCCGCAGCTGCAGGCATCATCCCGGTACCATTGTTTAGAGCCAGCGATAAATAAGAATTTTTTTTTTTAAAGCGCTTCCCTCCCCGCGAGCTCGCGCAACAAAGAAAACGCATACGGAAGTTGCGCCCACATATGAAAACGATGTTCAAATCACACATGTGAGGTATCGCCGCGATCGTCAGAGCGAGAGCAATAATTCTAACCTGGTAACCGTAAAAAAAGCTTAAAGCGTCGCCTATGGAGATTTTTAGGTACCGTAATTTGTTGCCATCCCACGAGTGCGTGCAATTATAAAGCGTGACATGTATGGTATCTATTTACTCGGCGTAACATTATATTTCACATTACCCCAAAAAATTGGGCTAACTTAACTTTTGCATTTTTTTTAAATTCATGAAAGTAAATTTTTCCCAAAAAGTTGCGTTTAAAACACCACTGCACAAATACCGTCCGACATAAAATATTGCAACAATCGCCATTTTATTCTCTAGATTCTCTGCTAAAAAAATATATATAATGTTTGGGGGTTCTACGTAATTTTCTAGCAAAAAATATGGATTTTAACTTGTAAACACCAATAGGTAGATTCAGGTAGGGGCGCGCAAATCTAAGGCGGCGTAGCCTAGCGTGTTTACACTACGCTGCCTTAAGTAAGAGAGGCAAGTACTGTATTCTCAAAGTACTTGCCTCCTTACTTAGGGCGGCGTAGCGTAAATGCGGCGGGCGTAAGGGCGCCTAATACAAATGTGTTTGAGGGGGGTGTGTTTTATGGTAATGAGGCTTGACCTCACGTTTTTGACGTTTTTTTTCTACTGCGCATGCGCCGGGCGCCTACATTTCCCAGTGTGCATTGCGGCTAAGTACGCCGCACGGGCCTATTGATTTTGACGTGGACGTAAACCCCGATTCGCGGACGACTTACGCAAACGATGTTAAAAATTTGAATCTTGCGGCGGGAACGGCGGCCATACTTTAACGTTGTTATTCCACCTAATAGATAGAATAACTTTAGGCCTGCTAATGCCTTACGGAAACGGCGTAAATCGACTGCGGCGGCCGGGCGTACACTCGTGAATCGGTGAATCGGCGTATCAACTCATTTACATATTCTACGCCGACCGCAATGGAAGTGCCACCTAGCGGCCATCCGAAAAATTGCAACCTAAGATAGGACGGCGCAAGCCGTCTTATCTTAGATATGTTTAAGCGTATCTCTGTTTGAGCATACGCTTAAACATAAGTCGGCGTAGATTCTGAGTTAGGTCGGCTTATCTACTGATAAGCCGGCCTAACTCTACCTGAATCTATCTACAAATGTCAGAAATAAGCTTAGGCATGAAAGGAATAAGGATGACAAAACACGAGTTGCATGCCTGAGCATCCTGGCAGATCCAGACTTCGAAAGTCAGGATGACGCGGTGCCTGGACTGATCTTTGTGACGTCAGCAAAGAGCAGCCTTCAGAGCGCTCTCTGCTTAAAATGTGTCACAGGAGTGCAAAACGAATTGCACTCCTGTGACCCAGAATAGAAGCCTAGCCAAATGAGCTCAGGATGGACTTCTCCTTTAAACTATTATGACCATCATACAAGACATTCCATGAGCAAGCCTCTTTTCAATTTGTAAAATTATGCCACACTGATTTTATTTTTATATTTTTCAGAAAATTTACTTTTTTTCCAGAACAGGGATAAAACACTTTTTTCTCATGGCTTCAAAATTCCCAGAAATTTTAAATTTCTTCTCAATCTGGGCACACACACACGTAGAAACATAGGGCCAGATTCAGAGAGAACTTACGCCGATGTATCTGTTGATACGCCGCGTAAGTTCTAGGATGCGCCGTCGTATCTATGCGCCTTGGGTGCATATTTTACGCTGGCCGCTAGGGGTGCTTCCATTGATTTATGCATCGAATATGTAAATGAGCAAGATACGCCGATTCACGAACGTACTTACGTCCGTCGCAGTAATCTACGCCGTTTATGTAAGGCGTACGTCCGGCGTAAGTTTACCCCTCATATAGCAGGGGAAAGTCATGTTAAGGTATGAACGTCGGAAACGTCGGAACAGCCGTCGTATTTTACGTCGTTTACGTAAGTCGTACGTGAATGGGGCTGGGCGTAAGTTACGTTCACGGCGTACGCATTGAGCCGTCGTATCTTAGGGAGTATATGCGACGTGATTCTGAGCATGCGCGCGCATGCGCCGTTTGTACGGCCATTCATTTACATGGGATCACGATTCATTTTACAACATGCCCACTACCTGCCTACTTTAAATAAGGTGGGCTTACGCCAGCCTATTTACGTTACGCTGGTGTAAATATGGGAGCAAGTGCTTTGTGAATACTCAGCTTGCCTCTCAATGTTACGTTGGCGTAGCACATATGAGATGCGCTACGCCGGCACAAAGATACGCCAATGTACCTGAATCTGGCCCCTAATTTATATAGAAACTCTTTAGTCGATTACATTCCCTCTGTTCCAGTGCTGTGTTCTTGGTTAGTCTTCTGCGAATGTTGGATGTCTGTGTACCCTGCCGTGCATTCCTTCCTCCAACCTATACATCACTACAGAAGCACATCATTGATGTAGGGCTTGGAAGATTAAACCACAGCGTGGCAGAGGACACAGGAATCCAACGCTCTTATAAGTTTAAAATACCGAAGACATGGATGGAGGCTGCAGCACTGCAAGTGAGAGAAAGTAAGAGACATGTACCACTGAAAAGGTAAGTATGATGGCTTTTCTACTGCAGGGAACTATATATGTCATGACTGAATAAATATCAAAATGGAAGCAGAATCTGGAGAGCTGTATATGGCAACGAATCAGCTTCTACCTTCAATTTGTTCCGTTAGGCCCTGTTTACACAGGCCAGATCAGTTTTTCTTATCAGGGGATCTGTCCGCTGATCCCCTACTGCGCTGAGCGGAGCGGGCGGATGATTATGGGCACTGATAGGTGACATTTATGAGCACTGATAGGTGGCACTGACTGATGGGCACTGATTTGCAGCACTGATGGCTGGCACAAATAGGTGGCACTTATGGGCAATGATAGGTGGAATTGATTGGTAGGCAGTGGCTCCGATAATTGCTGGAAGCCTGGCATTAAAAAAATGTAATCGTCAATATAAAGAGAGTAACTATACAAGAGCCCATCTTGATACACCCTGCACTCGGCCTCAGTAAGCCTAGCCAGAATGCAGCAGTGGCCATCTTGTTACACTCAGCCCACATAATTAGTGAACTATATGGGCTGGGGTAACAAGATATCCGCTGTCGCCTTGTAACTGCAGGCTTACTGAGGCCGAGTGCAGGGTGTACCAAGATGAGTGTTGTAGTGTACAGTCTGACGGAGATGCGGGCTGTCACTTCCGTTAAAGATTCTGACGGCCTGGGTCCCTGCTCCAGCCAGCTTACCTTCCGCTGCGTCAGGTTTTGTAAACCGCTCTGCCTCTCCGCCCACTGACTTCCCATGTATTCGTGTGAAGCCTTGGGAGCATTTGCTTGAGTACAAGTTCCTGTGCAAATACTTGGTATTGTTGCAACCCTAATTAGAAGTAGGCGGGTGTAAACGGACACTAGTCAGTTAACATCTGCTGCTCCATGGAGGGGTCTGATGGGGTCCACCTGAAAAGCAGACAGACAGACCCGATTGGACCACTCGTATGCAAGGCGCCAAAAGCTTTGAAAATGAAAGCTAGAAGCTAATTGGTTTTTAGGATATTGTTTATACATGCAATAATTGTATTCAGCTGTATAAATGATTTGTTGTGTACTGCATAATATTGTATGAATCTTTTATGTCTTTTGTATTGCCGCAACTCATATCCTATTTATTCCCTTTTTCCCCTTTTGATACATGTGAATAAATACTTTTATAAATACTTTTTTCACTTAAATTGCATCCTTCTTGTCTAATTGAGCTGCCTAAAAATCCCATTCGGGAAACTTTCTCTGTTAGAAGCTAATTGGTTGCCATGCACAGCTACTCCAATCCATTATGGCTGCTCCAAATTCAGTAAATTAAAAAATTCCCCTCTATATATTTTTATATAACAATGCTACTAAATATATATGTGTGTGTGATTTTTTAGTTTTCTAATACTTATGGGAGTATATAAAGGGTTAAGGAATGTCCTGCTTTATGCTTGATTATTTATTGCCGGAGGTTACCTGGCACACAAGCAAGCCTAATAGGTACATTAGTGTTGTATCAGTCACATGTTTTCTGGCTCTTCACACAATTTATTTCACTCTCCCTCCCCCCTTCTCCACACACATGCTCCCTGTGTGGTTTGTCACCAGGGTGTGTCAAATATGTCCTGCAGATAATAAACAATGCAATATTATTAGGATTTTATTGCTGGAAAGCGCTACAGATGATGCTAGAGTGCACCACAGATGGCTAAATGGTTTCCAGGTACACAGTTCATCAAAATGATGAAAAATGCATTCTGCTGCTTCCTACCCTATAGATCTTCATTATGATCTCCTGAAGGCAGCGTGCACACACAATAAACATTCAATAACTGTAATTGGCATCCTAACTGTTATTAAATTATATATATTTTTGACATGTTTATCAATATGTGTTAATTTTGTGGTAATACAAAAATCTATTTTAAAATCATTTTCATTTCCTTCACAATAATCATTGCAGGAATTCGGTAAGCCGCTGGTTGTTTTGGGATCGGCGTATTAAGTTACCTCTAATCGTTGTCTAGGGGTGACTGTAGTGAGTAGAGCAGTAAACGAATGTCCAATCAGCGAAATAGGTTTTCTGAATGCTTTATTTCTCGGCCCAACAAGACCAACATCAACATGAGGTAGGACAGGAAAGGCTGATGAAGTAAAGAACTTTGCGGTATCAGGCCTGGATGAAAGAAGAAAGCAATCCTGCTTTCAGCAACAGTAATACAGTTCGTCGCCACTCCAGCCGGAGCGGGCGAAGTGCCCCCGGACAGACTCCTGCCACGAGCCTGGCAGCCGAAGTGTCACTTTAACCTCTTGACCACCGCCCCATGTCAAAAAGACGTCCTCCTTTTTAAAGTTGAATATCTCGATAACGGCAGCAGCTGCTGCCACAACCGAGATATTCATCTTTGCAGGGGGCGGTGGTGTACACGATAACGGCGGTCTCCGCGGCGGATTCGCCGCGAGATCGCCGTTATCGGTGGCGGGAGAGGGGCCCCCCCCCCCTCCCGCCGCTCTCCCGCGCTCTCCGCCGCTTACCGGAGCCGTCGGTAGCGGCGGAGGGGATCCGATGTGTCCGGCAGCTGAGCGGGGACGGGACTGAAGGAGAAATCTCCTTCACCCGTCCTCATAGCTCTGCTGGGCGGAAGTGACGTCAAAACGTCAGTCCCGCCCAGCCTCTTAAAGAAACATTTTTTTTTTTGTCATTTGAAAAAATGACATTTTTTTTTTTTTATTTTTTTTTTTGCATTTAAGTCTAATTATGAGATCTGAGGTCTTTTTGACCCCAGATCTCATATTTAAGAGGACCTGTCATGCTTTTTTCTATTACAAGGGATGTTTACATTCCTTGTAATAGGAATAAAAGTGATCAATTTTTTTTATTTTATTTTTTTCAGTGTAAAAAATTATAAAACTAAATAAAAATAAATAAGAAAACCAAAAAAAAATTTTTTAAAGCGCCCCGTCCCGACGAGCTCGCGCGCAGAAGTAAACGCATACGCGAGTAGCGCCCGCATATGAAAACGGTATTCAAACCACACAAGTGAGGTATCGCCGCGATCGTTAGAGCGAGAGCAATAATTCTAGCCCTAGACCTACTCTGCAACTCAAAAAATGCAACCTGTAGAATTTTTTAAACGTCGCCTATCGAGATTTTTAAGGGTAAAAGTTTGACGCCATGCCACGAGCGGGCGCAATTTTTAAGCGTGACATGTTGGGTATCATTTTACTCGGCGTAACATTATCTTTCACAATATATAAAAAAATTGGGCAAAATGTATTGTTGTCTTATTTTTTAATTCAAAAAAGTGATTTTTATCCAAAAAAAGTGCGCTTGTAAGACCGCTGCGCAAATACGGTGTGACAAAAAGTATTGCAATGACTGCCATTTTATTCCCTAGGATGTCTGCTAAAAAAAAATATATAATGTTTGGGGGTTCTGATAAATTTTCTAGCAAAAAAATTGTGATTTTCACATGAAGGAGAGAAGTGCCAGAATTTACCTGGTGGGCAAGTGGTTAAGGTTGCTGAGAAGAACTGACTTGGCTCTGATTTTAAATAAGATGCCAGATGAGGCCTCTGCCACAGGCTCAATGCTGACAATGGTGAACAGCAGAGCAAATCCTCCCAGTCTTTCTCTTTGGGGTCACCGACTGACAGTGCTAAGGTTATCTGTCAGTGTTCGGTTACCCAGATCCCCGATGGTTCGTTCAAGTCTCTCAGACAACCTGCCTCCGGGTTCTCCTTGAGCCGATCCCCCACCGCACAGCACGTAGCTTAGGATCTCTTCAGTAGAGCTGGGGACCCAGTAAGTCACTGGGGCCCCTGGTAGCATCAGTTGCTCCAGGCCATGAGGGCCCAGAGTCAGGAACTCCGCGTTGCGCGCGACCCCAGGCCAGGTAGGCCATAGTGGTGGGGCCCACGATGTGCGCACACCCTAAAGGTGGGTGCCTCACCTGGAACCCACGAAGAACCAAGAACCACGTCTTCCGCCACAGACGTACTCCCTCCTAGCATGCACAGTGAGGCTCAACTCCTCTCATTGGCTGCTGGCAAGAAGCGGCTCCGCCTGGACCTCTCTGGTTTTGAGCCAAATAATTTTTCACCTTACAGGTAGCCTTTCCTGAAAATTTTAAATAAGTAGCCTGCCCCTTTAAGAGCCAGAGACTTCCAAAGTGCGGTACTTACTAATACATAACAAAAAATATCAAAAGGCATATTTTTCCCTACACTATCCTTAGACTACAATGCAGAGCAAAATCTGATATAATATATATATACTGTATGTGCCCCCTTTTTTTCTTTTTTTTATAATGTTACACCAAGAAATACACAGGCACTTTAACAGCGCCTGAGTATCAGATCTGCATCTGCTCACCTGTCAGGGGAATCCCAAATGACACAGGCGAGCAGCAGCTTTGAATTCCCCGCCAGGGACGTCACACGCCCTGCACACACACGCACCTGCGTGGTGGGGAAGCTGCCTATTGGCGCCTGCGCGGCCGCCGGGAGTTGTGCCATACCATGCATGCGCGAACCAAGCCTCGCTCTGATAGAGGACACCGTGCATGCGCACACGGCAACGTCGCCCGCGACCTGGAAACTGCAGCGAGCTGGAACGCAGAAGCGCTCCAGCCGCCGTAAGGGATAACATGGGGGGTGCAGAGGAAAAAACGAGGGGAGTACTGTGAAGAAAACAATATTACAACACACAGAAACGACTGCCATGGTAAGTAGATATAGTCAGACCTTGCCAGCCGTGGAGCTCCGGATATTTGGCACACTACAGCAACAACACAGGAAAGAGATGAGGTTGCTGAAAGCTCTCCACCCGCCCGTGCTATCCATCCTGGGACATTATTAACGAATGTGAATCCTAGTTCCAACAGAGGAGGACAAAAAAGGAACACAGTACTGGTGGGTGAGTTGACTTTTATGGGTATGGGGTCCTTTAGCATTGGAGAAGAGGCGGAGTTAACCCACACGTAGGTTTCCATGGAGTCTGTCAGGAAAATGGTGAACCTGGAAGCTGATTCCCCTTTGCATGGACCATCGGGAATGGCAAGCAGAATCAGTCTGTATAATGGAAGCAGTGGTTGTGAGACAGATGCACACAGGTAGATGAACTACTGTATATCCAGAAAATTAAGGTAAATCACCTTATGATGTACGGAGGCCTGGTTGAGTTTAAAAGCCGAAACCACCTTTTGGAAAGAAGATGGATATAGGCTGTAATACCACCCAGTTCAGACACATACAGAACCTCACAAAGTTGATGGTGACAAGTTAAGCTGCGTTGTCAGTAAGGGTGGGAAGGAGAGTAACCCTGATAGGTTTAAAAAGTGATTTCTGAAGGGCCCAGAGAACCAAACTGAAATCTAAGGCCTTGTACACACCAGCGGACATGTCCGCTCGGAGATTTTGGTCTAATGGCTGTACACACCATCAAACCGAAATCCGCGCGGACAGAGAACGCGGTGACGTAGACGACACTGACGTTCTCTCGCGCGAGTTTAATGCTTCCACGCATGCGTTGAATCAATTCGACGCATGCGCGGGATTTCGGTCTGCTGGTTAGACGTACTAACCAGCGGACATGTCCGCCGGACAGCTTTCCAGCGGACATGTTTCTTAGCATGCTAAGAAACATTTGTCCGCTGGAAATCTGTCGGCTAGCCTGTACACACGATCGGATCTGTCCGCTGAAACTGGTCGGCGGACCAGTTTCAGCGGACATGTCCGTTTGTGTGTACAAGGCCTCAGAGTGACAAGCAAACATACATGACAGACACATGAGAAACGCCTGTATAAAAGGTCTAAAAGCCAAGTTCCAACCAAAAATGGAACTTCCGCTTTAAGGGAAGGCATTCATATTGTGAGGGGCTTTATCTGATTCCTGAGCAGCTGTCCTGCCCATGTTCTTGTTCTTTTATCAGTATGTGTAGATTATGGGCCAGATTCAGGTAGAATCGGCTTACTCTGCGATGGCGTAACGTATTACATTTACGTTACACCGCCGCAAGTTTTACGGGCAAGTGCTTTGATTCACAAAGCACTTGCCTGTAAAGTTGCGGCGGCGTATCGTTAATCCGCCCGGCGCAAGCCCGTCTAATTCAAATGGGGCGGGGACCATTTAAATTAGGTGCGTTCCCGCGCCGAACGTACTGCGCATGCTCCGTCCCTAAAATTTCCCGACGTGCATTGCGCTAAATGACGTCGCAAGGACGTCATTGGTTTCGACGTTAACGTAAATGGCGTCCAGTGCCATTCACGAACGACTTACGCAAACGACGTGAAATTTCAAATTTCAATGCGGGAACGACGGCCATACTTAACATTGGCTGGACCACCTAGAGGGCAGGTTTAGTCTCTACGGAAACAACGTAAATTTACAGCGACGGGCAAAGCGTACGTTCGTGAATCAGCGTAACTAGTCATTTGCATATTCTACGCCGACCGCAATGGAATCGCCACCTAGCGGCCGGCCTAGAATTGCAGCCTAAGATGCGACGGTGTAAGTCACTTACACCTGTCGGATCTTAGGGAGATCTATGCGTTACCTGATTCTATGAATCGGGCGCATAGTAACGACAGTCGTATCTCAGAGATACGACGGCAAATCAGGAGATACAACGTCGTATCTCTTTCATGAATCTGGCCCCTAGTATCATCTAATATACACTACTTAAATTGCATTGTCTTTACAAACCCTTTTTGAGGGTGTGACTCTTTGCTACTATTGGTTGGAACCAATTCCTTATGTCTTGGTTTCTCTTTTTAGTTTTCAATATATGTATATCTACAATGCCATTTCTTTAGTACTATGTTATGCACGCCCTCATAGTTGTTGGTTTGCTTATTCCATCTGGATTGGGCCATATTGTGGGTAGACAATTGGAATGTTTTACATTTTATGTTTAATATTTTCATGTTGTATATGCGATAAAGATATCCACGTTTTATATATATTTTGCTTATGTGTTTGTTTTTTTCACGCATAGCTAGTATAAGCTAATTTCCTGAAGAAGTGCTTGGCGTGCAACATGTAGAGCCAAAGCAAGTCAAGACACATCTCTACATCTTGACCAGCACTCTGGAATCAACTGCTATTATAGATATTATTCTCTTTCTATGTAGTGCATAAGGTCGATGGTAGAGTTAGATTACCCTAATTATAGGCATTCCTAACAGTGTGAATTTTAAATAGTTTTATTTCATGTCTTTTTGTATTATAGATATATTTTTCTAAATATATGTACTGTAGTGCCTACAAAATCCCTATTCTATAATCCAGGCAGTGCATGAAAATGCGCAGTGCAGCAGGATGGGTGTATGCTGAAAAATATTATCCTGCAAAAATGGCTAGTAGTCAACACTAACATTTTCGCTATAGAGAAAAGATGTCCATTCCTCTATTACACTAGAAAAAAACTGAGGAGTGTCTGTTTACCAGTGTTAATAACCTCCAGTAGGCTGCAGTATAATCCAACTGTCTGAATCCTATGCCTGCTTTTACACTGATACGTTTTCTTCCGCTTTTGTGTTAAAGTGGAAGAAAAACACATGACCATGAAATCCTATGGAACTCTTCATGCTTATCAGTTGTGCTGCGTTTTGAAAAATTCTGCTTGCCACATTTTGAGGCATGCTTGGTGCAGTAAAAAAACACACCAAACACGCAACTCCCCATTAAAATGGATGGAAACCGCATCAAAAACACATCGGCGGTTGCGTTTTTGGTGTGGTTTTTGAGTTCCAAGTGTTTCTTTTCACAGGTGCAAAATCCACTGGAAACGTGGTAAAAATACGGCAAAAATGCATATGTGTTTTTACCTAATTTTTGCAATGAAGCAGTGTGAAAGTAGCCTTATAGAGAACAGAGAAAATAAGTTTTTAGGAGGGAGAAACTATAACTCATGTCAGACCAAGATTAAGCTATATGCTTTCCCAGTAAAAATGAAAAACACAGGAAATGTAGTGCAGTATTTATACATTTTTGTTGCCCTTTCTAAAACCAGTACTGAGCAGTATGTGCCAGTAAAATTATGTACCTCATAAAGTAAAGTGAAACAAGATTGCCAACACCACCGAAAAGTAGTACTATATTGTTCAAGCAAAAGTTCAAATCTGAATCACATCTTTGCATTGCAGTAATGTGCGCTAGTGCGATGCAGTGCCATTAATTTTGACCAGAATCCCAAAATGCTTGCCCAAAGCACCTGCATTGGAGCAAACTGAAACACATGGTAGTGAGTTGCCATGCATTGTGTTACAAAACAGGTGTCTTATGTTGCAAACGCTGAGGTGACAACCCATTAAGTATAAATGTGTTGGTTTAAAGCAACGTATGCTACTGCATGACATGTGCATGCATTCATGCACCACACACATGTAAATAGGCCCTGACACTTTTGGAGTAGCCAAAAGCAAATCCAGTTTTGTACAGTGTTCTGTTTCAAATGCCGTTTCTTAGACCCAGTCTGACTAGAAAGTATGGTCACCTGCTAACTTGGCACCATCCATAGGCAGCTTAATGGCTACACACGATCAGAAAATCGTACAAAAAATATCGCTTTTGAAGTGATCGTACAATACTCTGATTGTTAGTACACGACAAGCACAAAAAAAATATTGTATGATACCAGATTGTACGATTTTCATTTAATCAGTATTTGAATCAGTTTTCATCTGACACAATACTAATACCATAAAATACATTACATCACTTCCAAATTTTCCTAACGCCTTAATTTTTTTATATGAGATTAGCACGCAAAAAAAAAACGGACAATCATTCATCCATTAATCTCATTGTGTGTACCAGGCATAAGCCTTCAAAAAGACACAGGATTTGAATCCAAAGCAATTTTATTTTAATTACAGAGATGTTTTTCCAATCTTTTGAAGTACAAAAAGACAATGGCCCAGATTCAGGTACGACTTGCGCGGGAGCAAGTGTGATTTGCGCCGCGCAAGTACGGATTTGCTCCCAGGCAAATTTGCGGGTGACCCAGAAAGCAAGCTAAGCCTGAAATGTGCCATTTTTGCACGGAGGCAGTTTCTCTGCCCCGGCGCAATTAAGGGGCAATTTTGCTCAGGGAGCAACTTGCGCTCTCATGGTTTTCCCTCAGCAAATATGCAAATGAGGAACTGCCACTGATTCATAAACTTGCGCGTGTGAGGAGCATTTTGCTCCCAAAGCGCGCAAGCTGTTTGGCAGGGGCAAATTTGCACTTTATAAAAGCAGGGGCAAGTTAGCAACAGATGGCCACAGGTCAGCTGGAGAGCAACTACAGCACTCCTCACCGTGTGTAGGGACTACAAAAAAAAAAAAAACTTTGAGCATAAACTAAATATAGAAAAGCTCCTAATCTGAGCAAAAAAAAAATTTCCCCCCCCAAAAAAAATATAAGCATAATCAAAATAAATAGAAAAAGCTCATTATATGAGCAGCAAGGGATAGGTAAAAAATACAAAAAATAAAAGGAAAATACATTTTTTTTTTTTGGACATCCTTGTGCCAAGGGTGCCCCGGCTCTGGCTCCTCAGTCTGTGTGGTTGAGCCTGTGGTGGGGATGGAGCCTGGGCTGAGGATGGAGCCTGTGGTGGGGATGGAGCATGGGGTGGGGATGGAGGGGGGAGGAGCATCAACCCCTACTTCCTCACTCCTGGCAGGTGGTGCCTGCATGCCCTCCATGGCGTTGGCCAGGCGGGTGAGCACGCTGTTGGTTTGGGCCAACATCCGCAGCTGCCGGGTGGTATTGGTCCTCTGCTGCCGCCGGGTTAATCTCTCCTCCTCCCGCACAGCAGCAGTGTTGGCCTCCACCGCACCTGCCAACCTGCTCACCTCCGCTGTTAGCAAAGCGATGGCGCCCTGCTGCTCGACCACGCAGGTGACCATGGCTCCACAGTTGGCACTGACTTCCTCCAAGCTCTCAGTATCTCGTATCCCCCGGTCAGCATGCAGGGTGAGGGCCTGCTGCAGAGAGGAGGAGGAGGATGCCAGGCTGTCCGCCACCCGCCTCAAGTCTCCCACCATGTCCCCTATATGGCGGGTCTGCCGGGCCTGCTCCTCCTGCAGACCTTCACGGAGGCTGGAGGGTACACCCCTCGTTTTACATAGAGCCTTCCTTGGAGGAGAGGCTGGGGCACGAACTGAGGGAGAAGAAGGGGAGTGGGCCACACTGGAGGGAGGGACACTGGAGGGGCTTGCCCTGGAGGGGAATGACTTTATGGTCGGGGGGGGTGGTGGGGAGGTCAGGCATGGTGGGATCCTCCTGGAGGTACACAGATTCATCCAGGTTGAGGATGATGGACTATGGGCGATATCCTCCTCCACCAACATGCCCAGTATCTGCAGGGGGCCTGACTGGACCCCATGATGTTCTGGGTATGGCGTGGGTCACCCTACAGCTGACGATGGCCCAGCCTCATCATCAACATCTGTGGATGACACAAAAAAAATATGTTGCTGGAGCAACACACTTATCACAGGTTCCCTTCTACCCCCTCCCATGATACACAGCGAATATGAGAAATAAAAACTTTTTACATCTTCCCTTCTACCCCCTCATATGTTCCCTTCTACCCCCTCCCATGATACACAGCAAATATGAGAAATAAAAACTTTTTACATCTTCCCTTCTACCTCCTCATATGTTCCCTTCTACCCCCTCCCATGATACACAGCAAATATGAGAAATAAAAACTTTTTACATCTTCCCTTCTACCCCCTCATATGTTCCCTTCTACCCCCTCCCATGATACACAGCAAATATGAGAAAAAAAACTTACCAGTCCCCAAGTCCCCAACAGTGGAGTCATAGCCTGGGAGTCCCTCCACCTGCTCTAGCGCTAAACTCTGTGCGATAACCTCCTCCTCTGGATTTAATCGTAAAGAGCAGGCTGGTCCTCCTCCCGTGCCCCTGCTATGCTTTCTGATTAGGACAATTTTGTCCCTGACTCGACGACGCATGTCAGTAAATTTTTTTTGGATGTCCTCCCAGGACCTCTCCTCAATGCCCAGGGCATTTATGTCCAATGTAATAGCCTCATATATTGCCCTCCTTTGGGCTACGGTGGTATTCTTCCGCTCTGAACCAAAAAGAACGGCAGTATGGCGCGTCAGTGCCGCAAGCAGTATATCCATCTCAGCGGAGACAAAATTTGCTTTTCTTTTTTTTCTTATCAGGAGGTGCCATCTCAGAAAAAAGGGCAAAATTACCTTGCTCAGGGGGGGGGGGTGGAACAAGCAGGATGTAATTTTGCACAGGACCTGCGCAGGTCTGCCCCTATTTATTTGCTCAGTGCAAGCAGCTGGGCAGAATTTGCCCTGAAAATAGGCGCAAACCACTGCTGAGTGGAAAAAAGATCATTTGCATAGGGCACACCCACTTTCACTTGCGCTGCCTTACGCCCTGATTTTTGCCTTACAAAGGAGCAAGTTAGCAGACAAAAGGAATCCTGAATCAGGTGGCAATCTTTCCAATTTGCCCCAGCGCAGAGCAAATCAGCTGCTCTTCACATGTGCAACTAATGGGCAAATCTACCTGAATCTGGGCCAATAACTATCCTAGGCCTAAAGCCTCGTACACACGGTGTGATTGTTGGATGATTTTTGTCAAAAGATGATTTTTGTCTTGCATACTAATAGTACGCAAATTGCCGTTTGATAAACATGAATGTAGTCACATACTATGAAGCCCCATACACACTATCAGTTTTCCTGCAGGATTTTCTCCTCCGGTTTACCAAAACCATCTAATATGAGGTCAAACCTTAAAGCCTCGTACACACAATCAGATATCTGATGGAATCTAATCCGATGTGTTTTTTTGCTGATATCCGATGAAGCTGACTTTCGTCAGTCTTGCCTACCATCAGTCAAAAATCCGACCGTGACAAAACGCGGTGACGTAAAACACTACGACGTGCTGCCAAGCAGCTTCATTATTATCCCAATAAGATGAGAATTTTGACATTTCATTAATTACCACGTCACTAAAGTTAATTTTAGATTATGAACAGTAGTTTACAAGACCAAAACTTGTCCCAGTCGTTCCTTAATTCCGAGCATGCGTGTTTGTACTTTCAACTTTTGTGTGATGGATTTCTGTGAAGCCGTCAGTCGCCAAAAATTTACTAGCATATCATCCAACATTGGTTGACTGAAAAAATGGAAAACAATTGTCTAAAGGAGCATACTAACGGTAGGAATTTCGGACAACAACCATCAAATGACAATCCACTTCTGATTTTCGTACCGTGTGTACAAAGCTTTTTTTTAAGGTTTTCAGCTGGTTTTCATCAGTTTTTCATCAGCTGTTCATCCGTTTTTCATCAGTTTCTTATCAGTTTATTTACATCCACTACCAATGCAAAATGGATGAAAAAATGACCATTTGTCAGTTTACATCTTTTTAACAGAAGAAAAAAAGAACTATAATCGGTTTCAAAAAACGCCCTCCTTTGGGCCAACCACCGAAAACAAACAGTGGGTCCGAAATCTGGAACAGAGCCGTAGCAGACAGATACACCTGGAGAGTATGGACCACATCCAAGGACTGCAACGCAACCTCTTTGGGGTGCGACGGCTGATGACACAAGGATGGAAGAACATTGTCCTCATATAGATGAAAAGCCGAAACAACCTTGAGAAGAAATGAAGGCTGCAGGCGCCAACTCAGAAACCCGCCTGACTGACCTAATAGCCACCAAAAAAGCTACCAACTGAGAGAGTGTCAATAAGGGAATCTCACTAATGTCTCCAAACGATGGTTTCTGAAGTACTGAGAGGACCAAGTTCAAGACCCACGGAGGCAGCGGTGGTCGAACCAGAGGGACCATATCTCGAACCCCCTGCACAAATGTAGTCAACAGTGAATGGTACGCCAAGGGTCGTTGAAAGAAAACAGCCAAGGCTGAAATTCGCCCCTTAAGTACAATTAGGTCTTGGTCCACACTTTACTGTAAAAAACAGCAGGATCCTGGAAACCGGATATGCACATGGATGCCACCCCATCTACTACACATAGAGATGTAGGCCTTCCACGTGCGAAGATAAATCTATCGAAGATAATTTCCGTGCCCTCAGCACGGTGGCAGTGACCGAAACCGACAGGCCTCAGTCCCTTAGCACCTGGCTTTCAAAAGCCATGCCGTTAAGCCAGCGACTGTAAGCATGATGAAGTATGGGACCTTGCAACAGAAGGTTCTCTTGCATCGGCAATCGCCAAGGAACATCTGCCACCAGACGCACCAAGCCGGCGTACCAGGGACACCGAGGCCAATCTGGGACAATTAGGAACATCGGAATCCCCACGATCTCCATCCTGCGAAGCAGACAAGTGAGACGTTTTAGCGGGGGGAAGGCATTAAATAGTCAATACTGCCCCTACGGAGTCACCAATGCACCTTTCGCGTCCGCCCAGGGATCTTTGTACCTGGCCACAAACCTCAATACCTTTTGATTGAGCCGAGAAGCCAGGAGATCCATGTCTGGCGTGCCCCCTCCCAGGCAAAAGAGGTTGAACACATCCGGGTGTAGCGACCATTCTCCTCGGTCCTGCATCTGACAACTTAGGTAGTCCGCTGGGCAGTTTTTCCCCCGCCCAGAATGTATACGGTCGATAGAACTTGCACACTCCTCTCAGCCCACCGCAGGATCTGAGCGACCTCCAATGCCGTGGCCGAGCTTCTTGTTCCTCCTTGATGGCTGACATACGCCACAGCTGTGGCGTTGTTTAACTGGATCCCGACTGGACGTCCCTGCAGCCTCTGAGACCCTGTGGAGAGGCACCGCCTGATCACCCGAAGTTCCAGCACATTGATCGGCAGACGGGATTCCATCTGCGTCCAGCGACCCGGCGTCGACTGAACACCCCAGACACCCCCCCAACCGGTCAAGCAGGCGTCCATCGTGTTCACTGTCCAGTGAAAAGAAAGACACAACTTCCCGGACTGAAGAGCCGGAGATCTCAGCCACCAGATCAGGGATTCCCTGACTAGTCGTCTCACCCAGATTTGACAATCCATAAAACAATGGAGATTTGCTCCACCTTGACAGGATCTCCTTTTACAGACTCGAGTGTGGAATTGGGCACAAGGTACTGTCTTGAAGGTGGCGACCATGAGACCCAGAACTTGCATGCAAAAGCGCAGCGACGACCACCTGCGGGACGCCAACAGCTCCACCACAGCCAGAAGAGTCTGCCACTTGTCTGAGGGGAGAAAAAAAAAACTCCCTTCTGAGGGGTCCAAATCAAGCCCAGGTATTCTAAGCACCGGGTCGGTACCAACACCGACTTCTGGAGGTTCAATACCCAACTGGACACCCGAAGAGTCTGACTGGCAATCGCCACATCCTCCTCTAATACTGAGACGGATGCTGCTCTCAAATGGAGGTCATCCAGGTAGCCCACGATAGTGATTCCACGCATCCATAGTACAGTAGGTGCAGGGGCACTGGTAGCGAATACAGGTATGTCTTGGAAGAAACGCCAGTTCTGACGCCATGCTGACCCCACACACCTGACACCCATAGGGACAAAGGCAAGTTACACAAGTTCACCCTCCTAGCTGCCACAGAACCAAAGGGGCCCCCCCGAGGACTCACCACCCCGACCAGGCACGGCACAGCTGCCGCCGTCCACTCTCTCCTGCGACTGAGGTGTTCCTACACCTTTTCCTGTGTCACTCTCTCTGAGGCAATTGTGCTGTGTTTGCGCCGTTCTGAGAGCTGTTTTAACCGCTAGAGGCAAAAACCTAGTAGAGATAGTAATTGAATTCAGGGTGGTGGCGCTGCTAAGATGTGGTAATTTATGTGTCCTTGTCTTCAGTGTACCACTAAGGTTTAAAGTGTCGGGCACCTTGAGGCGATGGACTCATAAAAAAGAGCCTCCGTTAGAGTTGGTAAGGTCCCCTTATTAATGAATATTTGTGATAGTATAAACCCACTGGTGGGTTTAGAAGTGATGTGAAAGTGCTTGACCAATGGTAACCTGGAGGTATGTGTTTGGGATATTCCAACTCGCT
The DNA here is from genome assembly GCF_905171775.1 of Rana temporaria. Lineage (NCBI taxonomy): Eukaryota > Metazoa > Chordata > Amphibia > Anura > Ranidae > Rana > Rana temporaria. The sequence continues at coordinate 361,780,238 of NC_053489.1, forward strand.
AGACGTCCCTCCTGCACCTCCACTGAGGTGTAAAGGTGAGTGTCAATAGGTGATGCAAACAAGATTGCAAAAAGGTGATGTAAACATGAGAATAAAAAAAATTATATAATAATAGGTATAATATAGGTGAAATATCTCAATGAGATGCACTCCCCCTGAACAAACGCGTCACAATAAAATAGGGGTGCAACGGATTAAAAAACTCACGGATCGGATCGATCCTCGGATCAGGAGGCACGGATCGGATCATTTTTCGGATCAGCAATAAAGAAACATTTTCAAATGTACAGATAAAAAAGTAATCTCCTTAAAATGACCACACCGTATAAGCTTTGATCTCCATAAATGGTATTAACATTCCCTGCACTTATTGCCAAAAACGGTGGCAAATTAAATAAAAGGATATTAAAAAAAAGTTTGCCTACAAAAGATTGAAGGATAGGTGCACTATTATCTTCCAAAATCATACCATTTGTTGATCTAGTGCAAGCCTGTGGAAGAAAGCCAGGGATGTGCTTTGAATTATGTGCTTGCATTTACCTAAATGATCATGAGACGGTGCTAAGTGTTGCCAACTTACTTGCCTTTTTAGAATTAGAATGTAGTTGAGTCCCATCTTCTCCATCCAGTGTGCTTGCCAGAGCCCAGAGCACAGCGTGACATGGCTTCCCGCCTCAGCGCGCTGACTACAGAAATCAACACGCTGAGGCGGGGAAGCGTGTCACGCTGTGCTCTGGGCTCTGGCAAACACACTGGGTGGAGCAAGATGGCCGCCGCTCCGGAGCTAGGCCGAAGCCGGGGACTTTCCTAGGCTCCGGAGCGCTCCGCGGATCGCGGGGTGTGCCGATCCGAACGGGGTGACCCGTTCGGATCACGGATCGGTGACGATCCATTGCACCCCTACAATAAAGTGAAATAAAATAGAACAAAGTTCATAAGTGATTGGACAATGTGATATCCCTCACTTATCTATACAAGTGTAGTGAGCAACAGATACTGAGCAACAAGTGATACACAGATGAATTGAATATTACTGGGTGGCTGATCACAGAGGGCCCCCCTAGGCTCTCCAATAAATCCTACTATCCACAGTCCAGTATATTAACAGAAAATTGTGCAGTGCATATTAATGTAAAAAATGGATGAGCATTTGCTGGCAGCCTTAAATCCTATGGACTCTTTTTTATGAGTCCACCGCCTCAAGGTGCCCGACACTTTAAACCTTAGTGGTACACTGAAGACAAGGACATATAAATTACCACATCTTAGCAGCGCCACCACCCTGAATTCAATTACTATCTCAACCCTTACTCTCCTTCTGGGGGACCAAACAGGGGGCAGCAGCTCATCTACCCAATCCTTAGCGCCGAATTCCAGCTCTTTATAAAAACCTAGTAGAAACCACAACAAAATGGCCACTGTCCGGCGCTGTAAGGCGCGGTCTACAAGAAAATGGCAACCACAGACCACAAAAACATTGCCGCCGATGTAAACCCAAAGAAATGGTGCCGGACACCTCTAAAATTGCCACCAGCCGAGGACTGAGGCAAAAAGTACACGGAAATGCCGCAAACACCCTGGGCTCCCAAACGGAAGCCCCCCACACACATGGCAGCACACCCCACCGAGAGCGGACCCTGGCGCCGCACAGCCTCAGCCAAAAGCGGAGCCCTCTTGGCCAGTTCACAGCAAGGCCCAACCACCACAGCACATGGGGAGGGGGGAAAGGACAGGGAGAGAGGAAAGGAAGGGTAGGAACCCTCTAATCGACCTCCCTGGGAATGCCCAGCCTTGTCATCCTGCCAGAGCAGGAGGAACTGCTACTTTCCCGTCCTGCGTGAACTTGCTGGAAGCATTCCTGACAGACCCATTGCCCGCACGGTTTCGGTGTGGCTGTCGGCCCTGGCACACTGTGACACGGACATATAGCCCGGTCATATGTGTGCCCCGGAAGCATGTAGCTCACCGGCTACCCCTGGAGCAACGAGGCCTGTCGTGGCCGACCCAGCACGTAGCTAAAGGTCTGCACACGCTCGATGGCTGAAATTGGGGGGACTACAAGGATCTGATGACCAGTCTGTCACCCAGTCGGCAGTTGATAGTAGATCTCGGGAACAAAAAAGTAGAAAAATCTCTAAGACCAATGGGCCCACAGGGAGCCAGGTCCTTCTCCTATGCTAGGCAGAAAAGGGAGAGGGGTTGTACCTAGAGGGACCATCCCCTGGGCGGTACTGTACAGTTTTGATGTGTGTTTAACACTTTAACATGTTTTCTGCCTAGTCCTCTCCTAATAGAAGGCTAATACCCCACTGTCAAGATTGCTGCTGTGTCCGTCCATGAACGGAAGAAAAAGTAACCCTTTTACATCAGTACATACACCTGTCTTCAGTTCAGTTGACATCAATCATTCAATCATTAATCATCATGCAATCAATCATTATATTGTGATTTGTTGCAAGCTGGAAAATTTTAAAACAATATATATGATTCAACAATTTGCCTGGTTTTCAGTTTGATTACCCAATAATAAATCTAAAAATGCACAAATAAACGCTTTAGTATTTGAACTAAGTTATTGCATAAAATCTAGTTATAACCAAACAGTACCTGTACTAGTATAGAGGCAATTATTTAAAAGCCATTTTACAAATTACATTTATTTTTATATGAAGCAGAATATCAACAATCTTTTGTAGCTAAATAAAAAAAAAATCCTGGGTAATCTCATTTTCATAAATAAAGGGAGCAGATGGCATTTCTATCTCATACAATTTTGAGTACGATATGTTAATGAGACTGCAGAAGCAATATGAGCACAATATCCTTTGCATGCTCTCATGGTGATAAATGAACATGATTTAATGGAAGTGCTTTAATTTTATCGATTTAAGGTAGAGAACCATGCTATTGTTGCTCATGCTTTTCTCTCACTGAATACTATATATAAAGTTCTGATGCTTTTAAGGCCCCATGCACACGGGACGCCGGTGCAAACTCTGATAAACACACGTTTTTAAAGGCTAAAACCGGCGTTTAAGAACGCCTGTTTTGCTGTGAATTTCACGGCGTTTTACAGCGTTTGCGTTTATAAGCGTTTAGTTAAGAAACATCAAAGACCCTCCCTAAGCTCAAAAAACAGTATTATTTAACCATTTTGTGAGACCAGAGTAAGTAGCAGCTGAGAGAGCAGCAGTGTACCTGTATTTAGCGTGTCACTTGCCACATCACCTGCCACAAGCTGCAGATTGTCCACTTTCCACGTCATCTGCCACAAGTTGTGAATTGTCCACTTGCCACGTCACCTGGCCACGCCACCTGCCACAAGTTGTGGATTGTCCACTGGCCACGTCACCTGCCATGTTTCCTTCCACAGTTTCTCCAGCCAGACAGGTGCTCTCCCAGTCCCAGGAACACCCGGAGGCTGGTAATCGATGCCCACAAGCCAAATCTCGGCTACCGGAGCGTAGGAAAGGCCGCGGCTCGGGCCTAGCCCTGGTCCCGGCGGCCATCTTGGTACACCCAGCCTAAGCCAGCAAGCCTGGGAAGGCTCAGGCCATACAGGCACTGAAGCAACCTTCACGGGGACTACTGAGAACCCACTACTGGATGAGTAGCCCAGGGATACAGCCCGGTAAGTAAGGGACTTTTTGACACCCCTTCTTGGCCATCCTTTCTTTTTCCCCTAACATCTTTCACACTTCTCTTCCCCAGGTCACCCATCACATCCCAGCCAACACCTGCCAGGTAAGTCTACCCGGGTTACCACCTAGCAGTTGATCCAGGGTTCTCCGATCGCCTCAGGGGTCAGGAAGGAATTTTTTCCCTTGCTGCAGTAATTGGCCAGTCTCGGCTAGGGTTTTTTGCCTTCCTCTGGATCAACTGAGGGGGGCGGTTTAGGCCGGGCCATCATCCTTGCAGCAACATCACCGATCCACATCACCGTCACTGAGCGAATACCAACCGAACCTCCGGGAACATCAGCTCCCCTGATCACCATCTTCATCATCGCTGGATTAACAGGATCACTGTACCATCACATCACCATTAAGCCATCTCCCACCATGCTCATCAAGTACGCAGCGGACACCCTCCGCAGCCTAAGGAATTTGGCCTCAACACTACCAACCACCACGCAAAGAACACTACGGAAAGAAAAACTACTAAGAATCTACCGCCAACCAAACCTTAAAAATGAGAAGCCACCGCCTCAACTACAACACTTAGAATGCGCTCTGATCAATACAAGATCGGCAGTCAAGCACAGACAGGAAATCCACGACTTCATCGTCCAACACAACACAGATTGCCTCTTTATCACAGAAAGTTGGCTAACAACCGACTGTAATCCCATCCTAGCGGAATTAGTGCCCGAGAACTATCGCATCCTAACCGAGCATAGAACAGGACAAAGAGGAGGAGGCCTTGCAGTGATTTACAAATCCCACCTCGCTCTCACCAAACCAATTCTACAGAACTCACTGCCCTTTATGGAAACACTCACGACGTACACCCTGAAAACCAAAAACCTGGTGTTACTTGGGGATTTCAACCTCTGGGCTAACTCAACCCAGGATCCCATCGCTACCGCCTGCATCGACCAACTCGAAGAACTTGGTCTGCAGCAACTGATAAAGACGTCAACACATGCGTCAGGTCACATTCTGGACCTCATCTTCAAACAAAACATGAATATTAACACTCTGGACAACAGACCTTTACCTTGGACGGACCACCACGCCATCAAACTTATATTAACCATCGACACCATCCTTCAAAAACCCAGACTCCCAACAACAATACACTGGACAAGATCGCAGAAGAAACTACACTCTGAGCTCTTCAAAACCACACTAGAGACCAAAATAGAAGTACCAAATCTGAACCTCTCAACGGATCAAACACTCAACGCCTTAAACAAAGCATTACTGCAAACAGCAGACACAGTTGCTCCAAAACGCAGAGCTCTCAGCCGGAAAAACAACTCAGGCTGGTTTAACGACACTCTCACTCTACTGAAACAGGATCGCAGAAGAGCTGAAGGAGCCTGGAGGAGGTACCCATCAAAAGAAAACCACACAAAGTACAAAACCCTCACCAAGAATTACCACAAAGCAATCTTTAAAGCCAAAAAAGAACATTTCGCAAACACCATCTCAAAAGCCCTAAACCGTCCATGAGAACTTTTTAAACTAGTCGCTAAGACTATGAACCCCTCCTGCTTGGAGCCCCCTGCAAGCGAGACACAAGAATTCTGTAATGAACTATCTGACTTTTTTTATCGACAAAATCGAAAAGATTCGGGCAACAGTACAACAGAAAAAAACATCAACCCCACTCAGATACAGCAAGAAGAAGCAATCAACATAAATAGTTCACGATCGACAAATTTCGAGCTGGTCCCAATTACCATCGACACCACAAAAAATATCATCGGAAGCCTCCGAGACAACACATCACCAAATGACATCTAGCTAGATTCAGGTACAATGGTGCAAACTTGCGGCGGCGTAGCTTAGCGTGTTTAGGCTACGCCGCCGTAAGTCAGCTAGGCAAGTACATGATTCACAATGTACTTGCCTGCTATCTTACGGCGGCGTAGCCTAAAGCGGGCGGGCGTAAGGGCGCCTAATTCAAATGTGTTTGAGGGGGGCGTGTTTTATGTGAATGAGGCTTAACCTCGCGTTTTTTACGTTTTTTCTCATTGCGCATGCGCCGGGCGCCTACATTTCCCAGTGTGCATTGCGGCTAAGTACGCCGCACGGGCCTATTGATTTAGACGTGGACGTAAATCCCCATTCACGGACGACTTACGCAAACGACGTAAAAAATTTGAATTTCGACGCGGGAACGGCGGCCATACTTGACATTACTATTCCAATAGAGCCTAGCTCTAACTTTACGCGGCCTATCTCTTACGTAAACGGCGTAAAAGTACTGCGTCAGCCGGGCGTACGTTCGTGAATCGGCGTATCTCCTCATTTTCATATTCTACGCCGACCGCAATGGAAGCGCTACCTAGCGGCCATCCAAAATATTGCAATCTAAGATAGGACGGCGCAAGCCGTCGTATCTTAGATATGTTTAAGCGTATCTCTGTTTGAGCATACGCTTAAACATAAGTCGGCGTAGATTCTGAGTTAGGTCGGCTTATCTACTGATAAGTCGGCCTAACTCTTACTGAATCTACCTAATCATTCCTACAAAACTCTTGAAAGAATGCACTGACATCTTGGCACCCACCATAACGCACATCATAAACCAATCGTTCAGGGAAGGGAGTGTTCCGAGCACCCTCAAGCAAGGCATAATAAAACCCCTCCTAAAGAAACCCAACCTAGACCCTAAAGACCCAAACCATCGCAGACCGGTAACAAGCCTGAACACCATCTCCAAGATCATGGAGTAAGCAGTAGTACAACAGCTTCAGCCCCATCTGGACGACCACAAACTCCTAGATCCCCTACAATCAGGTTTTCGCCCAGGCCACGGCACAGAAACAACTCTCCTCAAGATATGGGATGACGCTCTCAAAGCAGCAGATGACGGAGAATCCTGTCTCCTAGTGCTGCTGGACCTTAGTGCAGCCTTCGACACGGTAGACCACAACATATTGCTCACGCGACTCAAAGAAGTAGCAGGAGTCTCTGACTCGGCCCTACCGTGGTTTGCATCTTTAATAGAAAATCACACTCAGACTGTGAAACTTGGAGGTTTTACATCAGAAACACAGACCATTACATGTGGAGTTCCTCAAGGATCACCCCTCTCACCTGTACTCTTCAACATCTATATCCGCCTGCTCCTCAAAATCATCAGCAAACAGGACCTGCGCTACCACTCCTATGCGGACGACACGCAGCTTTATCTTTGAATCACCAATAAAAAAGACCAATTTCATGAACTAGGAAAGTGCCTTACACTGATCGACAATTGGATGACTGAAAGCTCCCTCAAACTCAACGGATCCAAAACAGAACTACTCACCCTTCACGCAAATAGGAAATCCATTTCCAGGACTACATGGACACCACCCACCATCCTCGGACAAACCATCGCGTCAAGCAATAAAGTCAAAAGTCTCGGAGTCATCTTTGACGCAGACATGGCGATGGATGCACAAATAGGATCAGTCGTCAGCGGTTCTCATCATCTGCTCTGCATGCTACGTAGACTCATCCCATTCATCCCCGAAGAGGACACAGCAGTAGTGGTTGGAACAATCATCAACTCACGACTCGACAACGCAAATTCCCTCTACTTAGGACTACCGAAATACCAGATTTCACGCCTACAAGTCGTCCAGTACACGGCAGCCAGACTGGTAACTGATAAAAAGCCGCGGGAACCAATCTCCCCGGCCTTGAGGTCCTTCCACTGGCTGCCCGTACAGGACCAGGTGACATTCAAGACTCTCTGCCTCACCCACAAATGTACACAGGGTAAAGCTCCTCAATACTTAAGCGAGAAGATAAAACCCTACGTCACCAAGCGCATGCTCCGGTCAACCAACCAAAACCTTCTTCAAATGTTGGATAGCCATGCTCTCAAATTGTCCGCCCAACAAATGTGTTCTGTCAGATTATCCGATCGTGTGTACACAAATCCGTCGGATTAAAATCGAAAGTACAAACATGCATGCTCCGAACCAATGCTAACCATCAGACAACATTAGCAGAAGTTGCCAAAGGGGTGGCGCTAAAGAGCTGAAAAACAACGTAGTTTCCTGTATGTTGGCTGAAAAAGTTCTGCCATCTGTATGCTAAACAAGTTCAAGGCCAATGCCAAGGCCAAAAATCCACGGATTTGTCCGATCGTGTGTACGAAGCTTTACTTTTAGCTGCATTACCAACATTTTTCACACTGAACTTCCTATCACAAACATTTCCATTTCTACTTATAGTCTATGCAGTTTCCTATCCATTTATTATCACTCATTTAGAAAAGTTTCCGTCGGATATCCCGAGGGGAAAGCCAAGAACCTGCTCGGTCAGTCTTTCCCTTACACATGGCCGGTTTTCCCGACAGGAAAACTGCGATGGAGCTGTGGCCGGGAATCCCGGCCATGTGTATTCTCCATCGCAGTTTTTCCCATAGGAAAACTGCCAAAAAACGCTGGGCAAAAGTCCGCTGGTTTTCCCGGCGGGAAAAAAGAGAACTGTTTTTTTTTTTGTCCGCCGGTTTTTGGACAGTTTTCCCGTCAGAAAAACTGCAAGGAGCGTACACACGGCCGGGATTCCCGGCCAAAAGCTCTCCTTCCCGTCGGGAAAACTGATTGTGTGTACGAGGCATTAGAGTCTTTTCTCCAGTTATGGATACTGCGCAGAGTATCTGTTCTCATTCTGTATATATGGAAATGTACCATTGTACTTCAGTAATCCTAAAGTCTTGCTGTAATCCTCAATATCTATTGTTATTATGGATGTGGACATTTCACCTTTGTTCTGCATGCTGAGTGTAATATTCAGCGTCTGTTATTCTCAACTCTCTTGTTCTGTATTCCAGGTGTAATCATTTCAGCTAAACAATGACACAACTTTTTTTCAACGATAAAGAACAATGGAGCTTCTCTTTAAATGTACCTGCTATACAGTACAAGCACATCCAAAACAATAGATTTTTCCAATCTCAAAGTAGACCTACAGTTGTGGCCAAAAGTTTTGAGAATGACACAAATATTAGTTTTCACAAAGTTTGCTGCTAAACTGCTTTTAGATCTTTGTTTCAGTTGTTTCTGTGATGTAGTGAAATATAATTACACGCACTTCATACGTTTCAGAGGCTTTTATCGACAATTACATGACATTTATGCAAAGAGTCATGCCGCGTACACACCATCACTTTATGTGATGAAAAAAAACAAACATTTTTTGTGAAGTAAAAAACAACGTTTTTGAAACTTCAATTTCCAAAAACGACGTTGCCTACACGCCACTGTTTTTTCACAATGCTCTAGCAAAGCGAGGTTACGTTCAGCACTTTTTTCCATTGAAGCTCGCTTCATAACTAGCTTCTGGGCATGCGCGGGTTTAAAAACGTCGTTTTACGTTGTTTTTGCTACACACAGTGATTTTTTGTGAAACAAAAAATTAAGTTTTGAAAAACGACACAAAAAATTGAAGCATGCTTCAATTTTTTTTTGTCGTTTTTCACAATACACAAAAACAACGTTTTCCCCGACACACGGTCATTTAAATTGACGTTTTTAAAAACGTCGTTTTTTTTAATCACATAAAGTGATGGTGTGTACACGGCATTAGTATTTGCAGTGTTGGTCCTTCTTTTTCAGGACCTCTGCAATTCGACTGGGCATGCTCTCAATCAACTTCTGGGACAATTCCTGACTGATAGCAACCCATTCTTTCATAATCACTTCTTGGAGTTTGTCAGAATTAGTGTGTTTTTGTTTGTCCACCCGCCTCTTGAGGATTGACCACAAGTTCTCAATGGGATTAAGATCTGGGGAGTTTCCAGGCCATGGACCCAAAATGTCAACGTTTTGGTCCCCGAGCCACTTAGTTATCACTTTTCCCTTATGGCACGGTGCTCCATTGTGCTGGAAAATGCATTGTTCTTTACCAAACTGTTGTTGGATTGTTTTTTTTTTTAAAGGTAAATTTTTATTTTGAAATTTTTGTACATACAAAACAGACAGTACAACAAACACACATCCTAGGCGAACATCGCCCGGTACATCATTTTACAAAACTTTGGTAGTTGGTACACATTGAGCATTTTCATAAAAACGCACAGAGAAAGGTGGGTTGTTGGATTGTTGGGAGAAGTTGCTGTTGGAGGGTGTTTTGGTACCATTCTTTATTCATGGCTGTGTTTTTGGGCAAAATTGTGAGTGAGCCCACTCCCTTGGATGAAAAGCAACCCCACACATGAATGGTCTCAGGATGCTTTACTGTTGGCATGACACAGGACTGATGGTAGCGCTCACCTTTTCTTCTCCGGACAAGCCTTTTTCCTGATGCCCCAAACAATCGGAAAGAGGCTTCATCGGAGAATATGACTTTGCCCCAGTCCTCAGCAGTCCATTCACCATATTTTCTGCAGAAGATCAATCTGTCCCTGATGTTTTTTTTTTTGGAGAGAAGTGGCTTCTTTGCTGCCCTTCTTGACACCAGGCCATCTTCCAAAAGTCTTCGCCTCACTGTGCGTGCAGATGCGCTCACACCTGCCTGCTGCCATTCCTAAACAAGCTCTGCACTGGTGGCACTCCGATCCCGCAGCTGAATCCTCTTTAGGAGACGGTGCTGGCGCTTGCTGGACTTTCTTGGGCACCCTGAAGCCTTCTTCACAAATGCAGTGGATTTTTTTTATGGGATTAAGTTAATTGTCATGGCAAAGAGGAACTTTGCAATTAATTGCAATTCGTCTCATCACTCTTCATAACATTCTGGAGTATATGCAATTTCCCATCTCAAAAACTGAGGCAGCAGACTTTGTGAAAATTAGTATTTGTGTCATTCTCAAAACTTTTGGCCATGGCTGTACACTGCATACGGAGTGGTGACATCTGCAGCAAGCTCACTTATTGCCATGGAACAAGGCACAACTGTTCCTCATCCTAAGAAGCAGTGGTCAGTGTCTGAGAAACCAACTGCCAGGTCTTTGCCATGTTTCATGGGGAGATAAGCCTGGACCTATGACAATACAAGTTTTCAGAGTTAGTAAATGCATAGGGCCTTCTGGAGGGACCAGGAATCATTTTAATCAGGAAGGTTGCTGGTACGGACTAAAAACTTTTAAGCCCTGCTAGACTAACTATATTATATTTAAATTAGGGTTGCACCGATACCAGTATCGGTATCGATAGTAGGCATTTGCATGGGTATCGGTACTCATGAAAATGCACTGATACCTTTTTGGCTCGGTTCTTTCAGCTGTCAGTGGGATTTCCCTCACTAACAGCTGAAATGTAAACAAAAGAATGCCAGCAATTATTAGTTGTTAAAGTGGAGTTCCACTTTTTTTCTCTGTTTATTACAAAAAGTGTAGCTGTTGACTTTTAATACACACACACTCACCTGTCCTATGGTCCAGCGATGCGATCGCCTGAAGCCTCAGTTCTCTCCCCACCTCGCCCCAGCACTGGCATCACTAGTGTGGGCACCCGGCTGTGACAGCTTGCGGCTTCACAGCCGGGTGCGCACTGTGAATGCACGAGTCGTGCTGTGCGTTCTGAATGGCCGAGCAATCTTCCGCGACCTGTGACATGTCCTAGAAGATTGCAGGGAGGGAGGTGGAGAGGAGTCATCATCTAGGTGGCACGGGCGGAAGTAGGAGCTGGATTTATTTAATATGTATTGTCATAGTGTCTCCGAGGGTTAGTTCTTCCACAGCCTGCTCTAAAGAGCTGACTGTGGAAGACTGATGCTGCTTGAGATCCGTCTGGTAGTGAAAAGCTTCTTGAGGATGCAGAGAAGTATTTGCAGAGTGGGGATATGTCTGCCAGCGAAGGGCCTCTGTGCGATGCACAGAACGATCGTCTGAGGGGGATGTGTTCACTCTGCAAAGACACTGTCGGTTAGGGGATGTACGCTCGTGTGTCTCTGTGTGCCTGATCAACACATGGCGGGACCGTAGCGCGCACCTGCAGATAATCTCCCATCCACAGGAAAAGTAGTATAATCCGGGTATGCGTTGTTCAGAGAATAAGGATTCACGCCAATGGTAAAAATGTGAGCCTTTGAATTGTTATGGTCAGGGACAGGGTTTATGATTTCAAGCCATGCGGCTTCCTGTTTACTGGAGAGCATGGCTTTCAGGTACGGGGGGCGGGAAATCGTACACACTGCCCCTGCTCAGACACGCCCATAAGACTCCCCTAGTCATTGTTCATTGGTTGTTGTATAACCCCTCCTTTTTGAAGGAATGCCTGTGCTTGATTGGTCCATTGTGAAACCATCAAGCTCTATTGTTATATAAATAAAGATTACTCCCAGGATCAGGGCAGTTGGTCGAGCGGCGGATGTAAGCATGTAAGCATGGTGGTCATGTCTGTTTACTTGGGGATATGCAGGAAACAGAGTGATATTAAGATGCATTATACCTCATGCTCACGTACGTTCTCTGACGCCAAACCCAGGTGACTCAATTATTCCCCTCCTCCTAGGTCGGGTAACCCTCTCGCGGACAGCCCCTCTCCGTGCCAACTTCTATACAATGCCTTCTCAGACCGTCTCTTTCAATGACCCAATAACATGAAAATAGTATCTTGGAATGTAAAGGGCCTTAGATCCCCCAATAAGAGGATGAAAATCTTGCGCCACCTCAAAAGACTTAAAACTGACATAGCACTCCTACAGGAAACCCACCTGTCCACTTCCGACTTTCACCGCATGCAAAGACTGTGGGTAGGCACAGTCCTGGGCTCTGATGCAGTTGCCCGTAAGGCAGGAGTTCTCCTGCTAATCCATAAAAATCTACCATGTACGGTTCTAGCTGTAAAAACTGACGCAGATGGCCGACTTCTAACTGCTCATGTGCAAATAGGAACGAAGGAACTAATGATCTCCAATGTATATGCCCCCAATAGCCCCGGAAAGACTTTCTACAATACTTTGACCACTTGGCTGCTTCAAAACCCCCACCTCCCCCATCTGGTAGGGGGCGACTTCAACGACGTCATTCACCAGATAGATGACAGATCAACCCCTAAACACACAGGGACCCGAACTGTTTCTCTCACACCTTCCCTTTTTGCGTCCACCATGGACTCCCTTCACCTTCGTGACCTGTGGCGCCTACAACATCCTGCAGATAGGGAATTCACTTTCTATTCCAACCCCCACTCCGTTTTTACTCGCATTGACTATTTCTTCGGCTCTGACAATCTCATCCCTCTGATGTCCAACACTGATGTATTAGACATAGCCATATCAGACCACGCCCCGATCCTTCTGACTATGGACAACCTCGACCTGCCCCCCCACCCCCGGATCTGGCGCTTCCCCTCATACCTCTACAACCTAACCGACTTCCAGCAATCCATGGAGAAGGCTTGGTTAGAATATTCCTCAGCCAATGCCTCCCACTCCGACAATCCAAACCTCTTCTGGGACGCCGGCAAGGCTTTCCTCAGAGGTCAGATCATCTCCTATGCCTCCTCTTTTAAACGTCAAGATGCATTATACCAAAAGGCTGAGAAGGGCGCATAAAGCGCAGGAGACAAGTATTACACGTAGCATAAAGTGGAATTTTCATGACACCTCCCCCAAAAAATTACATGCTGTCAACAAGGAGCATGCCTGGGCAGCGAGGAAGAGGCCGCTTAGCTCAGCGGTCCTGCCTTCCTGAGGTGTTCAGCGGCAAACACAGCAACTATAGAGGAGTGGATTATGGCATCTACCGCCCAGGATCCTCTTTCACCTGGGTGACATGTCCGTAAGTCCTCCAAGCCTCCCCAGAGGCTTACCAACTACTATCTCTCGGCCAGCCAGCGGGACAGGCAAGATGGAGCTGGCTGCATTCCTGGAGATGCAGCCCGCCTTCTCAGGACACTGGTGAGTTCTCTACCCCCGCCACACAAAGTCCAGCCAAATCTAGGCAGAGGAGGAAAGAGGGCACACAATCAGCTAGCTATGAAGCTTCAGGCTGATACTGGAGGAGACCCGCAGAGAACACAGCACAGCACAGCCTACCTAATAATTCATTCTCTGCTGCCGACAGCTTTATCTCAGAGCACACCATGAAAAATTTGCTGCTCTCTCTAAGGTTCTCTGTTCAAAATTGTGCGTACCAACAATCTAATCCCCCTCTGTGCATTTCCCCCTGCCCTCACTGTCCCTCAAATCTGCCCTCATTTATCCCCCTGCCCCCCCCCACTCTGCCTTCACTTTTCCCCCCTTCTCCCCCCTCACCCCCCCACACACTTTTCCTCCTACCCCCCCCCCACTCTGCCCTCACTTTCCCCCCTGACCCCCACTCTGCCCTCACATTTCCCCCTCCTCCCCCCAATCTGCCCTGACTTTTCCCCTACTCCTCCCCTCTGACATCACTAATCCCCCCCCAAACCACCCCTCTACCTACTCTTCCTGGGCGATGGGTATCGGTAATTGCCATCGGCAAGTAGTTAAAAAAGTATCAGTACTCGTACTCGGTGTTAAAAAATGGTATCGGTGCATCCCTAGTTTGAATTTAAACCAATCATATTATTCATTAAGGTAAAAGTAATTTTATGTCCACTCGCAGACGTTGGTTTTGGTCTATATCATAATCCTAATTAGAGAGAATCAAGTTCTGTACAAGTAAATCAGACAGGGAAAGTAAAGTGGGTAGCTACACTTTAGATTAGATACACTTTAGATCCCCCATTTTTCATTTAAAGTAAATATAACCAAGGGTGGAAGAAAGTAAAAATAGTCAAGAAGTAAAAATAGATGCTTTCTCCATTGCTGACGTTGGCTTTATGTACAGTTGGAGGCATATGATATTTGTGAGCCAGGGGGTGGAGATGGGGAAATTGTATATTTTTATATTATTGTTGGCTCATATTGTGGCTCACTAATGAATTCTAAGCCTCCAAATATTGGTTAAGGGGCCATACAAGGACAAAGTCTGCTTACTAGCTCCAAGGGAATGTGAGATTGTAAACTGACCAAGTCCTTGAGGGGTCATATTGTTGCTTACAAAGGCAGTTGGCTTGGGGGTTGTCTATTCCTTACACACAAGTCTAAATACTACAGTTATCACTTGGAACATTTAGTCTCACTCAGAACTGCCATGAGGCATGTGTCTGAACCTTGTCAACGGCCACACAGCATATGCAGATGAAAGTCCGTGATAAAACAGCATCTTTAGTTACATATTATTGTCATATTTTCTTTATCTTTATCTGTCAATACTTTTAATAAGTGTAATACTTCTAAATATTTGTGTGATATCTCTTTGCACATATCGAATACAACCCCAAAAACGCAATCTATTAAGTGATTGTGAATCGTGATACAACAGGGGCTTTGACTGATCTGTAAAATAACGTACAGGTGGGTTACAAAGCAGTAAAAAACACTATCATAGTGCAGGGATGTTTTGGGTGTCGGGCAAGACGTTTTTTTTTTACATTTAGCCTTGCTACGGGCAAACAGCAGGGTTTAGAACTGGTTAGCTCTCTTGTAAAAGCAATCCGAGCAGCTAACTAGGCACTGGATCACTTTTACAATCAGCAGGAGGGGACATCACCCTGCTCCCGACGCCTTCCATGGGCTGTCCCGTCCCCCCAGGACACCCGACCAACCAGCCGGAATTTCTGCCGGCTGATCATAAAGGCAGAACCACGCTGTCCACCTCCAAGATATAGGAAACAGGAAGTGATGAGCATACTACATCACTTCTGGTTTCCTCTGAACCATTTTTAAAAATGGAAATCATTTGATCATACTGATCTTGGTGTGATCAAATGCTTTTGAGGGCAGAGGAGGGATCTGGGGTCTTATTGAAAAAAATTAAAGTGACAGTGTAAAAATATTTACCCCATCCCCCCATACTTGTGCGCAAACAAATGCGTCAGTCCCGCATGCAAACATCGATTGTCCCACACATGAGGTATCACCACAAACTTTAGATCATGGGCAGTAATTCTAGCAGCAGACCTCTGTGTAAATCTAAAGTGGTAACCTGTAAAGGCTTTTAAAGCGTCACCTATAATTAGTAAAACCTACGTCGTTTGTTGAGTGCTCAATTTTAAAGCATGACATGTTTGGTATCTATTTACTCCGCACAACATTATCTTTCATACTTTACTAAAAAAATGCATTATATATTGTATTCTTTTGCATTAACATTTTAAAAACTGTATTTTTCCAAAAAAACAAATGCGCTTGAAAAACTGCTGCGCAATTACTGTGTGACATAGAAAAATTGCAACACCCACCAGATTATTGTCTAGGGCCTCTGCTTTTAAAAAAAATCTTAGCTTTAGAACAAGCATTGAAAGATGTGTTTAAATTTGTCATTAGAAAGAACTATGCCATCCCTCTAGGCTTTACAGTAGAAAATATGTAATAATGAATGAATAAAAAATATTGAAATATCTATTTAAAATAAACAATGCCATTCTCTTGTCTTTGGCAATGCTTTGTGATTATATACTCACACACTTGAATCCCATGACTAGAAATGCCTCTTTCAAAAACATTTTTGTGACCTGTCATGTTGCTAATGCATATCAGAAAAAAAATACCTCAAGTTTTTCATGTCTAAAGGTAATCAAAACATTTGTGACCAGATAAAGTTCTGGTATGTGCCAGTTTACTCAACAATACCATTTAACTGCTTTGCAAATAAGCAAAGAAAATTATAAAAAATGCAGGTAAAAAAAAAGATTTCATTTAGGCCTCATGTACACTGCTGCTGGTAAACGGACGTTTAGGAGCAGTTGGGCAATTTTTCCGCTGCCTCTCAACTCCCCTCTCTGTTATCTTATCAGTACATGTACACATGTTTATAGTCGTTTCTAGGCAGTCGAGTTTAGAAGCATTTTTTGAAACGCAAAAAATGGGTTCAGGACAGATGTTTAGAGGCATTTGAAACGCCAAATGCCAGTAACAGCCTTTTTACAAACATTTTTAATTAAATTTAAAAAAAAGCGGCATGTAAACGTGGCTAAACGGCCGTTTTTAGATGCCGATTTCTAGCTGTTAAAGGGGTTGTAAAGGAAAAAAATGTTTTCCCTAAATAGCTTCCTTTACCTTAGTGAAGTCCTCCTTCGCTTACCTCATCCTTCAATTTTGCTTTTAACCCCCTGACGGTAAACACGAGCGTGACTCGGGGTTGGTTTTTCATGTTAGGATCGGCAAACCCGAGTCACGCTCGGGCTGGACGGGCTTACCTTTCGCTGGATCCACAGGCTTGGTTTACTCACCTTGTCCCTGGATCCAGCGATGCCACCCGCTGTGTGAGCGAGCGGGACCTCCTCGCTCGATTCACAGTGTCTGTGTGCCGCCGATCTCCGTTCCCTGCGACGTTACGACGCACGGGGACGGAGAACGGCGCCAAATTCAAAAAAGTAAACAAACACATTACATACAGTATACTGTAATCTTATAGATTACAGTACTGTATGTAAAAAAAACACACACCCCTTGTCCCTAGTGGTCTGCCCAGTGTCCTACATGTACTTGTATATAATAAAAAATGTCATTTCTGCCTAAAAACTGTAGATTGTCCAAAAGTGTCCCTTTATGTCAAAAATGGTTTTAGATCAGCTAGAAAACAGCGATAATAAATTATAATCACTTGCAGAAATGTGCGATAGCGATTTGCGGGGAAATTCGTCATAAAAAAAATAAAATAATGACAGCGACAATTCTGCAACTGCAAATTTCAGTGATTTTGAGTTGATTACATTATTGAATAATTTTTATTATAATTATATTATTATTTGTTATAATTATTTATAATTATTTATTATATTATAATTTATAATTTTGTTTTAAAAAAAAAAATCATACCCGGGATGCCTACAAGACTCTTGCTTGGTCAGATTTAAGTGAGTTATTTCTAAAAATTACAGGCCTACAGTATAAAACGCCAATTTCCTTGCAAAATAAATGTACCGCTTTTGGTACGTAATTCCAGACAGAATCATACAGCCAGGGAGGTTAAATGTCCTTATTTCTTCTGAGAAATTCTCTCTTCCTGTTCTTCTGTCTGTAACTACACACCGTAATGCGACACTTTCTCCCTGGTGTGGAGAAAGCCTCTTGAGGGGGGAGGGGACGAGCAGGAGTGTCAGGACACTCTCTACTTTGCAGATAGAGAAAGGAGCTGTGTGTTAGTGGGCATCCTGACACTCCTGCTCTACGGTAGAGGAAGCTATTTAGGGGAAAAAATATTTCCTTTACAACCCCTTTAAGTTAAATCGTTCAGGGGAGGTTAAACAACGTCCCGTGTACATGAAGCCTTTTTCCACGTACACACGATCGGTTTTCCCGTCGGAAAAAGTCAGATGTGAGCTTTTGGACGGGAATTCTGACCTTGTGTATGCTCTATCTGGCTTTTTCTGTCGGAATTTCTGCCAGCAAAAGTTTGAGAGCAGGTTTTCTATTTTCCCGGCAGAAAAAAATCCTAGCGGAAAAAACGTTTGTCTGTATGGAATTCCGATGCGCAAAAAAACACGCATTCTCAGAATCAAGCAGAAGAGCCAAACTGCCTATTGAACTTCATTGATCTCGGCTTGTCGTACGTGTTCTACATCACCGCATTCTTGACAGGAGGAATTTGGTGTGACCGTGTGTATGCAAGACGAGCTTGAGCGGAATTCTGTCGAAAAAAACGTCCAAGGTTTTTCTGACGGGAAAACTGATCGTGTGTACGCGGCATAACTGTGTAATATATTTTCCCTAACTACCACAATTTCAAACATT
Organism: Rana temporaria; assembly: GCF_905171775.1. Taxonomy (NCBI): domain Eukaryota; kingdom Metazoa; phylum Chordata; class Amphibia; order Anura; family Ranidae; genus Rana; species Rana temporaria. The sequence continues at coordinate 361,798,612 of NC_053489.1, forward strand.
TTAAAAGATAAGTTCACCTTTTGTAGCATGTTAAATGTTACACCCATATTCAGGGTGTTACAGACGCACCGGCCCCCACTCACTCTGAATCCCCAGTCTGACAGCTAACGGGAGATCTTCACCCTCATGCTAGCTGTCACAATCTGAAAAAAAATGCAGCCGTGTGGGGCTCTGCCCGCGTCATCCATTTACAGTGTTCTGTGAATCAGAAACCTACAAGGCCTGGCAGCCTTTGTGACGGCCTGTAGTTCTTAATTAAGTAGAGAACTGACAATTCTGTGTTCTCCTGTTTAGTGTGGTCAGTTTTTAATAGGAAAGCAAGGGGCTTATCAAGGATTTCACATAAAGGAAACAATACAACGAGAACAGGATACTTTATCATACAAGTACATGGTACAGCAGGCACACATCAGGAATATGAAGTGTAGGGTAACAAACACTTTACGTTTTTTCTTGTCACAGTATAACAGCCTGGCATTACACCCACAATCTGCTGATCGTGGGTGAAATGCTTTACAGGTTCATTACAAAAAAAATTCTAAATGCATATTTTTTCATCTGCAAAAAAATGTGCAGTTATCTTTTCTGTAAAGATGAACTTATCCTTTAACTACATTATATAGTTTCCTAATTATTATGCACATAATTATATGCACATAAATAAAGTATGTCAAGTTTTAATCAATATATCATATGAATACGTTTATATATTATAAACATCTCTTTGTAAGTATATGCAAACCCATATCCTGTAAAACAACCCATTCAGTTTAAAACATACATGAAAGGCAAAACATTTGTGTATACTGTATACATAAAAACATTATAAATACCTTTTATTTTTTGTGTAAGTGATCATATAATCTCTGTTCTCAGTTGCATACAAGGCCTTGGAGAGGTTGGGGCAGAGAAACAGCAGTACACTGATCTTCCCAGTCAATAGCTGTACACAAGGAGCTGGGGTGCCAGCACAAGTCTTGGCCTTTGAAGGACAGGCAAACTGTTCCCAAGCACAGCCAGAAAACTGACCACACTGGGTTGGATGTGCTCTCATGCCTAGTGTGGTCAGTTTGAAACAGGAAAGCAAGGGGACTAGCAGGATCACCAGGTATTTCCCAGAAGAGGGAACCAATATGAAGAAGGAACCAATGCAAAGAGAACAGAATACTTTTTAACACAAGTACATGGTACAGTAGACACATACTGAATCAGTAATATGAAATGTTGGGGCAACGTATTCTTTTATCTTCTTTAGACTTTGATTCTGCTTTTCACAGAGTCTCTCTCCACAGCTAAAGCTGTAGTGATTGAGGGGGAAGGAGATAAAAAGTAGTATTAAAAAAATAGTAATTGTACAAATTTTAAATGTGATTACCACGATTGGTTAAACATGATGATCATGTGGCTGACAACTGTTATGAATAGTTACCAACCAACACACTGGGTTCTTTGGCAGCACTGTGCACCTCACTCCTGGAGATGAGAATAATCTCTAGAGCAGTGGTTCTCAACCTGGGGGTCGGGACCCCTTCGGGGGTCAAATTATGATTTGCCAGGGGTCCCGGAATCCTGGGCTGTTCTTGAAGCCCGCACCACTCTCCCTACTAGGGATGAGCTTTGTATTCAAGTCGAACTCACGTTCGACTTGAATATCGTATGTTCGATCGTTCGTCGAATTACGAACGTTTTGGGCCGTTTGCGCCAAATTCGAGTGGCGTGTCACGGTCCATAATTCACTGCGGCATCGCAGTGCATTGCTGGCTGATGATTGGCCAAGCATGCACTATGACCCGCATGCTTGGCCAATCACAGCTTGCAAAAAACGGAGAGACATAATTGGCCAAAGCCAGGGTGGCTTTGGCCAATTATGGATCAGGGGGTTTAGTACACGCCCCACACTATATAAGGCTGCCTGCAGGTCGGCCTTGTGTAGTGTGTTGCAAGGGTTAAGAGAGAGAAGACAGACAGAGAGAGAGAGAGAGTGTCATTTTTAGTGGGTAGATAGAGCAGGCAGGCAGGCTAGTCAGTTAAAGTTACATAGCCAGATTCAGGTACACGTGCCTATCTTTAGGCGGGTGTAGCGCATCTCATATACGCTACGCCGCCGTAAGTTAGAGAGGCAAGTACAGAATTCACAAAGAACTTGCGTCCTAAGTTACGGCGGCGTAGTGTAAATGGGCCGGCGTAAGCGCGCAGAATTCAAAGTAGGCTGTAGTGGGCGTGTTGTATGCTAATGAATTGTGACCTCACGTAATTGACGCGCCTAACGAACGGTGCATGCGCCGTCCGTGAACATATCCCAGTGCGCATGCTCAAAATCACGTCGCAAATAGTCAATGCTTTCGACGTGAACGTAACCTACGCCCTGCCCCATTCTGAATCGGCTTACGCAAACGACGTGAAATTCGACGGCTGTCCCGACGTCCATACTTAACATTGGCTGCGCAATCTTTTTGGTGGTTTATCCTTACGCCTGAAAACGCCTTACGTAAACGGCGTATCTTACAGCGACGGGCGTGCGTACGTTCGTGAATAGGCGTATCTTGCTCATTTGCATATTCTGGGCGTAAATCGCCGTACATGCCCCTAGCGGCCAGCGTAAATATGCAGCTAAGATACGACGGCGTAGGAGACTTACGCCGGTCATATCTTAGCAACAGAGAAGCATATCTCAATTTGAGCATACGCTTAAAGATACGACGGCGTGGATTCGGACTTACGACGGCGTATCTACTGATACGCCGTCGTAAGTCTTTATGAAGCTGCCTAACAGTGTGTAGAGGATATATATGCATCCCAGGTGTTGTATATTAATTTATACACTGTATAGTTTAGCTAGATCGGTACTTCCTAATTTACTGGCAGGCAGGTGATTGTGCTAGCTGCAGTATTCTTACGTGGTGTACTGCCTGTGTCCTCTGCAGTGTGCACCTAAAGCTATGTGGTGAAACACAAAAGGAGAACTAAACCCCTCTGCAAAGCTACGTGGTGTGTACTGCCTGTGTCCTCTGCAGTGTGCACCTAAAGCTACGTGGTGTGTGTACTGCCATTGTCCTCTGCAGTGTGCACCTAAAGCTACGTGGTGTGTGTACTATCTGTGTCTGTGCTATTTTTCTCAATGATTTTCATCCATATTGCTGGGACCAGATATTACATTAAAGCCGCAAGCAGTTTTAAATTACTTTTTTCTTATAGTAATCTCATTTTGTGCAGGGACAGTTCTAAACACGTGCCACTTTACAGGCATACTATAGACACCCAGCAAGTATGATATTTAAAGGAATTTTTCTTTTTCTTTTTTCACTTTAAGTATCATTAAAATCACTCCTCCAGGAAAAACTACCGTTTTTAAAACTTTTTTTTCCATTGATACATGTTCCCTGGGGCAAGACCCGGGTTCTCAAAGACGTTTTACGACAATAACTTGCATATTAGGCTTTAAAATGAGCACTTTTGAATTCGAACGTTCAAGTCCCATAGACGTCAATGGGGTTCTAAATGTTTGCGCGAACGGTCGGTCCGCTCGAAGGTTCTGGTGCGAACGGAACGGAGGGGTGTTCGGCTCATCCCTACTGCCTGCCTTTTTGTGGCCGCCCAGCTGGGCTGTCCCTCGAGCCCGTGGCCTCCCACTCAGCCTCTTCGCAGCCGCCCATTCAGTTCAGGGCATGGGTGGGGGGAAGAAGCTAGAGGTCAGCTGACTGGTGAGGAATGTGAAGTAGGAGGGGCTGGAGGAGACCCTATCTCCTGATTCCGGCATAGGTGCCACTGCTACGAGATGCCACAAAGTTGAAGGCACAGTGAGTAACACTACCTGTGATTATAGTTGCATTTAAAAGTCCTCACAACAGTTCTCAGGTCAGCAGGTGACCTTGTTCAAGAGCACCTAATCCACTCATCCCACCAAGGAGTAAGAGAAGGAATACAAATAAAGAATACATGAAAGGGAGAGGAAAAGAGGGGTGGAACAAAGAAAAATGGAGAGAAAGATCAAGAAAGACGGCTAGAGAGAGGGATGGGGGAAAAAAAACAAGAAATTTGGATAGAGAGAGATAAAAGGGAAAGAAAGGAGAACAAAGAGAGTAGTACATCCGAAAATGTACCATAAGGGGTTTTAATACTGTATGAGTGGAAGGGACTCAGGGAGCGCTAAATGTCTGTGGTTTAGGGGTGTAAATTACTTGTCTTGCCCCGGGTGCTGACAACCCACGATACGAAAATAATTTTACTGTAAGGCCGCGTACAGACGAGCATACATGTACGATGAAACCGGTCCGCCGTACCGTTTTCACCGTACATGTATGCCCGGGGATTTCTGTATGGTGGCTGTACTCACCATCATACAGAAATCCGCGCGTAAACAATACGCGGGGCGTGTCCGCACCGTCGCCACGCCGATGACGTGGCGACGTGGGCGGCCCTGCCAGTTCAATGCTTCCACGCATGCGTCAAAGTCATTCGACGCATGCGAGGGATGGCGGCCGCTCGGACATGTACGGTAGGTCTGTACAGACGACCGAACATGTCCGAGCGGGCAGGATTTCAGCGGGCTGTTTTAAAACAAGTCCAGAAATATTTGCCCGCTGGAAAAAGGCCCGGTGGGCAAATGTTTGCTGGAATCCTGTCCGCTCGGGCCTACACACGACCGAACATGTCTGCTGAAACTGGTCCGCGGGGCCTTAGGGGTCCCCACAACTTGGGAAATTTTATCAAGGGGTCACGGCACTAGGAAGATTGAGAACCACTGCTCTAGAGTGTGGAGCTGCAATCAAAAGAAAAAACAACTTTCACATCCTCCCTACACAGGAACCTGTCTTTTGTGAATTAGTATAACAGAAAAGTATTAAAGCAATATTAAACCCAAAAGTAAACATTTATTATATTGCAGCTTACCAATTCTTAAATATGGTGGTTGCATTTGTTTTCACTTGGTGATCTGGCTAGCAAGTCTGTTGTTTTTCAAAACAACCTGCTCTTCTGCAGATGTAGCAGTTATAGAGTTGAGACAAAAGAATTAACACTGACAGGAGGCTTACATCAATCAGCTTTTATTTATTCATGTAAAACCCTTATCCCAAAAGAAAAAAATTGTTGCTGTAACTGCTTGTGTAACTGCAATGTGAGCTGGAATTTGACTTCAATGTGTTAGTGTAGCAAAATAGGTTAGTATGTCTAACACTTTCATCCCCCCCCCCCCCAACTGATAATGCTGTTGTCCAAGGGTGCCTCTCTTCTTCTTCTTCATCCAGAGTAAAGGCACTCTGATATTTTCTACGTACAGTTAGGTCCATATATATATATGGACACAGGTACTATTTTAGTTTATTTTTTTCAGGTATATACCAAAAGATATTCAAGCTATAGTTATATAATGTATATGGCCTGAAAGTGCACGCTCCCAGGATTAATTTGAGGGTATGTACATTCAAATCAGAGGAAGGGTTTAGGAATTACAGCTCTTAAGAATAGCAACCCCCCCCTTTTTCAAGGGACCAAAAGTAATTGGACAATTCAATGAAACACTGTTTCATGGCCAAATGTGGGCTACTACTTCTTTATTTATTCATCAATTAGGCAGGCAAAAGGTCTGGAGTTTGCATTTGGAATCTATTGTTGTGAACTTACATAATGCATTCAAAGGAGATTTCCATGCAAGTGAGTAAGGCTTCAAAAACTAAACAAATATATCAGCGAGATAGCAGCAACATTAGGAGTGGCCAAATCAACAGTTTGGTACATTCTGAGGAAAGAAGAATGCACTGGTGAGCTCAGCAACATAAAAATGCCTGGACGACCACGGGAGATAACAGTGGTGGATGATCGCAGGATCCTCTCTATGGTGAAGAAAAACCCATTCACAACATCCAGAGTGAAGGACACTATCCAGGAGGTGGGCATAACATTGTCAAAGTCTAAAATCAAGAGAAGACTTCACGAGAGCAAATACAGAGTGTTCACCACAAGGTGCAAACCAGTCCTGAAGAAGTGCCTGGAGAATAGAAAAGCCAGATTAAACTTTGTTTTTGGCAATCTAAAAAAGCCAGACCAGTTCTGGAAAAGCATTCTTTGGATGGGTGAAACTAAGATGAATCTGTACCAGAATGACAGCAAGAAAAAAGTGTGGAGAAGGCTTGAAATGCCTCATGGCACACAATGCCATCTGTAAAACATGGTAGTGTGATGGCATGGGCATGCGTGGCTTCCAGTGGCACTTGGTCATTGGTGTTAATTGATGATAAGACAGAAGAAGCTGTATGAATTCTGCAGTGTTTAGTGCAGATACTGTCATCCGAGATTCAGCCAAATGCAGCAAAGTTGATTGGACGGTGCTTCACAGTACAGATAGACAATGATCTCAAACACACTGCAAAAGCAACCCAGAAGCTTTTGAAGGAAAGGAAGTGGAATATTCTGCAATGGCCGAGTCAATCACCTGATCTCAACCCAATTGAGCATGCATGCTGAAGGCAAAACTAATGGCAGAAAGACCCAAAAACAAAGAACAACTGAAGACCGCTGCAGAACCTGGCAAAGCATCAGAAAGGAGGAAACCCAATCTTTGGTAATGTCAATAGGTTCCAGACTTCAGGCAGTCGATGTCAGTAAAGTATTCTCAACAAAATATTAAAAATGTAACATTTTATTTATGATTATACTAATTTGTCCAATTACATTTGAGCCCCTGAAAATGGGGGGGCTGTGTATAAAAATGGTCACAGTTACTAAAATTTGTACTTCATATTTATTTTTAACCACTTGAATTAAAGCTGAAAGTCTGTACTTCAAATTCATTTGGATTGTTTCGTTAAAATTTTATTCTGTGGCTTAGGCCTCGTACACACAACCGAGGAACTCGTCGTAAATGAAACATCGTTTTCCTCGACGAGTTCCTTGTTAGGCTTGTCGAGAAACTTGACAAGCTTTTTTTGCGTACACACTGTCGAGACAAAATCTCGTCGTTCTCAAACGTGGTGACGTAAAACACGTACGACGGCACTATAAAGGGGAAGTTTGATTCCACTGGCGCCACCCTTCTGAGCATGTGCGGGTTTCTAAGCATACACACAAACGTGTTTCTCGTCGAAAACCAGCCCGACGAGGAACACGACGAGGAAATTGAGACTCTCAACGAGGAAAAAGAGAACTTTTTTTTTCTCATCGAGTTCCTCAACAGTTTTCTCGATGAAAAACATACACATGACCGTTTTACTCGGCAAAAAAGCTCTGCCACCAAGTTTCTTGATGGATTGCGTTTTGGTCGTGTGTACGAGGCCATACAGAGCCAAAAGTATGAAAATTGTGCCTGTGTCCAAATATATATGGACCTAACTGTATATACTATTTTGGTTTTGAATGTGTATCCATGTAGAAATAGATGTGTGGGGGGGGAAGTATTATGGAGTATTTTAATAAAATATTTATAGTAGGTCGATCTTAATCCCATAAAAGCCCAAAATGAGAAAAAGCGCAATCTAGGTAGATTTTTCCTGCTGTGAATGGATCAAACGGGCAGATCAGATAGATTATCAGCACTGTGAATTCAAAGATGTTTAATCGTCTCTGTTAAATTTCACTTGACACTTACATGTAAATTATGAGGTTTACAGGCTTTGGTACTGCATTAAAGACATGTATGGGTTTTGATTAAGGCTTTGAGGAACATTTCTAGCTGATCCAGGAGAGTTCTGATCAATGGTTCATCATTCACATATGCCTTGGGCAAGAGAAATGTTCAGAAAAGCTCTGTTTCTAATGTTTGTGTATCCATTACAAATTGCTTACTGCACAGATAATTCACAATTAGGCTTCATGCACACTATCTGCTCTTGATGCTGTTTTTCTCATACAGGAGTTTAGCAGCAGCAAAAATGTGGTAGTGCATTGGTGTTCATGCACGTTAATGTGTGTTAACGTGTCTTTCTGCGTCTGGCATTAATACACTCTATTGGCCCGAATTTTGGCCATTAGAATGCGCCCAGCTTTATAGTGCGTTAAAGCGGAGCTCCACCCTAAAGTGAAACTTCCGCTCATCGGAACCCTCCCCCCCTCCGGTGTCACATTTGACACCTTTTAGGGGGGAGGGGGGTGCAGATACCTGTCTAAGACAGGTATTTACACCCACTTCCGGGAGTCCTCTCTGCAGGGATTCTGCGGGTAGTGCGTTACTTCCCGCCCCCGCCCGCTGTGTTCTGGGAAACACTCGGCTCCCAGAACACAACGGGAACCAGTGAGGACAGCGCTTGCGTGACTCAGCATGCGCCGTAGGGAATCAGGCAGTGAAGCCGGAGCGCTTCACTTCCTGATTCTCTCACCGAGGATGGCGGTGGGGGCAGCAGACTGACGAGCGATTGCTCGTCCTCTGCTGCCGACGTTGCTGGACTCCAGGACAGGCAAGTGTCCTAATATTAAAAGTCAGCAGCTGCAGTATTTGTAGCTGCTGGCTTTTAATATTTTTTTTTACAGAGGAGCTCCGCTTTAAACAGCTTTTGAGTGTTTTTTAAAGCCCAAAAGCTCATCTCCAAAATGTACAATTGATTAAGTCTTTTTCCCTGTAAACTCCCCTGCCTCCTAACTGCTGAAAATGTCTATAGTGTAAATGGACATATAGCCTACCATTAACAGGCAGAGGGAAAAAAATGCTCAAAGAAGCAGCTTCTTTGTGCAGTGTGCATGAGGCCTTAAAATGACACAAGGCTATTTATTGACGATGGAAGAATATGCCTCTGGGTTTCTCAAATGCATTTCCAGCAGGTAGTGCGTCTATAGATTTCCCCAATGATGCAAACACATTATCTGCAGTTTAGGCATATTTATATCTTTCTTTCCAGTAACTTGCGCATGTATGGCAATATTTGAAAGAAGCCCGGGGCTGCCCTCATTGTGCCCCTGGCAGAAAGTATGGACTATCTTGGTACACAGGCAGTAACAACAGTTGTTAAAAAAGAATTAACATTTTATTTAAAATGTATTAAAAGAGAAGGACACATATATATATATATATATATATAAACAATAGTTGCAACAATACGTTTTCCTTTAATTGGTTTTTGGACATATATATCTTTTGTGGGCCCCGACGATCTCCCAGCACCAGTGCCACAAAAGATGTATATGCCTTGGAGGGGACAGGGAGAAGGTGGGACGAGTGCCGTACACACACAGGAGATTTTCCTGTTTACGGGCCACCTCTGTAATGGTTCTCTCCATCAAAGGAGGCGTGACTTGAATTAAAGAGGCAGCCGTGTAAACAGGAGATTCTCCTGTAGGTAATCTTTGGTGCTCGTGAGTGCATTCCTGGCAAGGGTGGGTTAATTCTTTGAAGTGGTGAATGCATTTCTGGCAATGGTGGGTGCTGCATTCCTGGTAATGGTGGGTGCATTCCTGGCAATGGTGAGTGCATTCCTGGCAATGGTGAGTGCATTCCTGGCAATGGTAAGTGCATTCCTGGCAATGGGGAGTGCATTCCTGGCAATGGTGGATGCATTCCTGGGAATGGTGATTGAAATCCTGGAAATGGTGGGTGCTGCATTCCTGTAAATGGTGGGTGCTGCATTCCTAGCAATGGTGGGTGCTGCATTCCTGGCAATTGGGGGTGCTGCATTCATGGCAATGGTGGGTCTGCAGATGGGCACTTGTGAGGCTGCCGATGGGCACTTGTGAGGCTGCCGATGGGCACTGACCCTTATATTGCCTCACAGTTCTTTGTTTAAGAGCAAAGTTATACGCCAATAAATACGGTATATCCAAATACAAAGGCAAGAGAATTCTTGTCGGGCAGTGTATTAGTGCTCGAACTAACACATTTAGACCGAATTTTAATGGTTAAAAGAATGTCAGGCAAAATGGTCGGCCCTCACACATGTTTACTTCATCAAGTCTGGCTCTCTTTAAAAAATGTTTGGACACCCCTGCTCTACATGATCACACCGCTTCTTCAGGAGTTAATTACTATCATATAAGGTAGAGATAACAAGTCATGATAATATGCTTATATGAAATGTGATATATGTGTTATATTTCATATAAGCATGTTATCATGACTTGTTATCTAGACCTTAGATGATAGTTATTAGCTCCTACTGTAGAAGCGGTCTTCACTGCAAACATGTAGAGGATTGACCATACACCAAGATTAACCGCTTGCCACCCGCTGCACGCACATATATGTCTGTAGCATGGCACGGGCAGGCAAAAGGACGTGTATATATACGTCCCCTTTAGGAAGCCGGCATTGTGCACGCGCCGCAAGCTCCGTGACTCCTGCGGACTCGATGTCCGCGGGCATACCCGCGATCATGTCACAGTAAGGGAGAAGGGAGAAATTCTTATGTAAACAAGCATTTCCCCGGTCTTCCTAGTGATAGGACAGTGACCACAGCTTCCTGTAATCGGAAGCAATGATCACTGTCCTGTCACACACAGCCCAGCCTACCTACAGTTAGAAGTACTCCCTAGGGCACACTTAACCCCTACAGCCCCACCTAGTGGTTAACCCCTTCACTGTCATTGTCATTTTCACAGCAATCAGTGCATTTTTATAGCAATTTTACAATATAAAAGGGAGACAAAACAGTTACAATACAATAAAATACAAGAGGATTAAGAGGGTCCTGCTCAGAAAAACTTACAATCTAATAGGGTGGGGCAGGGGGTACAAAAGGTTGTAACTGTGGGGACATGATACAAGAGATGTTAGAGACTGTGGACATGATGCAAGAGATTAGGGCTGAAACGTTTTTCATTATCGATTAGTTTGTCTGCTAACGGCACACACCTTTCTCACTGCCTTTCAGTCCTGCCTCTGTCCGCGAGTTTTACAATCCCCTGTGTAAAAAGCCGGCGCCACTGTATACCTCTCATAGCGGCGCTCATGTGACCAGGCACGACCACCTCTCGCCTCCTCTCCTCTCTGCTGACGTCAGCGTGGTATTCTCAGCCCGCTTGTTCTTTGCTACCTCGAGGGAGAAGAGAGAGAGAGGAGAGAACCAGCTGGTCACGTGAGCGCCGAGCTGCTTTTAAAATATAGTGAACTTGTCCTCCCATAAATACCAAGATAAATGCTTTGCCAAGTGCCCCATCATTGGTGTTCCTGGGGGGAAGTTCGCCATCATTCGTGTTCTTGGGGGAATAGTGCCCCATCATTGGTGTTCCTGTGGGGGGGATAGTGCTCCATCATTGGTGTTCTTTGGGGGGGGGGATAGTGCCCCATCATTGGTGTTCCTGGAGGGAAAATAGTGCCCCATCATTGGTGTTCCTGGGGGGGTGGAAATAGTGCCCCACCATTGGTGTTTCTGGGGGGGGGAGTGCCCCATCATTGGTGTTCCTGGGGGGAATAGTGCCTCATCATTGGTGTTCATGGGGGGAATAGTTTCCCATCATTGGTGTCAGTTTGAGGAATACACAGACCTCTCCCACCCACGCGGTCTGGTTCCTCCAGCCCGCTTTGGTCCGGTTTCTCCAGCCCGCTTTGGTCCGGTCCCTTGCCCCAGCCCACCCCCCCCCTTTTGGGTCTGGTTCTTTGTCCAACCAAACTCCCTTCCTCTCTTACATGCCTCTCTTCCAAACTCCCTCTCTCCCAACCTACTCCCTCTAACTCCCTCCCACCCTCCAGTACGGTCCCCTCACTGCATTGTCAATAATGAATGAGGAATTTACTTTAATAGTTATGTTGTGATGCAGTTTGTGTGTAACACTCCGTTTTTTCATTATTATTTTAAATTATTAAATTATTATTATTTTAAATAAAAAAAAAAAATTCAGATTTTACCCGATTAATCGAAACAATTGGCCAACTAATCGATTATGAAAATAATCGTTAGTTGCAGCCTTACAAGAGATGGTTAGAAACTGTGGACATGATATAAGAGACTGCATTTTTTCTTGAGCTTTTCTTGCGCTAAAAAGTGCAAAATGGCCAACAAATTCATAACAATTTAAAATAAGGACACAATACATCATACCAGCATCCTGATCAACGCCATACCCCATACCATCAATGTACACTGAATGCCAATGTACAAGAGGAATCTACAGTGAGTGGCCATGTAGCATATGCATCGAAAACCAATTTAACCTCCCTAGCGGTATGATTATTTCAGATTTTAGGTGCTGAAAGCAGTACCATTATTTGCAAGGAAATTTGGCGTTTTATACTGTAGGCCTGTAATTTTTAGGAATAACTCACTTAAATCTGACCAAACAAGAGTCTAGTAGGCATCCCGGGTATGACATTTTTTTAAAAACAAAATTATAAATTATAATATAATAAATAATTATAAATAATTATAACAAATAATAATATAATTATAATAAAAATTATTCAATAATGTAATCAACTCAAAATCACTGAAATTTGCTCAGTTGCAGAATTGTCGCTGTCATTACTTTTATTTTTTTATGACGAATTTCCCCACAAATCGCTATCGCTCAATTCTGCAAGTGATTATAATTTATTATCGCTGTTTTCTAGCAACTCTAAAACCATTTTTGACATAAAGGGACACTTTTTGGTTGCCATGGACAATCTCCAGTTTCCAGGCAGAAAGAACAGTTTTTATTATATAAAAGAACATGTAGGACACTGGGCAGACCACTAGGGACAAGGGGGGGGGGGTGTATTTTTTACATACAGTACTGTAATCTATAAGGTTACAGTATACTGTATGTAAGGTGTTTGTTTACCTTTTTGAATTTGGCGCCGTTCTACGCCCCCGTGCGTCGTAACGTCGCAGGGAATGGAGCTCGGAGGCACTGTGTGCATCGAGCGAGGACCCGCTCGCTCACACAGCGCGGTGGCATCGCTGGATCCAGGGACAAGGTAAGTAAACAATGCCTGTGGATTCTGCGAGGCGAGCCAGAGTCTGACTCGGGGTTACCGATCGCAGCACAAAAATGTAACCCCGAGTCAGACTTGGGAATACCGCCAGGGGGGTTAAAGGGGTAATTTTAAATGACTGCCAATGTTAAAGGGCATTTACACTGATCATTAATGTAAATAATGTCTTCCATGGTACCGCCAAGAAAAAAATTATTCGAGATCGGGTGGTTTAGAAAACTATTTTTGGTGCATTTGCAGAAGTCATTATTTAACTAAAAGTATAATCCAAGCCAAAACTTTGTTTCATCTGTTGTGGATACATGAGTAATGCCGTGTACACACAATCGGTTTATCCGATGAAAATCTACTGAACTTGCTATCATAGGCCTCTGGTGGATTTTCTAAAGGAATATACATAAAATTAACTTCAGAGACAGAAAATAGGAAGTACAGCTCACAACAATTCCCTGGACGCCAGCATGACAGCACACTGACAACACAGTAATAATTAAACGGAGTATTAAATATTTCCCCATTCCAAAATGAAATAAGAAAAGAGAAACAGTTTTGGCTGCAGTTCCCCTGCAATGTAATAGAACTAATAAAAGGTTGATTAGCTGCTATGTTTAAGGTCCAAGTAATGTGAAAGCTTTTATTAACTGTAAATCATGCAAATCCTCACTGGGTTAATGACTGCTGTATCATTTTGGTTTGAAAAGCGAACAGCTGACACTGATCCTATCAGTCAAGTAGCATTACTTGGGAGTTGTCTGCAGGAAAGAATACCTCTCATGTGGCCTTAGTCTAGATTTATGCAAATGCATTTCCATACATTCTTATTAGAAAAGTCCAAATTGCTGTATTCATATAAAATGTAAGGTATGTGTGGCCATGAAGCCAACTAGTAGGCACATCACAAATACCCTACTGTATTTTATGTAATCTATAAATCTGAGCATGATACAGTATACACCTTTAAACAAATACAGAAAAAGATTAGCTCCAATTTGGTATTTTTCCATACATCTTATAAAAGAACAGACATGATTTACCAGCAGTTAGACACTAGACATCAGCATCAAAGGCTAGCAAAGCCGTATATTTCTGTGCTAATCATTATAAGCCAGCAGATGATAGAATAGCCATGGCCATTTTAACTGCTTTTCTAGGCAGATGTGAATAATGGTTTTGTTTTATCCATGGTCCTTTAGTTGCCATGAATGTTACAGAGACCGTGCAATGACCCTTAAAACCAATTAAATATAATGGTAACAATACTAGAAGACGAATCTATGCACAACAAGATATGTGGCCTTACGGAAAACGGCATCATTGGCCTTATTTGACTGGCTGAGCTGCCATTGTCAAATAACCAGAAGAGTTCCTTTATACCACTGAAGGAATATAGCTTTTTTTCATACATGAATGTAGTCCCATCCTTGCGTCCCTGTTGGAGATAACATAATCCCTGGTTTATAAGCACAGCTGCCTATGAACAAGGCAGTCCACCTACAAAGCCTGCAAACTACATATTACTTGATGTGCAGATGTACCCATCCTTCCCTGCTTTGCATATTGCCCTGTTATGTGTGAATCATATGCATTTTGATCCTTTTGGTATAGTTACATATAAGACTGTCATCCCCCTATAATACCATGCAAGCCAGCTAACCAAAAATCGGTTCAATATGCTTACTAGGCTGCCAAGAGCTTATCTTGTAGTATATGAATTACTCATTTCACAGTTATTATTATTATTATACAGGATTTATATAGCGCCAACAGTTTGCGCATCGCTTTACATCAGTTATCATAATCTTGTGTATCTATGGTTTCAGTAATGACCTGGGGTTCTTGGCGAGCAGTCAGCAAAATGCCGCATATAGACTTGTATAAAAAGGTACAGAGCTTGCAGTCTTCTGCTTTTAAAATCTCCTCTCAAAATGCAGAATGTCTACAGTAGATTGTTGCAGATCTGCTCACTACCCTTACACATTTGTAAATATGTATCATGCTATATGAAAGCTACAGTAATCCCAAAGTATTGAAAAGCTTTATAAAATCTATTTACCAGTTCTAAATGCAAGGAAAATCATTTAGATCTACAGATGTTGGCTTTTCGCCATATCGCTGTTAAAAAAGCGTAGCAGGTAAGGATGTTATTAAACTATTGTTATCTGTTTAGAATGTCAAAAATAAATATGTAATATCTTGGGAACCAAAGCAGAAGTCCTCTTCATTTAATCAGACAGTACTTTAAATGTAGGAAAGTGAACTCTGTAAATTACTGGAAATCAATGGTAATTACAAAAGAAAAAAAAAGAACGGGGATTCTATCCCAGTGTGTGGATTTTCTGAAAGATGCAATGTTTTATATGCATGCTCATTCAAGCCTTGCTTTATAGCAACAGGTCAAGTTCTAATGATGACGGTCAGAGATCAGATATTTGATCTAGGCCAGTAGGTTCCTGGCACTGGCAGTGCAGCCAAATCAAATGGGGGCAATTTTTTTTTCTGATCATTCTGTAAATGTAAACAGCTTCCACTGTCATATAGTGTTCTACCTTTGCCCACCTTGCCTTTTTACTTAGCTTTAATGGGATCTATGCAAGCGCAATGAATCAAATGTATTTATTTAATGTGTACCTGTGTTATATTCTAAGGGTCTGTTTGCAACATATTATCTCAGCTATAAAATGCTCACTGTACAGAACTATGGGGTTTTGTCTGTGTCAACAGTGATGTGTGAGCATTCCGTAAACTGTCTGCAATGTAAATAGAATTTTTACAAAACATACACGCAAACAACAGCTCTGTCTGTAAAGACTGCATACTCCTTTAACTAAACACTCCTATTTACACACACACAAAATCCTATCTGAGTCAGAGAAATACATATTTCTTTGTACTTCACAGGGGCTGTAGCACAATCAGCTTCATTTACTGCTCACAATTAAAAACGTAGTACTATATTTATTATTATTATTTAAGGCACTTATATAGCGCCATCAATTTTCACAGCGCTTTACATATACATTGTACATTCTCATCGGGTCCCTATACTCGAGGAGCTTACAATCTAAGGTCCCTAACTCACATTCATATACTAGGGCCAATGTAGACAGCAGCCAATTAACCTACCAACATGTCTTTGGAGTATATATACAGAATACAGCTACATCCATAGATAGATAGATAGATAGATAGATAGATAGATAGATAGATAGATAGATAGATAGATAGATAGATAGACACACACAGATAGATAGATAGATAGATAGATAGATAGATAGATAGATAGATAGATAGATAGATAGATAGATGATAGATAGATAGATAGATAGATAGATAGATAGATAGATAGATAGATAGACTCACACAGATAGATAGATAGATAGATAGATAGATAGATAGATAGATAGATAGATAGATAGATAGATAGATAGATAGATAGATATAGATAGATAAAGATAGATAGATAGATAGATAGATAGATAGATAGATAGATAGATAGATAGACACACACAGATAGATAGATAGATAGATAGATAGATAGATAGATAGATAGATAGATAGATAGATAGATGATAGATAGATAGATAGATAGATAGATAGATAGATAGATAGACACACACAGATAGATAGATAGATAGATAGATAGATAGATAGATAGATAGATAGATAGATAGATAGATAGATAGATAGACACACACAGATAGATAGATAGATAGATAGATAGATAGATAGATATAGATAGATAAAGATAGATAGATAGATAGATAGATAGATAGATAGATAGATAGACACACACACAGATAGATAGATAGATAGATAGATAGATAGATAGATAGATAGATAGATAGATAGATAGATAGATGATAGATAGATAGATAGATAGACACACACAGATAGATAGATAGATAGATAGATAGATAGATAGATAGATAGATAGATAGATAGATGATAGATAGATAGATAGATAGACACACACAGATAGATAGATAGATAGATAGATAGATAGATAGATAGATAGATAGATAGATAGATAGATAGATAGATATAGATAGATAAAGATAGATAGATAGATAGATAGATAGATAGATAGATAGATAGATAGATAGATAGATAGATAGATAGATAGATAGATAGAGTGTATTTCTTTGTGTCTGCCAAAGATTGCGGAAGTTCTCATATCATTTGTATAATACCAATTATATAGCAATTCATTTTCTCTAGGTTTTTGACTTTTAGCTTTTGTTGCCATGTCCTGCAAGAACTTGAATACAGTGGACCTAGGTATGCGCTACTAAAATAACAAATTCTGCTTCTGTAACTTGCCACAAAAGCCAAATGTCACATCTGCTTTTACACCTTACTGAATAATTCTATTTTTTTTTTCAAGTATTAATACCATGTGTATATGATTCAGTATCATGCCATATATCAGATATATTAGGTATATTATCATCTTCTGTTTCTTTCAACCATCAAATCTAGAAAGTGAATGAAATTTTAACTGTTCTGTATACAAGTATTACAGCAAAGATGAATGAAAGTGTGGGCTTATTTACTTAAACAGGAAGAACATTTTACGCAGTTTATCTAAAATCTTTAACATGAGATCAAATCTTACAAAATCCAATCAGTCCCTGACTTGTAAGTTATCAACTTGCGGATCTGGATTTGTAGACATCAAATTACTTACCAGCAGGTTATATTGCACAGCTAAGTGTGTCCACAGAAAAGAGAAGAGCACAATCCAGGTGATTTTTTTGTACATCAAGTGATATCTATGTTTATGTGTACCCTTTAGGCTGTTGCAGACATCCCCAGCTGACCAATCTTAGGGCAAGTAACAAACAATCATGTTGTGTATTTTTAACCAATTGCTTTTTGTATTACTCTGTAATAAGCTGGCACTGGGGGGTCTACCTCTTAAACCCACAGTGACGTTACAGAAATGCCTAGTTGATCTAAGCATATTTTTCAAAAGAAATATCCTTTTGTGAGCAGAATTCATATATCTGATGCCCATTGGTCAGCTTAAGGCACAGAACATTTTTTTAAAAAGCTGTTCCATTCTTGATCAAAGCCCAGGAGAACGGAGAAGGTCCTAGTAGATCATAAATTGTGTGAAAAGCTACTTATGTCATGTACCCATAAAAAAACTGTTATGGAAACCCAATCTAAGAACATTTTCTTTTTAGAGAACATAAATTGAATACACTTGTAACACTAAAAGAACACGATGCTGACTTTCTCCCTCTATTCTCCAGCCCTGCTGTCAGCTGTCCATTCCATCTCCCCTCCTGCCGCTGACAGGTCTATGGACCGCACTATCCTCTGACAGCAACACTGTAATTGAGAAAGGCTAATGACGGCTTGTCCATTCTGCTCAATACAGCACAAGAGAAAAGTTTAATCAATGAAAACGCAGAATTGGGCTTTCTACAGCACAGGGTCAATGATGTGATTATACAGGTGGCAGTTTCAATGCCAGGGAATAATACTGTAACATAAGGCACACAATAGTGTCACTGACCTCCCCAGTTGTTTCCAGGAAGAGGATGAGTTACTGTGTGCTCTAACAATAGACAAATGGATGAGCATTATAGGAGGTGACTGGAAGTCTGCTGCCGTTTTCTTTCTGGCTGCAAATGCTTGGTTATATCACTGATTATGTTAACATCTGCAATCCCGAAAAAAACACACAAATTTCTAAATAATGTCTAATCTCATTTACTAATGACTTTAGAAACATTTTCAAGCAATAAGGCACCACTGAAAGACACATTAGAAAATGTAAGAGTGTTCATCGGCTGTACCAAAAAGGAAGCACTTTTTGTGATTTTTCCCTAAATGCCCTAGAATATTGTGATGGGTAAAAAATTTGAGCAAAAAAAGACAATGAGGAGCTTTGAGGCAACACCTCCGCTCCTATGTGCAGTGGATGTCCTTTGTACTGGGATTAGAGTGGTCTGTACCTACCTGTAGCTTCAAGCCTGGACAGGTGGGTGGTTGCGGACTACAATTGGAAGAGCTGAAGGTCCTGTTGGTTTCTCAGGGATAAAACTGAGGCTGTCTCCCCAGAATAGCGTTAGTATTTGCAGCAGCCTATTATTGGTCCTAAGAGTAGATAGTCAGGAGTCTATGGTTCATATGACAACTAGAAGCCTCTTCTGCTGTGGCCAATGTGGGTGGTCTTTGCTGGCTCCCACCGACTGCCTATGAAGTAGCCGGGACTGTACTGTAATATATATCCACAGGCCAGCCAACCACATGTGCTGCTCCTAATACACACCTCCCAACTCTGGGAGGCACTAGATACACACTCACCTAGTTCATATCAGTCCTAGCAAGCAACAAGTCCCCTGAGCCTTCTGACTCGTTGAAACGTCCTTCTGCCAACGTAAGCGTGCATAATTAACAAATCTGCGCATACATACGTCTTCTGTATACATCTATAATTATCTGTTCCTCAGGCTAACCATTTAATGTATTTAGTGCCACTAAGGCACTCCCTCTATTGCTAAAAATACCATGGAATACAGTAGCTCTAAAAGGTCCAATTACAGACCTGAAAGTGAGTTACAATAAGTACAGGTCTGACTCCTAATGCCCTGGAAGCTTCTTACAGAGGTTCCTCTCCCTGCCCAGTGCCCCCCCTACATTTGGCAGTAGTCATCTCACCCATGGGTTAACCTGCTCTGCCATATGTAGGACTTGCCAACACCATAAATCTTCCCTTCCCCCTCCTACCTTGTGCTGTCCTCACCTGTAGGAGCTAACTTTCACTTCCCCAGTACAGTCCTTCCTGGTAGCTCTGCTTCTTTCCTCCGTCTGAACACCCGGGCATGATGCTTCTGCTTCTGCACTAAGCCATTCCCTTGGGGGATTCTAGCTTTGCAATTCTGTCTGACACGTGCAGTAAGCCAGGAGCCAGCAAGTATATGGGGTTCGCGCCATCTAGTGGTCAATTTCAAAATTACAAGGATCCTTTTTTTTCCAATGGTAAATATATTCTTTTTCAGGATGATTCGGTGCCACCTGGCACATGCTGATGACGTCACATATTGTATTTAAACTTTAACAAATGAACTTCCCTTGTTTGCTCCACTTTGATTTTTTAAATATAATATGTTGCATTATATCTGTTCAATAAGTAAAAAAAAAAAAAAAAACTGTTGATTGGGTCAGAAATTCAAAGCTGTCCTGTTTCCAGTGCTCACTTTCTGTGTTACTTCCAGGAGTCTCATTAGCCCTTTTAGTTGTTGTTTTAGACCAGGGGCCACCAAACTATCTGCGGATCACATCCAGTTTGCTACAAGATTTTATCTGACCCCTGGTGTATCCTCAATGTGCATGGATTGAGGATTAAGGCCAGCAGACACTGTCTATGGTCTGTGCTTATGATGTAAGGGGGAACTCTGAAGGGGACGGGACCAGATGTAAGAAGGGACTCTAATGGGGTCCCTGACTTAAGGGGGAACTCTGATGGGGACCCTGATGTAAGAAGTGACTCTGATGGGGTCCCTGATGTAATGCGGAACTCTGATGGGGACCCTGATGTAAGGGGTATTCTGATGGGAAACCTGATGTAAAGTAGGGTGACCACATTTCCAAACTGCCATACAGGGACCCCCCCCCCCCCCTTTCTAAAAAAAGATAACTTTTTATAAAAAAACATTGTGACCCCCCCCCCCCCCATGGTTTTTACCGGTTCATCCTGGGACCTGTAGTTCTTCACTAGTTGGGGGGGGGGTCGCATCTTCAGCTCTGAGGGGTTCATGGTGGGACCTGTAGTCCTTCACTTTTGGGGGTCACATTCCCCCCAAAAGTGAAGGACTACGAGTCCCAGCATGAACTCCTAAAATACAAAGATGTGACCCCCCCCCCCAATTTGAAGGACTACAACACCCAGCATGAAACCCCTGAGATCTGAAGGGTGTGATCTCATAGATTTCACAGGTGTATGCTGGGACCTGTAGTTCTTCACTCTTTGGGGGGCAGGGGGTCTCACATCTTCAGCTCTTGGGGGGGGGTCATGCTGGGACCTGTAGTCCTTAACTTTGGGGAGGTCACACCCCCCTAAAGTAAAGGACTACAAATCCCAGCATGAACCGATGATATCTAAAGATGTGACCCCCATCCCCCCCCAATTTTGAATCTCCCAGCATGAACCCATGAGATCTAAGGGTGTGACCCCATAGATTTCACAGATCTATGCTGGGACCTGTAGTTCTTCACTAGTTTGGGGGGGTGTTACATCTTAAGCTCTGAGGGGTTGATGCTGGGACCTGTGTCAGTTTCATTCCGGGACACTGTATTGTCCCAGAGTGAAGGTGCCCGGGACAGACCTGCAGAATGCGGGACTGTCCCGGGCAATCCGGGACACGTGGTCACCCTAGGCCTGCTGTGCTGATAAACAATGTCCTGATTATCAACAACACCCCCCCCCCCCCCTAAAAGGGAGAGCCGCAGATCAGCTCTCCCTGTCAGCGTAAACGGAGGAAAGCCGGTAAATGGCACTTCCTGGTTCACGCGATGATCAGCTGTGATTGGTCACAGCTGATCATGTGGTAAGAAGCCTCTGTCAGAGGCTCCATACCACGATTGGAGTAACACACCGCACCTCCGTTCGCCACACTGCGCGCCCCTCGCCGTCTCTGTTATCCTGTTCGCGTCATATGACTAGGGTGACCACATTTCCAAACTGCCATTCAGGGACACCCCCCCCCCCTTTCTAAAAAAAGATAAGTTTTTACAAAAAAAAAATTGTGCCCCCCCATGGTTTTTACCGGTACATCCTGGGACCTGTAGTTCTTCACTAGTTTTTATTTTAATTCTGCACTGATTGTCTTTGAAATTACCCCTGCCCCCTAGTAAATCCAATCTGGGGACAAAACCAGGGACAGACTTGGTCCGGGGACAGTGTCCTCAATCAGGGGACTGTCCCCTGAAACTGGGGATGTCTGGTCACCCTAATGTAAAGGGGAACTCTGATGGGGACCTGGATTGAGGATTAAGGCCAGCAGACACTGTCTATGGTCTGTGCTTATGATGTAAGGGGGAACTCTGAAGGGGACGGGACCAGATGTAAGCAGGAACTCTAATGGGGTCAATGATGTAAGGTAAGGTGACCAGATTTTTAAAATGAAATTCGGGGACATATTTTTTCTTTACTAGCAATGGCAACAATCAGCGACTCTCTGCCCGTCAACGCCCGCCTCACAGCCTCTCAAGTCTTACTCTTCGGCCCTTGCTACTACTGGATGGGGAGCGGAGGAAGATCACTCCGCCAGGGAAGGCAAGGAGATAGGCAGGTGGCTGGCCAGGATTGGGGCCAAGGCAGAAGAACATGCGAGCGAAGCTGAATGGGCATGTGCCCGAAACTGAAGAAATATTCCTTTACTCATCACCCTAATGTAAGGGGGAACTCTGATGGGGACCCTGATGTAAGGGATATTCTGATGGGGAACCTGATGTAAGGGGAATATCTGATGTGGACCCTGATGTAAGGGGTATTCTGATGGGGAACCTGATGTAAGGGGAAACTCTGATAGGGACCTAATGTAAGAAGGGACTTTAATGGGGTCCCTGATGTAAGGGGGAACTCTGATGGGGACCCTGATGTAAGGGGTGTTCTGATGGGGAACCTGATGTAAGGGGGAACGCTGATGGGGACCTGATGTGAGCAGGACTAATCGGGTCCCTGATGTAAGGGGCAACTCTGATGGGGAAACCTGATGTAAAGGGGGACTCTGATGGGGACCTGATGTAAGCAGGAACTCTAATGGGGTCTCTGATGTAAGGGGGAACTCTGATGGGGACCCTGATGTAAGGAGTATTCTGATGAGGGAACCTGATGTAAGGGGGATCTCTGATGGGGACCTGATTTAAGAAGGGACTCTAATGGGGTCCCTGAGGTAAGGGGGAACTCTGATGGGGACCCTGATGTAAGGGGTATTCTGATGGGGAACCTGATGTAAGGGGGGCCTCTGATGGCATTGGGGACCCTGATGTAAGGGGTATTCTGATGGGGAGCCTGATGTAAGTAGATGAATTCAATTGGACAGTCCGGATTTAGCATCATGTGGACTGAAATCCAGACACATTATTCAGACCGGCCTGTGGCTCCCCAAGTAACCAAGATAGTCACACACAAATCCGTTACCATCTGGGAGCTGCAGGAGGCAGGGGGCAGGTTCTGCATCACTGGGGGGGGGGGGGGCAGGGCGATGATGTTAACAAGAGAAATTTGGCCACAGTCACTGTTCGGTGCGGTATGGTATACTTACCACATTACTACTCTCCTTGGGGCATCCAAAGGGGTCCCAGTCCAATAAAGTGTTCAGGTTTGGCTTGAAGAAAAGGTGGCAACCCTACATGTAAGGAGGGACTCTGATGAGGAACCTGATGTAAGGGGGAACACTGATGGGGACCCTGATGTATGGGGGATTCTGAGGGGACCTTGATGTAAGAAGTGACTCTAATGGGGACCCTGATGTAAGGGGGAACTCTGATAGGGACCCTGATCAGTGGCGGCTGGTGCAAAAAAAAAAAACTGAGGGGGGCGCAAACAACCTGAAAAAAAAAACATCAATTGCCGCCACTGTGCCATCAAACGCAGCCACTGTGCCTATCAAACGCAGCCACAGTGCCCATTAAACACAGCCACTGTGCCATCAATTGCCGCCACCGTGCCATCAATTGCCACCGCCGTGCCATCTGATATGTGGTGTCCAATCACAGCGTCTGTCATTTCAGCCAATCAGGTGACAGGTAACAGATCCGAGCACCTAATTGGCTGAGAGGCAGTTCAGTGTTAGGAAAGCGATTAATTTGCTTTTCTAACACAACGCTGAGTGAACAGCGAGCGCCCAGCATAGCGCCCGCTGTTCACCTTTTTGGATGCCTATTAGAGCTTACTGCTCTAATCAGGTGCTTCCAAAAAAAACCCTGCCACTGTAATTCAGGTGCCCGGTGCCCGACAAGGGGTCAGGAATAGTGTTGCTCACGAATATTCACATTGCGAATATTCGACTCGAATATAGCATATTCGAGAAATCGCGCTATATTTCGAAATTCGCGGTGAATATTCGCAATTCCGAATATTCGATTTTTTACAATTTTTTTTTTGAATCAGATCACATCCTAGATATCTCCATCGACGTCTAAAAGCATTGCTGGTATCATTAGAGACCCTGGGCCGAGTAGCTGAAGCGTTCATTGAATTTTCCAGAAAGATCGCAATGCGATTATTCGGCAAACGCAATATCGCGCGATTATTTTCTTCGCCCCTATCTTCCGCATCAGAGCGATTTTTACAGTTTCATTTTTAAAACAGATCACATCCTAGTGATCTCCATAGACGTCTGAAAGCATTGCTGGTATGATTAGAGCCATTGGGCCGAGTAGCTGAAGCGATCATTTTATATTGCCGAATATTCGCAATGCGAATATTCGGCAATAGGAATATTGCGCGATTATTTGCTCCGCCCTTTTGCATCAGAGCCAATCAGAGTTCTCCTTCCACACTCGTCACAGGTTAGCAACCAATAGGAACCTGCCTGCATGGACATTATATAAGCTCACTCCCAGCACCATTTCATTGCAGATTCAGAAGCTGGCTATAGAGTGTGGAGGCTGTTTCTGTGTTCCTGGTTTCCTGTGTCTTTGTTCTTGATTGATTTAGATCATCACCAGCATTGCTATTTAGTGATTCCAGTGGATCTTTTCCAGTATATCAACTGCTTTTTTCAAAGCAATAGACCCAAGAGCTTTTTTCAAAGCTACGTTTTGTGCTGTTTTGTGCTGTTTTTTTCATTTGTGTTACTGTTTGATCCTGCAATCCTCCCTGTTCAGTTATATTTGCAAGAGATTTCAAAACACATTTTGCTGAGCTTTATAAAAGAGCTTTTCTAAAAGCTAAGTTTTGTTCATCTTGTGTTACTGTTAGATCTTGCAGGTTCGCTGTTCAGTGATATTTGATAGGCATCTCAGTTCAAATTTTGTTTAGTTTTCCCTAAAGAGCTTTTATAAAAGCTAAGTTTTGTGTTCAGTTTAGTTAAATTTTGTGTAGTAAGTGTACACACTGTTAGTGTACATTTATTTCATCTAGCTTAGCTTAGTGTGTGTTTAGTGTCTGTGTTTTGTGTTTAAAAAAAAAAAAAAAAAAAAAAGTTAGTGTTTGTTTAGTGCTTTTTTTTTTTTTCTTTAATTTTGTAGTCCTTGTCTGGTGTACTACTTTTCTTATAGTTTAGTAGCTGTCTGTGTACGTCTTTGTCTGCGTGCCTGTCTTGTAAAAAAAACACAAAAACACATTTTGTTCACATTTTCCCCCCCAATAAAGTTTAACCCCCCCACACACATATCAGCAATAATGAGCGGCATCCGTGGCCGTGGCAGCAGGGGTAGGGGAGTTACTCCCAGTGCTGGATCGCTGCCAGCACGGGGTACCTCTCGTGCCCCTACTAGTGGTAGAGGATCGGGTGCAAGGGGAGTACGCCTGATCCGGGAGTTCTTCCCATCGGGCAGCCACCCGATATTGCCATCTCAGGCTCAAGTAGTGGTGGACTACATGGGGCACAGCAGTGCCACTGAGTCGTCGGTCCCGACTCACAGTAGTACCACCATTACACCGTTGCCTGTACTACCCCCCCCCAGCCCCCAAGAGTCCAGCATCTTACTGTTCGACAGCGACAGTGATAGGGATCTCTTGGGGGAGGCCATGCATCAGGCAGACCTCCAGCTCTGTCCTGATGGTCAGGACCTTTTTGAAGGGATGGATGAGGAGGATGGGATACCTGCTGGCAGTATCCCAGAGACATCCCTTCAAACTGGTGCTGCTGTTTTGGTGCAGGAAACAGCAGCACCTAGTCAGACCCAGGCGTGGGTGAGGGGACAGCGGAGCCAGGCTAGAGGCTCCATGTCACGTGGTTCCCTCAGACCAACACATCTCAGCCCTTGGTCTGACATCTCTGGGGGCGAAGAGGGTGACCCATCATGGTTGCCATCTGACGCGTCGGCTCACTACGTCAGTGACGACGGGGAAGGTAGGCACCCTGGTGAAACGGTGCGCCAGGTCACCACCAGGGAGACCATCGTCAGGGTCTCCACTGGTGATGGCAGCAGGAGGTGTCAGGAGGAGGAGCAGCAGCAGCAGCAGCAGGCAGCTCCACCTGTGCGCACCGAATCCCAGCAGGTGCAAGTAAGCGTCACCCCATCTGACAGGAGGGCGGTGCTGAAGTCACCTGTCTGGAATTTCTTTACCCTGGTGGCAGACAACCCTACCGTGGCCATCTGCCGGATTTGTAAAGTGAGGGTGAAGAGAGGGAAGTGTTTGGCTCGGGTGGGTACCACAGCCCTGAACCAGCACCTGAGGATAAACCACTGGGCGTTGTATGACGAGATGAAGCGTGGTGGTGGTAGCAGCGCCACCACCACAAGTGAGCAGGGTACAGCAGCCCCTGCCACATCTTCATCTGTTTCCAGCAGGTCATGCCCCCCCGCTCCCTCTAGTAGAGGTACTGGTACCGGCAGCCAGACCTCTACTTCCACAGCACCCTCCACGTCTGTGTCCCGCACTGCCGTCCGGCGCCAGGCGTCGATTTCAGACGCCTTTGACCGCACCACTCCCTTCCCCCCTGGAGACCGACGTGTGCGTTCCCTCAATGGGCTCCTGGCAAGGGTTATTGCCCAACATCTGCTGCCCTTCAACATAGTTGACAGCAACCCCTTCAGGCAGATGTTGGAGCAGGCCCAACCCCAATGGCGTGTCCCCAGCCGCCATTTCTTTGCCAGGACTGGTGTCCCTGCCCTACACCAGCACATTGTGCAGAATGTAACCCTGTCGCTGGATCACGCTGTCAGCGACAGGGTTCATCTGACAATGGATGGCTGGACCAGCAGGCATGGGCAGGGACGCTACATCAGCTTCACGGCCCATTGGGTTTCCCTCCGAGGCGTCGGTGAGGGATCGTCGGCAACCGATCTTGTGGTGCCGCCCCGGGGTGTCCAGGGGAGAACTGCTGGTCTCCCTCAAGCCACTGTCTCCGCAGCTGCTGAGCCTCCCAGCAAGCGCCCCCGTAGCTACTCAAGTGTGGGGCACGTGCGCTGTCAGGCCGTGCTCCAGCTTGTTAGTTTAGGGGACCGGAGACACACTGCAGAAGAAGTGCTGAAAGCACTTCAAGCTCAGGTCCAGAAGTGGCTGACACCCCGAAGGCTCCAGCCAGGTATGGTTGTCTGCGATAACGGCAGCAACCTACTCGCCGCCCTCCATGCTGGCAGTCTGACGCACGTGCCCTGTCTGGCACATGTCCTCAACCTGGTGGTGCAGAAGTTCCTGCGCACTTATCCAGGGTTGAGTGACATTGTGGCAAAGGCGCGTAGGATTGCCAGCCACTTCAGGCGCTCCCCAACCGCTACCGCGTCCCTGTCCAAATTGCAGCGGAAGTACAATCTGCCCCTTCACAGGCTGATTGTGGACAGTGTGACGCGGTGGAACTCCACCCTCCACATGCTGAAGAGGTTGTGGGAGCAGCAAAGGGCGGTGAGGGAGTACCTGATGGAACTAGGCACTGAGAGGGCTTCACCACAACTCCCTTTCATCGCCTGTGCGGAGTGGGGGCAGATAAACCAGGTCTGCCAAGTGTTGTCCTCCTTCGAGCAGGCGACCAAGATGGTCAGCAGTGAGCAAATTGGCCTCAATAGCGTGCTGCCAATACTGTTCATGCTGGAGAGGACACTAGATCGCCTGCTCGAGGCTGGGGAGAGTGCCTTGGTGGAGCAGGAGGAGTCAGCAATGCTCCACCGAGACCAGGGCCAGGACCAGGAGGAGGAGGAGGAGGAGGAGGATGATGATGAAGAGGAGGAGGAGGTGGTTGCTGGTGTCGTCCCGGAGTCAGGGCCTGGTCAGGAGGGAGAGCCGGTGTTGGGGGCACCGATAGTCCGGGGGTTGGGCATGTCTGAGTTTGACCAGCAGCGCCTCAGGGAAGAAGAGTCGCACCTCATTCACCTGGCCAGCATTGAGGAGTCACAGCGGGCTGTGCTCTTCCCCATGGCTGCCCACATGCTGAGATGCCTCAGGAGGGACCCCCGGGTTAAGACCATCAAGACGAGGGATGATTTCTGGATGGCCACCCTTTTGGATCCCAGGTGCAAGGGGAAACTGGAGCAGTTCATCCCAGCCAGCCGGAGGCAGCACCGGATGGAGGAACTGCAGGCAGCCATTGTCAGACGGTTGGAGCAGGCAACTCCCCGGCCTCCAGTTGTCCCCCCTCATCTCACCCAGCAGGTGGCTGCACCCAGCTGCAGCCGAGCAGGGGACCTAATGGAAGAGATGAGGATGTTCTTCCAAACCGAGCGACCCAGTACCACCACCAGCAGCAGCAGCAGCAGTCACCACCAGCGGCTGGCCCACATGGTGGCAGACTACATGGCGTCCGTCGGTGCTTCTGACAGTATGAGCACCGACGACCCCATGGAGTACTGGGTTGCCAGATTGGACACCTGCCGCGAGCTCGCTCAGTATGCGCTGGAGTTATTGTCTTGCCCCCCCTCCAGCGTACTATCTGAGCGGACATTCAGCGCGGCAGGTGGGGTGGTCACGGACAAGAGGACCCGTCTGTCCACAGACTCCGTGGACAGACTCACATTCATAAAGATGAATGAGTCCTGGATCGGCGGTGACTTTCTGGCACCCGTCGTCGGTTCAGGGCGCTGAAGGGTCCCTTGCCATGCATTCCCTGATGAAGCCCCGGACCTGATGTATTTACAGTGCTGAATATAACTATTTCAACATCAGAGAAAATCAATGTTAATATTTGGTACAGTAGGCTTTCTTTGCAATTACAGCGGTCAAACATTTCTTGTAGTTTTACACCAACTTTGCACACACTGGAGGAGGGATTTTGGCCCACTCCTCCACACAGATCTTCTCTACATCAGTCATGTTTCTGGGCTATCGCTGAGAAACACGGAGTTTGAGCTCCCTCCAAAGATTCTCTATTGGGTTTAGGTCTGGAGACTGGCTAGGCCACGCCAGAACCTTGATATGCTCCTTACAGAGCCAATCCTTGGTTATCCTGGCTGTGTGCTTTGGGTCATTCTCATGTTGGAAGACCCAGCCTCGACCCATCTTCAAAGCTCTAACTCAGGGAAGGAGGTTGTTGCCCAAAATCTTGCAATACATGGCCCCGGTCATCCTCTCCTTAATACAGTGCAGTCACCCTGTCCCATGTGCAGAAAAACACCACCAAAGCATGATGCTACCACCCCCATGCTTCACATTAGGGATGGCGTTCTTGGCATGGTACTCATCATTATTCTTCCTCCGAACACGGTTAGTGAAATTATGATCAAAAAATTATATTATAGTCTCATCTGACCACATGATTTTCTCCCATGACTCCTTTGGATCAGTCAAGACAATTATGTCAGCAGTTATTTCACACCCTATATACTCTTATTAAGACTGCTGTACATCATGGCAACTCCTGCCCATGTGATATGACTCTGTATCAACTACTACTGTTAATACTACTACTGCTGCTTCTGCTGCTGCTGCCGCCCAGTCAATACACCTATGTCAGCAGTTATTTCACACTCTATATACTCTTATTAAGACTGCTGTACATCATGGCAACTCCTGCCCATGTGATATGACTCTGTATCAACTACTACTGTTAATACTACTACTGATGCTTCTGCTGCTGCTGCCGCCCAGTCAATACACCTATGTCAGCAGTTATTTCACACTCTATATACTCTTATTAAGACTGCTGTACATCATGGCAACTCCTGCCCATGTGATATGACTCTGTATCAACTACTACTGTTAATACTACTACTGCTGCTTCTGCTGCTGCTGCCGCCCAGTCAATACACCTATGTCAGCAGTTATTTCACACTCTATATACTCTTATTAAGACTGCTGTACATCATGGCAACTCCTGCCCATGTGATATGACTCTGTATCAACTACTACTGTTAATACTACTACTGATGCTTCTGCTGCTGCTGCCGCCCAGTCAATACACCTATGTCAGCAGTTATTTCACACTCTATATACTCTTATTAAGACTGCTGTACATCATGGCAACTCCTGCCCATGTGATATGACTCTGTATCAACTACTACTGTTAATACTACTACTGATGCTTCTGCTGCTGCTGCCGCCCA